>NW_015090812.1:6732880-6939885 GCF_001431845.1 Calidris pugnax
GGTCATTAAATAAAGATGCTTTTTTTTTTTTCCTCTTTTGTTTTTTTTTTTCCCCTGCCTTATCTTTAGCTGTTGTAAATCTGTAGCTATCTTGATTTGCACTAGCAGAGAAATCGGTGGCCTTTTCCTGCTTATGTTTTCTGCTCTCTGTTGTATAAATCGTCTCTTGGCTATTCTTGACCTGTTGATGTCAATAGTTTTCACTTTGAATCCCAATGGGATGCAGATTTGACCTCTATTGATTAGCAGGGAATGCTTGGCAATGAAACGTGGGGAGAGGAGAATGTGCAGCCACTGTCAGAGAAGTTCCCACACTAAGCACCCAGTCAGAAAAGGAAAGTTTTGATGCACTTGTTAATGTGAATTCAAGGTTAGCAGTACACAGCACAGCAACTGCATTGGTCTGCAGAGGGATTTAAAATCAGCCTTTAATAAGAAAAAGGAGTTTCCTGCACTGCTTTATCGCATCAGTTTCCATCAGAGGCCTTTGCATGTGCTTTGGATTTTTCTCTATATTTAAGGAGCATTTCAAGCCATAATTGATTATAGCCGAATTTGTGTTACAAAGAGGGAACAGCAGGTCAGGACATTTAAGCTATGAGACGAGACTGAGCCTGATTCCCATTTAGATCCTTTATAGCAGAAGGGTAGTGTTTTTTCCCCTGGTAACAAGCAGTGTCTCAGCTATTGAGCACCATGCTGTATTAATAATTCTGTACTTATTGTAGGCTCTCTGAATGCAAATCCCTCACACGCAAGCTGGATTGGCACAAACCGGTTTAGGAAGCACACATACAATTTGCACTGCCCTCCGCTGCGTTTCTGAGGAGTAAAAGGAGCCGGAGTCAGGATTGCCAGGTTTTGCAAAGTGCCGAGCTGGAAGTGAAAATCCAGCTTCTCCCTTCAAGGTGAAAAGGACATAGGAGATTCTAGTGGTTTTGGTCTGCCTGAGAATATTCCTGCAGTGGTCCCTGCTTTGTTATATGCGTTTTTTAACTGACGTATGCTGACATTGTTTTTTCCTGGTCACTTCACCATTAGTTAAATAAGTTCTCAGGATTTAAGTTCAGGAAATGGGGCTTCTAATCATGCGATTTTATTTAAAATGCATACCTGTGTTTCATCTTGCATTCCTTCTCATCCCCGGGTGCTTAGAAGGTATTTAGGCAGAGACGGTCTGTGGCAGAGGATAAGTACAGGACCCTCTCGGTGTTACCACACCAGACCCAGGAGTGCAGGGACAGATAAGATCACATGCCAAGGACTGAGATAAGACAATTTGAGAGTTTCCAAGCCAATACAAGTCGAGATATTAAAGTAGTTAATGTGAAAAGACATCACTGAAGATAATAGACAATACTCCAAATTTACCTTATGACTTTCAAAGTGATTATCCCAAATATGATATAAGGATGAAATGAACATAGTCATCTTCTAACATTTCACTTTAAGGCTGTTGCTCTGCATAGGAAAAAATATATATGTGTGAGTGCATGCATACATTAGATATGCATATATACCAGAACTTTTTTTTCTTTTTTGCTTAAGTACATTCTCAAGATTCATGAGGGAAATGAATTATGACAGAGAGAGAAAGTGGCGGGCCTCTCTTTGGGTGGGGGAGCTCCAAGCCACCACTGCATTGAACAAAGATGCCCCTCTATCAGTCCTCTGCAGACAGCCCTGAAACTGGAGCAGCCCAGAGTAATGGTGCTGAGAAGTTGGTACGATAACAAGGCGAAGCAAAGTATAGCCTAACAGGATGACAGCGAAAGGCAGCAAAAATAGGTGGCTTTTGTATGACTATAATAGCACCACCTGCTTTCAGAACGTTAGTCATCCCGTAAATGTGTCCATTCCAGCGAATATCCTTGAGGGAGCTGACACAGAAATCCATAGAAACGAGGCGCTGAATCTGAGCAGAGAAAAGGGAGAGGAGCAAGGACTCGGCAGGCTGAAAGGAGCCTGCTGGCGGGGGGATGAGGAGCAGGCTGGAAATGCGTGTGTGCATGTGTGGGTGTGTACGGGGTAGCAGAGAAGTACGTATGCTTCTTGAAGGGAAGAATTTGTTTCCTTCTCATCAAACCTCAGCCCCTGCTGCTTTCTTTGATTTTTCTCTAGCAGGGCCAATCTAGGCACTCAGTGATGATAAATAACCCAGTATTACAAGGTGACATGCACAGTGACACGATAATATGGAGAGAAAGAGAAGAACCCAAAGGGACAGAGTATCTGTGCAATTTCTTTATTTCCCAAGTGTGCTCTGCAGCGCAGGCAGTTTGGGAACCCTGTCCCACTCGCTCCTGCTGCAGCTGGGAGGGGGGTCTTGGGGGAGCCTGACAAACCTCAAACCCTGCTAGCATAAACAGCCACCCCAAAAAGCCACATTTTCTCTGGTGAGCTTTGTTTGCAGTGACCTTGGTAGGATGCTTCAGTCCTGTTTGGGTATAGGGTATTTGGGGACCCTGCGTTTGATGTGTAGTTAAGGGGTAGCTCTGCGTGTCAGGATACCTGTGTTCAGCTGTGAGCTCTGTCACCCATCCCTTGGCTGGCCTGGGGCGAGTCGCACACTCTTCCTCCCTGCATTAGCAGGTTTTCAGCTTTGCCATCCTATCGGGTTGGTTTTGTGGTGGTTTTGTTTTTTTTGTTTTGGTTTGTTTTTGTTTTTTTTAACATTGCATTTGTGTGCTATTTCCTGGATTTTGTCAAAGCAAACTGCGAGCAGAAGTGTTGTTGTGCTGACACGCACAGTACATCAGCAGGGCTGAGCCTTCAGCTTCACCGAGCAGGATGCTGCTGCTTGGGCTAACAGAATAGCACGTTGTCGTTCTCTGTTGGACCAACATAAGGAAAGAAAAAAAAGGTACGTTTTGCCAGAGGGTTTCCTGGCCATTTACTAATGACTAAGGATGTTAAGACTTGGTGATCTGAATTCTGTTTGTGGCTCTGCAAAGAGCTTGCAGACTCAGTACCTGTTCTTTCCTCTCCCAGCCCTTTCTTGGATGAAAATGCAGGGCAGGAGCAATGGCGTTGTCTAGACGATGACACAGGGCTAGGACACAGTCTAGTGAGATAAAAGGAGAATGGAACAGGCATACAGAGCAAAGCGATTTGCCTAAATCTGCACAACCAGATCTGACTCCTTCACTCTCCCTCCTGTGGCTTCTCCTTAGGAGATGAAGTTGATTGATTGAAATTGCCCTTTTTTACTGATTGCCATTTTAATAATCTAACCAGTAATGTCAGAAATCCAGCATGAGGGGTGTTTTTTTTGGTGCCATCTGTTTGTTACTTGCATTTCTCCCAGGTGGGCACCAAAATCACACTAGTTGGGTTCTCTTTTTATTTACATTTGGGTTTGTGTTCTTGTCATCCAGGTATAGCATAGTGTTACTCCTGCATTCTCACATAGCAGGGGAATATTCTTATTACAAGAAAGTGAAAATTAAAAACAAAACCACCACCACCCCCCAAACAAATCAATCTGCAGAAATAAATCTTGACCTCATAGGTCTTGGGAAAATCTCTTTGTGTATCCATGCATGCTTCGTCTCCTTGGTGATTGTCATTTTATGTAAAATTCCCGCTTTCTGAGTGTGGGATGGAAGCTACTACTGTCTTCTGCTTTGACATTTCTGTCTCCTCACCGTCCCCCTTTGCCTGTTCTCAGTTGCTTCTCATGCCACATCTGACTGGTGTTCAGCGCTGATAGGGAGTCTTTGCCTTGGAGTCTTACACGCACTAAACTGACCACCCAGTTCCTTCCAGGTTTTAAATAGGTGAATAATAACCCAGCTTCATGCCTGGGGGTTTTGATTCTTGATGGGTTTTCCCACATGCTGTCAGCCTGCAAATAAATAATACCTGCAAGAAAAAGGGACTAAAATCATCTCGGATCTTTTTGCTGAAAGCCAAAAGGACCAGTGGCTGGAATGCAAGAGGAAAGGATATTCCTATTCCCCCCTCATTTGTCTGACAGCGTAATCACTCAGAGTAATAAATCTTCATTGGAAACTTAGATGAAAATGGAAGAGGAACGAGAATGCTTTCAGAGAAGAAGCTGGGAGGGGGGTTATGTCTCTCTGGAAGCCCAGCCCCGGAGGGAGAGCAAAAGGGGGCAAGAAGTCCCCTTGCTGCTGGGTCCAAACTGGCCCTTAGTGGCTGTGACTGTGGCTGACAGCTCGCCCCTGGCCATCCCCCTGGCCCTGGCCTGTGCCCTGTGTTCCCCGCAGCCCCCAGCTGGGAGGAGCAGGGGTTGTGTGTCAGCCCTGTAGTGGTCTTAACCCGCACCTGAGCAGCCTGCAGGGGCCTGAATAAGGGCTGGGAATAAATTGTAGAGATCTAGAGCAGCTGGCTACCTGCTGTGCTAGCTCTTTAACCCTTCAGGAGCTAGCGCTTCCCCACAGCCTCAAGAGCAAACAAGGACAAAAAAAGCAACCACAGAGCTGAAACATTTTATTTCCCCTACTGGGCCTGCCAATTAACCCTGTCAGGAGCTGGAAAACCACACTGGGCGCATCAACGGAAAATGAGCTGAGGAGGGAGAGTGTTTGAGGAAGGCAGTGCAGAGATCTAATCAGCTCCCCATCTCCCTGGAAGAGCTGAGCTGTGGCACAGGGACAGCGGGAGCGAGTTTGCAAACACCTCCACGCTTCAGAAACTGCTGCAGGGCAAACAGAGATGCTGAAGCTCCTGGTGGGAGTCTGTCTCCCAGCTGTCTGGCTGCTGTGTGTCCGTCCCTTTGCAAATGCCACTGTTCCTGCCCAGCCCTTGGTTGCTGTATTATCTGTGTTGGATTTACGGTGTGTTTGGGGGGTTTGAGGAAGGCTGGAGGGAAGAAGGAGGCAGCAAAGGCTTCCCCTCTCCAAGAGCTGAGACTGTCCCCAGCCGGGACTCATCCTGTTCTCTGTCTGCTTGGGTCTGCATGTTTTCCCTGCAGTGTGAGGCGAGCTGATTGACTCACTCTTTGCTTCAAGTAGTGGAAAATTTGAGCTGGACTGAAAATAAAGGCGCTGCAGGGCAAACAGAGATGCTGAAGACCAGCTCCTGGTGGGAGTCTGTCTCCCAGCTGTCTGGCTGCTGTGTGTCCGTCCCTTTGCAAATGCCACTGTTCCTGCCCAGCCCTTGGTTGCTGTATTATCTGTGTTGGATTTACGGTGTGTTTGGGGGGTTTGAGGAAGGCTGGAGGGAAGAAGGAGGCAGCAAAGGCTTCCCCTCTCCAAGAGCTGAGACTGTCCCCAGCCGGGACTCATCCTGTTCTCTGTCTGCTTGGGTCTGCATGTTTTCCCTGCAGTGTGAGGCGAGCTGATTGACTCACTCTTTGCTTCAAGTAGTGGAAAATTTGAGCTGGACTGAAAATAAAGGTAACTGGATGAGTTGGATGAAGCACTGGTCACCCAGGGTGTATTTTGTTTGTTCCCCTTTGATAAGCAAACCAGAGGATGTGTAGAGAGCAGGGTCAATTCAAGAGACAGTGGGCAGAGCAGGGCTATTGGGCTTGGTGTGACCCAAAAGGAGGTTTGGTCTGTACTGTACATTTGGGCTGTTTGGCATCTTGGGTGCAAGTTTGTTGAAGTAAGTTGCCTAATTTCCTGCAGCAGCAACCTGCTGTCCTTCTATCAAAATCATCCAGGTGACACCAAAGATGAAACCTGTCCCACAGTCACCTCTGTAGCCTTCAGAGGATCAACAGGCTCAACAGGCACAGGATCAACAAAGCACATGGAGCCAAAGCAGAAGGGCAGACACAGCGTTTAATTAGCATTGCTTTTATTCCTGTCTGTGGAAAGCAACTCTTCTTTCCACTTGTTATTTTCTTTGGGAATAAAAATCAGGTTGTAGCCCCATCTGCTGTGGGACCTTCTGACTGGCAGAATGGTCCTACGTGCAGTCATGGGTGAGCTCAGCCCAGCCTTGCCAGCCAACTTGCCTCCCCGGCCTCTCACCGCACCATGGGTACTTCACTGCTCCCTAATCCTCTCACTGCTAATTGCTTTTCTAGTGCCTCTTGGGCACCGGTGAGCAGCGAGGGGGTGAGAGGCAGTGCTCTCCCAGCCCCGGCAGAAAAAGGTGGGATGGCTTTGGCTGTGAAGAACGGCACAAATGGAAAAAGAGGGGCTGTTTTGGAGTTGAGTGATACAGAGTTAATATTCTGACTCTCAGGCCATGAAATCAATCTTCCAGGTGAATTTGTGGTCTCTCGAATTCATTTTGGGCACGACACGCACCTCAAATGGAACTGGCTGCTGCTCTTGACGTCAGTAAATGCTTTCTTCCCTTCAAAAGAACACAGCTTGGATTTCATCTTGTTTTTACACCTTCACTTCTCCTTGTAAGGCTCATTGTCACCACCAGGTCTGGTGTCATCCAACTGCGGCAGTGAGACCAACACTCTGTGCTGCAGAAATTCCCAGAGCACAACACTCGGCAGCTGCCAAAGCTTTCTGCTGGCACCTGCTCAAGGCAAGAGAGAGAGAGAGAAATATCACTTTGTCTGCCTCCCTTCATTGCTGCCCACCAGGAAACCAGCACAGACAGCACTTTGCTCCTCTGCTTGAGAGACGTGCAGGTTAGATGAGCGAGGCGGACACCTTGAGCCTTTTTTGGCCTTTTCAACAACCCATTTCCCCTTTGTCCCATCCCGTATTTTTTTTCCAGTCAGGGATTACTGCCACCCAATATCACCGCTCTCTAGAAGGCTGGCAGGGAATAGCAGTTTGCTGTGCTTTTCTTCTGCGGTTTCCCACCTGCCAAAGTCCTTCCTTTAAATGGCATGAGTCTAATTATTTTGGGCATGAGAGCTGGTGATGGCTGCATTTGAGCAAACAACAAAAGGATACTTTCAGCAAGGCAGCTCTGAGGAAGATCAAACATTTCTGATGATTGTGGGGGACAACTTCCCTCTCGCCAGCTTTCTCCACCCAGCTTCGTTCCCTTCTGACTCATGGGTGGCTGCTGTCTCCTTGTCTTTCCATCTAAATTGAGGTGGTGATAAATGTAGTAAATCCTTTCTTTGTGGAAGAAATTCTGCAAGTTGAGAATGTCAGGTCGTGCCTCTCACTTTTCCAGCTAGCTCAGCTCGGAGCAGCGGAGCAGCCAGTTTGAACGACAAGAGGAGGCATACTCAGTCCAGATATTACAAGGGGTGCATGTGGGAGAAAGAGTGAATTTAGTGCTTGTAACAGCTCTGCAACAAACAGTGCAAAACCAGCTGCAGGTACAGAAAAGGTGGAGTGAAAGTGTTGTGCTGATCCTCACTTATCTGGGGGTGTCTGGGGCCTTTCTCTGAAACTGCCAACAAGAGGGTGGGCAGGTTTGTGTGTGTCTAGTGCTGATTTGGTCGGGTTTGGGCTGGCTTGGGAACCTGTCATGGGCACACAATGTGTGCAGAGGTCCCTGTCAGCAAGGTCATCCTTTCCCCATTCATCTACCAAGCAGCAGAAGCAGGAGCAGGAATTGTATCCAGCCTGTAAAGCTGGGCGTGATGCTTTCCCCTTCCCTCTTGCAGCAGCAAACTCCCAGGGTGACCTGAGAAATTCATCAAGGCCCATATGCTTATCGGTGAGGTGTGCAGCTTCTTGTCCACTGTCTTCTCTCAAACCTGCTGGTTCTCTCTTCTCTTCATCCCCCAGCTGCTCACCCCACGTTCTCCCATGGCCTGCAGGCTAAAGCGCGTTCCCAAGATCTGTCTCTGTCCTCTCCTCTCTTTTGAATGTTGTCAAGCTCTTAACATCCTTGATCCAGCAAGGAGTTCCACAGGTTACCAGTGTATATGGTGAATTCAGTGTCCTGAGCAAGCCCCCCATACAAGGTCAAAACCCACCTGGTCTGGCCTCTCTGTGGCAATGCTATGCACTTTAGCAGAGCTTCTGCTTGACTGAACAGATATAAAACTGAATTAAACTAGGAGATCACTAACTACATCAACCCAAAACGGCTTTAAAATGCCTAGATATAGTTTAAAGAAATATTTCGTTACATTTATTTTTAATTGTATTAAGGAAAAGATCTTTCTCTCCTTGGGAAAGTGGTAGAGACAGTATAGGAATGGGAAATAAATGTTCTTTTCCAGTGCAGAGAATGTAGCCACACCAGGCAGCTGGTGAGCAGCAGAAAATTCAGGCAACAAAACAACCCAAACTTGTTTCCATGTCCCACTAGGATGAAATGCACAAAAACGCAATAAAAGGAATCATGATTCAACAGTTAAGAGTGAATCAGGTAAAAAAATCTTTCTTCCTGGTGCTATTTGCAGCACAAGGCAGAATACATGGAGGTTAATTATATTTCAAAATCAGTGTTCTTTAGAGATGGGCCAGTCTATTAGGAGAGGCTGGAATTGTTAAAGACAGATTTTCCATGCATCAAAACAGTTCATAGGAGGCTCAAGACTTGGCTGATCTGACCTCAGGCAACACTATGCACTTTGATAAAGCTTTTAGTGGCAATAAAGTTTTACTGAATAGTACTAAAGATGAAGCAAATTGGGAGACATAAGGCAGAGGAAACTCTGAAGTATTCACCCAGTTTTTGCAATCAGGGCATCAAAAACTTCTTGATCCAGAGGATGCATCAGGCCATCATCTTTAATAGCCACTGATCTATTTGTGATTCTCAATTTAGTATCTAAATATTAGTTACAGCAGTGACTCAAAGATTAGGAATCTGTAAAGAGCAAAAACATTTAAGAAGATAAAAGGAGATAAAAGACAACTTTTTTTTTTTTTTTTTTCCCCACTGAGCTCATTCTGTAAGAGAGGGGCAAGAAATTAATTTCCAAACAGTAAAAGGAACACAGTTTCTTGGCCAGTCATGTCTTGACCTCATAGGGAAGGCTTACTTGGTAGATGAACACCCAAGATTTGGAGAGCAGATCTCCTGTGATTCCTCCAGCCCTGCACTGGTCGTGCAGCATTGCTACCCCTCTCCTGATTCAGAATGCCACTGGATGAGTGGAGCTGATACTGGTGCCATGGTCCTTGCCCAGCCATACTTTCCTGGCACAGGGCAAATGCTCCCCAGTGTTGAACTACAGGTTTGTGGGGGGATTTTCCAGGTTCTGAGTGCCCTGCACTAGGGGAATGGGCATCCCCTTGTGACTAAATGTGTGACACTGGGTCAAGAAGATGCTGAGTGATTTGCGAAATGCAAAGGTTCTTGAGTTTACATTTGGAAATGATTGGGATCCACTTTAGACAGTGTAGTGTGTAGAAGTGAAGACACTATGTAAACTTGTTTATGTTATTCTAAGAATGGTAAAGTAAATTAGGATGTTAAAATATGTTGGTTAACTAATGTTAATGTACAATGCCTGTCATTCATCCTTTTTCTTGTTTTGGTGTGGGCTTGCTTGTTGCTTTGTGACTGAATTGTATTAGTGAAAAGATCTTTCTGTGCTTCTTTGGATGTCTAACAGACTTGTGTGAAAATTCTCTTAATCGCTTTGCAAACTTTGGGGAGTAGAAAAAAAGTAGAAAAGTAGAAAAAAAAAACAAAACCCCAACTTCTTCACAGTGAGGGTGACAGAGCCCTGGAACAGGCTGCCCAGGGAGATTATGGAGTCCCCTTTTTTGGAGATTTTCAAGACCCGCCTGGATGCAGTCCTGAGTAACATGCTTTAACATTCTCTAGGCAATCCTGCTTCAGCAGGGGAGTTGGACTAGATGATCTTTATGGTCCCTTCTAACTCTAAAAAATTCATTGAAATTCAGTGAAACCTCTGACAGTGGAAGGGGGAGATTTGTACTGTTCTGCAGGTTCTCTGGTCCAGAGGTATTTAGCTTAGTATAAGAAATGTAACGCCTTCTTGGTTGTTACACTAAAGTAGAAGACATTCATAGAAAGGTTTGAAATGGAGTTCAACTATGCAATCATAACACCTTGCCAACATTGCAAGCATTGAACTTAGAGAAGCTAATATGATGTTCTGACACATAGTCGGTGATTGAAAAGCTATCCAAAAACAGGGCAGGTAAGGTGTTCTCACTACGCAAATTGTGTTCTGTGCATTTTTGGCCTCATGCAATGTGCGTTTAAGTCAGGAGCAAAATTACTATGAACTGAACATTGAAAGATCAAACCTTTGTGAAGATTAGATCCCAAATCTGTACTGACTAGACCTACTTTTTATTGTCCCTGAAAGTTGTATAAGCTCAGGGAAAAAGACAGGAGTGGCTCTGAATTCCTCTTTTTGTCCATTTTATGATGGCTTGTTCTGAACTGAGGGGAAAAAAAGACACGTTTCCTTGACTACAGCACTTGTGATGTCATCTGTGTTGTATTTTTTATTCCCTCCCTTTTAGGTTCCTTTCTGAACTCGTCCTCATCTGCTCTCCCTTTATAGGCTACAGTAGTCCTATAGGTTTTCCTGCTGCTCATTTCACTATTACAGCATGTATTACTTTGTTGTATCTAGGTCAGTCACTTCTCGCACCCTGTGTAGTGTATTTGTCAAAGCATTATGCGGTCTGGTTTTAATGGTTGAATTGAACAATAGTATTCCAAAGGGTTACCTTCTATTGCTTTTTATGAAGATGGAGGACAGACTGGGATGTTTTGTTTTTAAAATCAGTTGATTCTGCTTCCTTTTCAATTTTAGACTTGGTATCTCTAATCTGCCCTGTGCTGCAGTGTGATCAGTTGCCTATGCTGGAGTGGACAGTGCTAGAACCTGTGTGATAGTTCTTTTCTAAAATTGTCCTCTCGCTGCCTCATCTGCTAACAGCTTTCAAGTCCTGATTGTTTGGAAGAAGCCATCCTTGCACACATTTGGGTATGAGGCATTGGAATCAATCTTGAGGTAATGGCCACGTTTCCCTAAAACCACCTTGTCTCAAAGGCTTGGTTTCATTTTAAGGCTCATAATTTCTCTATTCTAGGACCGCTAGTGTAATATAGGACTGAAATTTCTAAGCAACTTAGAAAGCAGTGCTTACCAGAATTAACCCAGAAGTAACCCCGTCCCCTTCCATCTGGCTCTCACAAAGGTTACTGCATTCCCCTATATCAAGGTCCTGCCTGTGCTCAGGCTATGCAGAGTATTAGCTATGCAGGTTTTTTGCCAGCTAAAGACTTTGCTGTAAAGATGTAATAATGGATGCAGATCCATTTTGTTGCTTTTTGGGGGTTATCTTTAAGCAACCTGAATGTTGTTGCTTTTTTCTGTTGTTCACCTTGATTCCTTCCTTAGCTTAAAAATGAATTACACGGCTGTGCCACCTGGCCTTTGCAAGAGAAGGCTGCTGTGTTCCTGCTGTAGCCATTTTAGCCTCCCCTTGCTGAAGTCCAAAGCAATTCCCATTTTGTCCTGAGATCTCGCAAATAAATTGTATTCCTTTTGCATTTGTCAACATTAAGAGTTATTTGCTGCACCTTGTCCAAATTACCTAGCAAAGCTAAGGACTCTGTAGAATTTCTTTGCTTGCTTTTTTTCTTTCCTCTCCATGTCCACTTCCCCAATTTTGTGTTGTCAGCAGGCTTAACCAGTTTGTAGTCAGCTTCTCTAAGCCATTTATATAAATTAGGCTTAGCAGGGGTTCCAAGGATCGTGTGGCGATGAACATTACTTTGCATTTGTTGACTTTAATTTTCTTTTGCCGTATGTTGACCCAGTTCTAGAGTAGATCTAAATTGTTGAATATTTCTTGGCTGCTTTTCTCACGTCCATTATATGGCCCCACTGGCAACTGCAGGAACTCTGAAAACGACCTCACTTGAAGTCGTTTACACAACCTAAAACTAGAGCAGGAAGGGGCATATTCACTGACCTAATTCAGCGGGTCTCATCGTTTAGGTCTCTTAATTAACGATGACTCTGTTTTGCTGTTCTGTAGCCTGATCACTATCTGTTCTCATTTGCTACGCTAACTCCTTGCAAAATTTCTGCTGAATTTGCAGCTTTCTGTGGAGTATTTAGCCAAGCTGCCTAAATAAGCCACAGTAAATTGTATGATGTATACATTACCCTTTGATTTACTCCCCTCTCCTTCCAAACCAAGGAATCTTTTAAAACTTTCTGTCATCACTTCTCAACCTTAAAAAATTAAAAGCACTTGGATGCAGATCAGAAGACTGCACTTGTCTTCAAGCTACTTGCAGTGACTTGGTAGTAGCGAGAAATACTTTACACCATGCTCTCTAGGATCCCATGTGCAGATCCGTCTCTCAAAGGACAAGCCCTCTGTGGTGGCAGCAGCCCATGCCACCCATAGTCATTGGGCCCTCTGGAAGCCTCTCGAGACTGGGAAGAGCTCACAACCCCTCCTTTTACCTCATCTGGTCTCTGAATGGGTTCAAGAAGGCTACAGGGAGCTTGTCACAAACCAACCTCTGCCATTCGCATCTCTGCCCAAAAGGAGGAAGATGATCATTAAAACAATTTCTTTTAGGGCTCATTTACCCTGTTGTTAGCAACACGTGCTGTGGTGCTTATGACTGCTCCAAGGCTGTATCTAGCAGAGCTCCCAGGAGAGAGAACATCATGGATGTGCCCCCAGGTCTGCTGTAAATTTGACTGAGTTGGTCATGTCTCATTTTTTTTACAGCTTGTCCACAACTTTTAATGCTTTAACTTAATAAGAATGGACTGGTCCCATGCTCTCAGCTGCAGGGCCTTTACTCACTATCAGTTTGGAGCAGCTGCATTTATTTGCTTCTGGGCTTAGGGGAGAGAAAACCCCTCTTGGAGCTCTCCATGGGATTGAATATTTCCATGTAAATTGTATCTGAGGGCAGTGTTTGGCCCAGTGTTTTTAAGGACAGAATGCTGAAATTAGACCTGCATGGTGTTTTTAGAAAAGCATGTAGATACTACAGCACACTTCCATCCTGCCTCCCTGTCCCAGCTGTTGAGTGGGCAGGGCAGGAGACTGGGGAAAGTGAGATTCCTGCTTTTTTTCTAACTTGTGGATACCACGGCGTTCAGGTATTGTTTGCCAGCCTGCCATATCCCCAGTAAGGATCTGTAATCTGCATACAGCTCAAGTAAGGCAAAGTAAGAGAGCTGCAGCGCTTTTGTTTTGCTGCAGTGTCAGAATAAGCACTGTGGGATTATGACTTTGTCCATCCAGCACCTGAAAACAAGAATCCTATCCTTATTCTTCCAGGCGAAATAGTTCACATAGGTTCATTGCCTTCTCCAAGGCACCCCCAGATAGGAAAAGCAGACTGCCTGCCCTCCTTCTATGCCCCCTGAAACTGGGTTTCCAGTGAGACTATCAGCTTGTTTCATTTCTCCAGGGGAAGGACAGCCAGGGCTGTATTTCAATACATCAGGAGCCTCTTGAAAAGGTGAGGCCCTTTCTGTTAGTGCTGTAATGGAAGCGAAGCCTAAGGAGAAGAAATGTGACCATTTCAGGGGCACAAAGTCATTGCATTTCTGCTGTTACATTCTGGGAACAAAAATAGCAGGGACAGGTCCCAGCTGCCGGCCACAGTGTGTTTGAAAAGGTTATCAAGACATTATAGCATGTAAACAGCAGAGCTATTAGCTCTGAGCTGTGAAAAGTTTCTAACCTTCACCGCAAAAACCTTAAATTATTTTTGAAGTGTTAATGAAAGTCAGCTCTCCAAAGATGGATGTGGAGCATGGAATTGCATTAGACAAATGGCAGTAACATTTTAATAGTTATTGCTTTGAAAGCCCCCCTCTGAGACGATTCAAGGGGGTTGGAGACCAGGCACTTTCATGAGCCTCTTTTTCAGGGGGGTAAACAATGTGTGGTTTATATTGAGCTATTTACAAAAGCACACAGACATTGTAGGTCTGTTTTAGCAGACCTTTGTATTTGGGACCCTGTTCTTACTTCCTTCAGGCTCTTAGAATTGTTTAGTGGCTCAAGGATGTTTAACATGGCTTTAAAGGTAGCATTACCCTCTCAGTTCAGACCAGGGGAGCCTGAGCCTGGACCTGCGGGTGTGTTGAGATGTCGGTGTAGGCAGCCCTGTCATGGAGCTGCCTCTGGGGTGAGGGCTTCTCTGGGCAACAGCCCCAGGCAGAACCTGGGTGCCACCCAAGCTGGTCAGCAAACTCCCATCCAGTTCAGCAAGGTCAAAGTTTCCCCCCGTATCTTCATTTTCTGTGTCCGTGCTGCTGCGCAGATATGGAAGACATAGACTAGCGCACGGTACTTATCTATGTATATGCATATCTTTTGTGCAGTTGTATATAATTCAAGTACCTAATTGCTAATTAACTCTAATAGGCAGTCAGAGAGAAAGGCTGCCCAGGGTGTGCCCTTCATCCTCAAGTGCCTGTCTTAGATGCCCCCTTTCCACTGTGCATGCAGCCAGACTTTAGCACTACTACATGACCCCCAGTCTGCCTCTAACAGCACAAAATACTGTTTAAAACACGGGTATCCAGCAAGCAATGGTTAGGGTGGGAGAGATGAGCCTCTGAAGACCAAGGTGTCTTGACATGCTGCAGTGGTTCTCTCCCACCCTCAGTTGTATCTTGACTGCGTGCACATATTTTTACGATTTAGTTCGTATTAGGAAAGATGAGTCTGGCTGAGGCCTTTTGGTCCCATGAGGAACTTTTACAAATGCTAGTTTGGGACACAGGGGTATAGTGAGTGTATAATTCCCTGCAGGATTGGAGCCAGGGGGAGCACGGTTTTGCTGTGTTATACCCTGGAGTACACAGTAACATTTCATGTAGAAGATCAAGAAAAAAACTAAACGTGCAGACTGTGACTGTATTTAAACACTGGGTTTAAAAACTATGAGCAGAGATGGATTTTAGCCAAGTCCCCTGCACCGAGCAGCGCTGACTCTTGGTGAGGTTTTCATCTCATTCTTTGGGCTCCTTCTCCAAGATCCATTTGGTGCTTTTGCTCCCCTTACACGTTTTTGCAGGTAGAGCCAATTTTATATAAAAGACTTATCCTTCTTTCAGTCAGTTTTTATTGTCAGGTCAGATATTTCCCCTCTCCTCCCCTTTTTGCAACAAGGGGAAAAAACCAACCCTTTCACCAGCTCCATAACTATTTCATGCATAATAACGTTTTAGGCTTTTATTACTCTGTTGAGACAAAGCAGGCTCTGATGAATTTCAATTCAGCACAGAATCGACCATGCTACAGTATCTAGTCATACAGAGAAGAAAACCTCTCTCCAATTCTGGAGCAGGTTGAAAGCCCAGCAAGTGTGATTAGAATACCAGAGTCAATAAAGCTTAAAGCTCTGTCTGGCTTCCCCACTAAGGAAGGTGAAACAAAATCTTCCTACCCCCCACAAATCAATTTTAAAGCCATTGCACAGTGGTGACGTTCATCAGCATTTTCATTGCATACAATGTGGACTTGTTTTTTTGCTGAGGGTGTTCAGTTAAAGGGACCCTGGCAGCCCAGGCAGGTTTTGTAAATGAGTTAATTTCTGGCACTGCATCTTCTCCTCATTCTTGTCTCAATGTTTTTGAACTTTTAAAATTATGTTTTCCTCTTCGATTTTTTCATCTTCTAAATTCTCTCTTCTGTTTCCCTGTGTGTGCAAGAAAAGCTCAAAGTGTAAGTGAATGTGCCAGTGAATCTGGAATCTAGCAATGCCAGGTGTATTTGGGAGCCTTTTAAATTTTTTTTTTTGAGTCTATTTTTAGGTCTGCATACAGTTGCATTATTAAGCTTTTCTCTCCAACTGTGAAGCTTTCAATTGCATTTTTTAATGAATGCTGGGAAAACCTCAAATAATCCTATGGTTCCCAGAGCCTAGGCTTTTACAGAAAATACTGTAGACCTGAAAAAAATGTGCAATTCTTTGTAAGCCTAGCTGTGTAGCCTGGGAGAAAGAGGAGCTGGAAGAGGGTGGCAGCTCTCGTTTCGATTATACGCTCTCCTTGAGAGTGGCCCAGCTTCTGAACCAAACGGGTGAGGTCCCAGCCACACCAGTTCCCTTGTGGGTCCAGCTCCAACATCGCTGGTTGTCAGGTCACATGGATGAGAGTTGGGGGCACATGGTCCTCTTGCAAGGCCACAGTAGTTCAGGTTCAGGCGGTGAGGCAGAGTGATGGGAAGGGACACTGATGACTTCAGGTACCTTATTAATGTTTTCCATTTACCACTTAAACTAAAAAGAAAAAAAGGGAAATGGTGCTCAAGGTAATTCCTCTAAGTGTTGTCCCGTTTGCGAGTGCAGGAAGAGATACTTTGCTGATTCACTGTATGGTCCAGTTCCTTATCGAGCATGAGGATAAGGCAACCAGCTGGGTAAAACTGTCTTGGACTTCAGGCTTCTCTTCTGCAGAGGAGTTTATCCAGCTCTTCCCTCAATTTTTCCAACCTTTGCAGTATTTGGTTTAGTGATGGATGTTTTTGCATCCTTGCTAATTCCTCATGTACTCGCAGTGTTCCAGTACATTTTCCTTCTCTGTGGAAAGCACTGGAGTAATTTGCCGATGTAGCTCTGTGAGGTCAGATATTGCGCAGGACAGAGAGAGCCTGCTTTGATCAGCCAGGCATTAAACTTACATCCAGGCTAAGCAAAACCCTTTCTGTATTATTCTTCTTGGAATTTGAAGTTAAGGTAACATCCTTCAAAATAAAGTGGCATGGAAAACCTTTGTAAAAGTGACTCAGGCAGCCAGCAGCAGGAGCTTTGAATTTGAATTGCCTGGAAAGACTCCTACAGCTACCTGGAGTATCACATAAGCTTCCAAGGAGAAAGATTTTGGGGAAATTCAATGGAGACTTCACATTTTTTGGACAGCAGCTGAATAGAAACCGTATGCTTAAGACACTTCATATACTCACTTTGAGCCTTTTTCTTCTGAAATGTAACCATGGTTAGCATAGGATGAGTTCTCCTCCTCACCAACAGATATGTAAAGACTTTTCTGCCCCTTGGCCCTCATGGGAGTTGACTAATGTATTTCAGGAAATATCATAGCACACTACTGAGATGGGGGATGATGCTTATTACTGTACTTAAAATAGGTGAACTGAGGCAAAAAACTGGTGAAGGTTTTTAGAGGCATTTAAAAGGCAGAAAAGTTCCTCCCAAGACTTTGTAAAACATCTAGGGTTTGAACCCCCTTTAATTCCAGTGATGTCCCAGGAATTCTGATTACATCTTAACTACTTGTAGAGGTTTTAGCTCTGTTTGCATATATGGCAAAGGGATCCATGGCACAGCATTTTAGGTTTAAAAACCCATATGAGCAACCCAGACATCTGGGTAATGTATCTATTGCTTTCAAGTACTGTGTAGACACTACAGCCTTTTCCTTATTTATTCTGTGCCATGCAAAGGGAAGGCAGCAGGACGGGAGGTTGGCTGTCCCTCCCCATCTTCCTTTCAGGTAAGACCTTTGGCTCTCTGGCAGCAGGAAGATTTGAGGCCCTGATACCCTGAATGCCCTCTGTTGTAAGGAGAAGTTGCTTTACGTGGGCAAGTACCCTACTCAGATCCTTGTGCAGGTACCTTGTCAGTTCAAATTGAGCTTGGAGTGCTTCAGCTGATAAGAATTTGGCCCCACCAAGTCTTCTTCCAGTTTATTATTTCACGGTCACTGTTTGGAGTGGGAAGAGAAAGAGATTTTAAGAAATTAAATTAAAAGAATAATAAAACTACATAGGAGTTGCCTGAGGGGTTTAAATATCCTGCTTTTGGCAATATAGCTTCATTTTCTGTATAATCCTTGCTTTAGAGCATTTGCGAGGGGTAAAATCTATCCCTCAGGGTAAATTTTCCAACCCACTTGTATCCAAACCTCTTGACTCTATTGACATTCATGTCTTCAATTCAAGCCCAAATTACAGTGGCATAAGCTTTCATTTAGTGATGGTGAAGCTAAAAAGGCTTTGGGATTTGGTTTAGAAACATATCAAATCTTCTCCCAACCAATTAGTTCTGGAGCTCCTCAGAACATGGCTTCTTAAGGAATGTTTGTGTCACTGTGTTTTTATTAATTTCAGAAATGTCTTAAATCCTCCCCCCTTTTTATGATTTCCTATTTTTCTTGGGTTTCTTTTAGTTTTGTCCTTGGCCAGTGACTTACTTTTCTTCCTTTGTTTTCTGACATCAGTATGGATGTGCAAAGTCACTTTGCTAAATATGAAACACAACTGAATGTTTTCAGGCTTGGAAATTCTTGAGGAAAAAAAAAAAAAAGGATTCAGGGAGAATGGAAATGAAGGAGCTTCTTCTGATGATTAAGCCAAAGCAACCTTAGCAAAGGATGCTCCGCTCCTGAACGTGAAGTGTGTGCTTTTGGCAGAGCCTGGCCCCCACACCCAGGCAATCCAACACTACAAGTTGTAAGATGGTTTGTGGATTTGAACTGGTTTAGTGAACTCTCAAAATAGTTGATCCTCCCCATTGTTTTGTTGGAGTCGGACATGTCTGTGGTGACTTGTATCAGCCTGAGGAATCGATTGCTGTTCAAAGATGTAGCTGGTCTTTCAGCCAAAAGTGTTGCCACAAATCTGTTTACCAGTGTAATTTGTTCTGAAACAGTGCTGCTGAGACACTCAGAGGGCTGGAAAGTGGCCTGAGGACAAATGTGACTTAGTAGTGCCACGCTGTGATTGTGTCCTAATGACATCACTAGCAATATCATTTGATCTCAGACTTGACCTGGAAGCTTGTGATTTCATGCAGTGTTATGCCTGTTACCTGCCTACTTTCCCTCCCTGCTTCTGCCTTCACACTGCAGTCTCCAGCTCTTTGGAGGAATAGTTTGTGCTTGGTGGCATTCCACCCCACTCCCTGATCCCCACTTCCTTCCTTTAGATCACTGAACTAAACCAGCATGTATTAGAATCATTAAGGTATTAATATTTAACAGTATTAGACCTGGAATTAAAAACTCCACTGGGCTGTAGGTTTTTTTTCATCTGTGTGCAATAAATCAACATCAAGCTCTTTATTTTGTTTGTGTTTCCATAGTGAGATGGGAGGATCATGAAAACAAATTCAAAAGCTTTGGTTTGTTTTTCTTTCATATGCTAGGGACTTGCTTGCGAAAGGCAGAGTGTCGATGCAGTGGGGGATCCCCAATGCAATCAGAAAGCCTCACTGAGTCCAGGAGGGGGTGTGCTTACAAGCCACCATAATCCAGAGGAAGCCTGGAGTGTTCCAGATATTAGAGCGGCACTTGAAGTGTCTGCGTCTGCTGCTCTCCACGGATAGAAAGTACGGCAGAGCAGAAATTGCCCTGGAAAGCAATTATTAAATGGTTTCCGCTGATCCATCTGAATGGCACCATTTACTCTTAAACCAGTCATGGTGGCAGGACTAACCCAGGGACTTCCTCTGCCAGTGGTTCACTCTCCTGTCAAGCAGATAAGCGAGTCACTGGAAGTATGGTGTCCTGCCTGCCTTTTGCATGGCTGCCTTTGGATCGTCTGTCTGGACTTGTCTGTCAGTGCACAAAGTTGTCTGCTTTACTCTCCAGCAGTAAAGACCATGCAGATATGCTCCTTAAGTCCAACCCTCTGTTGTTTCAGACAACCTGAATATTTTTTGGGCCCTTTCTCTAACTTAGGTGGCCTCACCCCACTCAGAAGTGTGTATTTTCATGCCATCCATCCAGCATGGCTCTGTGTGCCAGTCTGGGGTGTTTCACCTCTTATTCCCAGGAGAAGTGCTTCTCATAACACAGTGCATATGGGAAGAATTTCATTGCCCAATGAATAATCACATTGCCTGTTTGAAATCCGGAAAGAGTCCTGGAAATTAAAAAGAGTGGATACCTTCCCCCCTCTTTGACAATGGCAACTGTGATCTTTGTTTTAATCGGGAGTGTTTCTAGCTGGCAGTGTGAAAGCACTGAGCTGTCTGTCTAGCCATCACTCCAAGCCTGGTTAAATTAATATTAGCTCTGAGAAATAGGTAATTATTTTCCCTGTTTATTTGGTTGCACCTATAATTATTGCTTTACCTGGTGGGAGCCATAAGCTGTTGTAATTATGCTTCGTTAAAATGCTGATTAATAACGGCTTGCTTCTGAAAGGTGTGCTGTGGGACCTACTTTTCCCTGGCTAGGCTTATTAATTGTAATGTAGATCTATGTACCTATCTATTAACTCTGAGCTAATATACATAGAAATGATGCTAAGATCATATTTCAGCACCTGACTTAGACTCGCTAACACCAGGAAGTCCAGACCTCAAGATATTTTTTCTGGTCAAAGAAAGGTTCTTTCTTGCTATGAATCTATTCCACGTTACCAAACGCATCTAGAAAGGGCAAGGTGAAAAAATGATAGTAAATGTGCCCTTCATGAAGGGAACGTCTGAGCTCCTGTATAATAGCTTTTCTGTTCATGAATTTTAGACTGCTTTAGGAAGGAAGGCCAATATTCTTTCCATTTTATACATCAGGAACAAGAGGTTTGGAAAATTATGCCGGCAGGTTTCACAGGAAAAGCAATGCTACAATTTTGATCATTGATTTGCTGGACTATAAGGTATGTAGAGCACATGTGTTTATTTATGAGCACAGGCTTGGTCGTGGTTTAGTTAGCCAAACAGTGAGAGCGTGCCTTACTGCTTGATCTTCAATAAGGCTGCAAAGCAGGATTTCGGCTAAAACCTAACTTCACCATCCACCTGATAACTTTTGCAGTGTTATTTTGAGATAACTTCTCCTACCTTTTCATTCTCGTTTGTCCGTGAGCTCTGTTATCAAGCTGGAGCAGGAGGTGAAAAATGTTGAACCATCTTGATCAAAATGTGACTTCCTCCTTTGAGGTAGAACCAGAAGGTGCCTCGAATTGTTTGCCAGCAATTGTTCTTGATACAATAGTGGATCAAGTGGATACAACAGTTGAAGCACCACATAATTTGAATACTTAATACTCAGAAGTTGAGTTGTTTTCCCGGTGTTTGTGTTCCATCTGTCACATGTATGTACATGTGCTGTAGAGAGTGTCCTACCTTAGTGTTGGCTAAGCTGAATGGTACTGAGATTTAGGATATGTTGGGGGGGGTTAAGGATCAGTGTTCTTAGTGTTACTGAGTTGATTTGGTGACTCTGAAATTCAGGACTTTTAAAGAAATAGCATCAGTGTTCCTATGATATCACCCTCTTTACCAAGGATACCCACATTTGAGATTTGAATCCTGCAAGACTGGTAAGCTTTTTGACTTGTGCGAACCAGAAATGAATATAGATTCCTTCTTTCTCTTTTTTTTTAAACCCTATTCTTTTGTGAAAATAATTCAGGCAGACTTTGATTTGAGGATTTCTTAGTCCTGAAACAGTGAAGGAATTCATAGATAAGGTTCCCATTTGGGCCATTTCTGATAAAATGCATTAATCAAGAATACAGTGCAGAGAATTTTTTGCTTTGTCTGGGCTTCCTAAAGGTCTTCTTTCTCCTAATTTTTCTTGAGTAAATGGCAACATCTCAACCAAGCCAGTACAGAGTCCAGTTACAACAAAGCGCCCTTTAATAATTATCCATTCTTTAGACTTTGTATCAAAATTTGCGGCATATGAGGATCTCTGTCTGTATAGAACAAAAGAAGCAGTTGATGCCAATGAGTGTGTTAAGGATGATTGAGTGGGCAAGAGCAGCCAGAGCTTAATGTAAGTGAGGCAAAGATTCAGTCTATAAGTCCATGAGATTGAGTCTATACATCTTCATTAGTGCTTTATGCCTTAAAACATGGTAATGCTTTCAAGAGTGAACACTGTATTTGTACATTAACTTTTTCACCTCTGAATACCTTTCTTATACCTACTTTGCCTGGCCCAGAACTGATACTGGGATCATTTACCGGGCTCATGTAGAGAGTGGTCCTAGCTTTTGTATGTTGCCAGTTCTTGACTTCAGTTAGATTTGGCTGTGCGCTTAAGTCATTACAGAGCCTGTTCTGCTCATGGGTTGTCTTGTTCAATGCGATCCTATTAAGTGCATTTGAATGGCAGGTCCAATACAGGAGCTAGAAATTAGGACTGGGGTGAGCAAAGGTTCCCTCCTGTCATGAAGAATCTGTTTTCTGACTGCTTGATCTTGTTTTGATTCAAGTACATTTGCTTCCAGAACATCTCACTCATTTTCCAGACATGAAGAAAAGATACTATAGGTGGGATCAACTACTTTTCAGTGCGCGTTTCACCCCCAGCCTCTTCTAAGGACAGGCTCCATTTTGTGACTAGACTAAAAGCATCCATATCTGTGGAGCCCTCTGTGGTAGAAATGCTGACAGTTTGGAAAATGGCTATGTACCCAGTGGGAACAGAAAAGGAAGCAGAAAGTCCCTGTTGTGAGGAGGTTTGGGTCAGTGTGTGCATACGCTGGAAGCAAAAAGCACTGCTGTTACCCAGCTGGATCACTGTAGTTCTTCCAGGTGCAGGCTATTCTAAACAGCTCAGATCTGGGTAGAGATTCCTTAAAGTAAATTTGTGATTTACTTCTGTTGTTCTGAAACATCTTCATTGACATAATCCCCTCAATTTGTCATGCTTGTAGGATACAGAGTTTTGATTCTAGAAATCAGGTACTACTTTTTTGAGGGTTTTTTTTTTTTTTTAAATGAGCTACCTCTATTTTATATCTGTGAATCCCTTTGGAGTGGTCTGGAACTACTTAGCGCTGTTTTGAAGCGAGGGAAACAGAGGCCCAAGCGACCTGGAAGGTCATGTTATAGGGCAGAGCACGGATTAAGTAAAAGGCATCCCAGTGCACTGGCACTGGGGAAGACATAGTGTGAAATTCAAGCCCTTTAATCTGAAATACAGATAAATTTAGCAGAAAGCTAAAAGACTGCAAAGTTTTTGGAAAGGATCAGGCAGCAAACTATGGAAGAAGGTAAAAACTTAAAAGTTTTCATCAGAAACTAGGGTTGAGCTGGACTAAAATTTATAGAGAAATATGGCAAATTAAGAGAAAGATTGTATCTGAACTTGGACCTTGCTCATTTTCCAATGGACTTTACCTTCAAAATGGATCTGATGCAAGATCTGAACAAGCAGAGATGTTTGGGTGTTGCAGATACACCTTCAAATCTTAATTTGGTAACTTCAGTTCTGTAGCCAAGACAAGAACAGTAGTCCCAGCAGTGGTGCTGATTGCTCTTTCATTCCCATCCCACTGGAAAAACTGGGCTTTTGGAAATGTGAGTGATGTTGTAAGATATTGGGTAAGCTTTGTGATTGCCTGGAGCTTTGGGGGTCAAATCCCTGGATAATGTGCAACTGACTGTGATGAGGACAAAACAGTGTCTGTCTGCTGAGAATCTTGATATTTTGGTGTGTTTTCTGCAAAAAGAGAAGGTTGGTAAGAAAGGGATCTCTTCATTCAAATATATTTCCTCCCTCCCTTTCTAAGAAAATGTTCATATCAGCCAACTGAAGGCCAGCTGATATTGTATTGTGGCTGGCTTTACTGCCCTATTAATATCTTAAAAACTAGCAAAAACCCTTCAGCCTGCTGGCTTGATTTTGGGAAGGACATAGTGTTATTCACAATCATTTCCAGCTATGGTATAAATTATTTGGAAAAATTGATACTGCATATTTTAAGGAGCTAGATTTCTCTGTTCCTTTTTGTCCCCCTCCTCCTCTTTTTTTTTTTTTTTTGGTTCTGATTAGACAAATGAATCATGCAAGCGAGTGTTCCCTGCAATGCCACTAATTGATGGGATGCTATACAATTGCATTGCAATAACAAAACACTTTCAGCCTCTGAGAGATTAGTTGCATTGGCCTGGGATTAAGAAACCTTTGAAATCCTGAATCTAAATTACCATTCTTTTGACTGCTGTTTGTGACGCTAATTAGCTGTGTTAATTGGATGTTTTGATACTTGAAGAGCAGAGCAATCCAAATCTTTTTTTTTTTTTTGGAAAGCCAAAATTATTAATGAGTTTGGCAAGGGAGCCAGAGTTTATTTTAATGCTGTACACTTCCATATTCCCATTTTTTGTTTTAGGTTGGTATTTTTGTTGGTTTTTAATGTTGCTATTATTATTTTTTTAAGCACTCTGAGTGAGTAATCAGCGTAGGAGTGAATAGTAAATGTTTGAATGTGCTTTCCAACAGAGAGCTCTGATGCATCGCTGTCTCCAAATTATTGAACTGCTGGAGAGAAAATATGTCCAAGCCAACATCATTTGTATTGTTGGAGAAGTGGGGAGATAAAGGGGAGGAAGTGTGAAACAGATGAAGAAAATTAACGTGAAGCCATTTAGATGGAGGGGCTTCTTTTGTAATCTCACGGTGGGCGATCTGAAAGGAGATCAAATTTAGTTTCTTCTGGATTGTCATGTACTTGCTTGCTATTCTTGCATCAGGTGTCATGCTGGCTCCCCAGGCTTTGGACTCATGGAAATGAATTGGTGCAAATAGTTGCATGGGCATTCAGGAAGGGGTAGAAATCCTTTAACTTGTAGGAACCAAAATCAGTGTTTGCTTCCAACAACTGTTCCTATCGACCCAACTTTATGGTCTCAATTCGGTTCTGACAAACAGAGCTTCTTGGCAATGGCTATTTCTTATTACTGAGTTTAAATGGAAAAAAACCCAAAAAAACAGAACCAAACAATAACCTATGTCAGCTTCAGGAGGGACTGCATCACATTTTACTTTGAAGCCAGCCAATACTGGCTTGATGTTTTGGAAGCAAAGACATATATTGGCCATTCCTTACAGTTCAGGTATAGTTGATGACTCCATGCCTGTACCTAAATGCTTTCATCTGATGTGGTCTCTGGAGACTGTAGGTAGAGTGACACATCATGGAGATCTTTGTTATTGTTTGCTGTTCTCCAGAGGTCACCCTATGGGAGGACTGTGAGACCAGTGGTACCAAGGTTGGTGCAGCCTGTGGTGGAAAGGCAGTGGAGGAGATTTGCAGTGTTGATGCCTACATCTTCTCTGTAAAATACAGGATATGAAGTTAGGATATAGGAAAGCACTTGGGTACCCAAACCAAAATCCATAGGGCTTTCTGGCATATCCTTCAAAAATTATGTTCCAAATTGATTTAGATAAACCCTTACCCCTGTAACAGGGCATCCCAATTAATATTACCCAATTAATATCATTCCCAACCTGAGAAGCACATTCTTGGCCTGTCTCCCCAGTGATGGTTTGGGTAGGGGCATCCTACTCTCAGGTCTGTGCTCCATTGTAGAAAGGAGTGGAAGAACTTCAGGATCAGGAGGAGGGTGAGAGAGACCTTGAGGCTGTGGAGCTCAGCAGCAGGAGTTCCCTCTGGCAGAAGGGAGCTTGGAGGCAGCATCTCTCTGTCCAGGGATTGTGCATGGGATCTCTGTTAAAGCATCCTGACATACAAGTGGAAAAGAGGCCAAGGACAAGGGTCTGGGTGGATGCAGGAGCCTTCTGTCCAGCCCTGCTCTAGGCATCGCAGAGCAGGAGGATTCATGGCGGTCACTTGTTGTGCCTGTTGTTTCCTTCTGGCTCCCTCTGCAGAGCTCCTGCTCAGCAAGCAAATCACTTCTGTCACCTCCTGGGGGCATGGGCCTCTCTCCATGTGTCCTGCAAGGAGTGGAGGGGACAGATCCTGACCCTTGCATGCCACCTGGGACCCAGCCACCAAAAGTCAGGTCTGTGTGTCTCTTATGGATACCTGACTTTTCCTCCCCACCTCTCGCAGCTGTGTTTCTTTCACAGACACAGAATTCACTCGGTTATGGATTTTGTTGTTATTGTTGGGTTTTTTAGTTCAAGTTTGAAAAGTGTTGTCTGAAGATTCGCATCCAGTTGGAGCACCATCTGGATGGGACAGGCCGGAGAGACTCAGCTGCCTCTAAAAAAAGCCACCAGAAAACCATTCCAAATCTTAATGTGTAATTACAGTGTGAAACAACAAAGCCCCGGCTCAGCCTGTTTCTTGGCAGCTTTGTGCTTTGGCCCGAGGGAGATTTGCCTTCCAGGGGAACTTCGGGAGTCAGTTCCTAGGCGAGCAAGAGGAGTGAGACATGGTGGGAAGCTGATGGATTTGATCTCTAGGGCAGGACTGGTTTTTTTTTTTCATGACTTTCAGACTCCATCTGTCAGTGGATTCATGTGCTGACATTGACGACTACTTTAGAGGAAGCAGCACCTCCTGGCTTGGTGGCAGCCTGCTAGTGGGAGGGCAGAGGACAGGGCTGTGTGCGTGTGAGTGTGTCTCCCGGGGAGGCTGGAAGCCATACAGAAGTGAAATGGAGCCAGGTTCAGATGTCTGCAGCCGAAACACTTCCAAAGCAGAATAAACAACACAACATTTCAGCTTTTCACCACGAACAATAATCAGCTTTCTGTTTTCAAACAGTTTTCTAAAAACAACACAAATGCAGGAAGGGCAACAAAACTGTTCTACAAATGTTGAGCTTATATGGGAAATCCTTTTGCAAAATGCTTTTTAGCAACAACTTCCATCTCTTTTTTGTCAGCTCTGGCAGCCAAGGCAGTGGTGGACTCCATGAGGGACTAATGCTTCTGAAGGTCAGCTGGAGATGTGTCAAGAGTGAAGGGCCATATTTGCTTGGGGAACTCTTGGTTGGTTTGGCCTTCCTAACCCCTTGCGATTCTAAAGGAAGTTCCCTTAATAACATCATTGTGAATTAAGGAGGAGTAACTGCTCACACTTTACATAGACAGTCGAACTTGTTCATTCCCAGAATCAGTGCAGACCGAGCTTGGCCACACTTGCCAAGGAACCCAGCAACATAGGAACCCAGCAACAGATTCCTGAACAATTTTCCAGCTCAGCTTGAGTTGTTCAAATGCCATCTCAGGGGTCTGTGATGTTTCAGAGGGCTCAGCCCTTGCAGACATTGTGGCCCTTGTTTCTGACACTTGGTATTTTGGATGAATGCATCACCTACAATCCATAGAGTAAGAAGTGACAGCATCTGAAAACCTGTCCTTCTTTGCTTGTCTGGAGAAATATACTGTGCAGGATTTTGAAAATGATGCCCTACAGTGCATTCATTTTCAATCAGACCTCGCTTTGCAAACGGTGCTACATCTAAAATCCATGGAATGTGCTCAATGCAAACATTTGCAAGGCTGACTTTCTCTTGAGAAGAATATGCCTTCTTCCTAATTAAGGCTGGTTGTCTACACAGCTATTCCCACTGCTGGCTGCCAGCAATAATGCCCATTGTAGTGTGGGTGGAAAATATGCAGTTTTCAAATCTCATTTATTCCATATAGTATTACATTCTCTCATGAACAGGCTGCTCGTTCTCTGTGAAAAAAAAACAAGCCAAAATGCTCTTGGAGCGGTGTGGTCTCTGCCCACACTTACAGATAAGATGAGGGGACATTTACCTCAGCATCCCTTTTCCTCTACAAGCTCTATTGCTTCTGACTCCCACGGCCTGCGCCTTTTTTCCTAATAGTTTCCCTATCCCTGGTCATCCCTCCACATCTGATTTGGTGGATTATTTGACTGTGTGGGTTATCTGAGGATTTATTTTCCCTGGCTGGTACTCTTAAATGGGTGTGAATTATCTGATATGGGGATTAAACACACAAACATAACGTAAAGGCTGACATGGGGCATCCCAGCCCACTCCAAAATGCTGTCTGTACACATGATGATTATTAGAAACTCATTTCACAGTGGCCCCTTCAAACCATCATCATTGATTCAAACTACTGATCTAAGAAGGAGTGTCACTGGCAGTTCCTGGGGCCAGCCAGTCCCAGCAATGGCTGAGGTTTCCATATGAAACCTTGGAACATCAGTTAAGCAGATCTTTTACTGTCCCTTTCTGAGAGAATGTGATTATTTGGTGAGCAAGAATGATCAGAACACCCAGATTTGAAATTTCAAGCAGTTGATCATTACTCTAAATGCCTGGCTAAGTCTTATGCCTAACCGGTATTTTGAAACACTGCTTAATTTTTCCTCTGAGCCTTAATGTGCTAGAAAGAGTTGGCAGAAATTCCTGCTCAGACAGGCTCCGAGGATGGACTGCACTTGCAGCTGATTTGACTGATATGCAGGGCATCAACCCTGCTAAAATATGGGATTCTAATAAAATAAGATCCTTCACTAAGAACCCATTCTTTCTGGTGTGTAAAGCAGCACTGCACGGGTTGTGGATATTGTTGGGATATTGCCATTTTCCGGGAAAGGAGATGACAAAAGCTGTGTCATAACCTTAGCACTGATTAGAAATGGACACACACTTTCAGGAACAGCGACAGAAGCTGTAGACTGGGAATAATCAATAATTGCTCTTTTGGCAAATAGATGACCCTGTGGACTCACAGAAAAGATTTATGGGAGGCAATGTGTTTTTCTTATGAAAAAGAACAGTACGGGATAAAATGTCTGTTCCAGAGCTGTCGTCAGTATATAACAGTGGCAGATTTAAACTGAAATTCTGTTCCTTCCTTGTGGTATATTCGCATTGAATGTGATGAAAAGGCAGGCTAGAAGTGCTGTGAAAAGAGTACGCATGCACCACATCAAACAATAGGCTCAGTGATGCTGTGACAGCTGCCGGTGTGTCTCATTGTACAGGATGCGTAGGCACATCAACTGGTTAGTGAGTGAAGATTAGCACAGAGAGAGTACAGGGGGGAACAGGTATTAGGGACAAAATAGCAAAGGGCCATCATGATGGGAGACTTGAGTTTTAGACCTCTCTTCAGCCCTGACTGAGATGACCATAGAAGGCAAAAAAAAAAAATCCCACCACTCTGAAAACACTAAGCAGGTAGCACTAGTGTGGTCTGAGGAGAAAGGAAGTTTCCAATTTTCATTTGGTATTGAATTCAGCAGTTGGACTGTCTTAACAGATACAGCTGAGCAGGGGGAATCATCTGGTATTATTCCCCAACTGGAAATGTTAGAGAACCCATTTGCAGTGAACACTGAAATGCTGTGACTTTTGAACCATGAAATGTAGATCACTTGAACACACACTAAAGTATTGAAGGCGGGTGAAAATGTCCAAAGCAAAGGCTTGTAAAATGTGAACAAATATTCATGGGCATTTGTTTGCATTACCCTCCGATCTCTGTGAAGAAGCCCTTTAAATTTCATTTTGAGATGCTCTGGCAGTGTGAATACCTGTGCTTTAATTTAGTTTGCTTTAGCTCCCAGGAAGCTCTATTTTCAATAGTGATTTGAACTCCAAATCCTGGCCTGATTGATCTTGTCTCACCTGACAAGTCACAGTTGCTATTGTTTTAGCGCTTGGCTTGGTGCCCAAAAATGTGCGTATTTGTACAGGGGTATGACTTGCCATTCTACTAAATGAAGCAATACAAATAATAGTAGTTTTCACTCTGAAAGAGCTTTATAGCCATCTCTGATTTCAGCCTCATGCTGGCTCTGTACAGTGTACTGCTAGGATTTATTATTGTTTGGTTCATGTTGAAAGACCCAGATTTTCCTGTGTAAATTGGAGCCCCCTTGTGCTAGGGACATTACTGGTGCTCAGGGATGAAGTCTGAGATGCAGCACAAAGAAAGAGAGGAAAAAGAGGGTTTAGTGTTTTCATTTAGAAGGTTATGGAATAGAACACATAGACAAAAAAGTATTTGTCAATGGGATCATATGCCCTCTCGCAAGATTGGTCCTATAAGTCAAGCTGCAGTGGGAGCTCCTTTCAGAGCAATGGCAAAGCCTGACGTGTCAGACAATAGGACAAGCTCTCCTGCTCCATGGCTCCACATGCTTCCCAGAGAGAGAGGCCACAGTGAGACTTTGCACATGCATCACCTGTGAGCCTAATTGACCCTGATTTAGACTAGCTTTACAGAAAAACTGTTGATTATATCTTTATTTCCCTCATCACTGCCACATACATAAAAAAATTTAATATATTGCAGAGGTGATTGTCTGGCTAGCTGAGTGTGCTGTGAGGTGGTGGATGAGCTGAGATGGGGTGACCAGCTGATGCAAAGCACCTGGGATTTAGTGCAGGTCCACCAAGTGTGCACTCCCTTTGGAAGTCAAGCCCTGCATGGCATGCCCAAGGTCACCGGGGAAGTGTGTGACAATGACAGGAACCAAACCTGATTTACCCTGAGTGTCCCAGGTTATTGTCCTGCCCCAGGACTTGATTCTGTTTTAAGGATGACCTCATGCCCAGAGATGGAAAAGAAATGTGTTCTCTTCTATTTATTTATACCAGTGTAATCCCAAACATGTTTAGCATGTGTATAACTTGAAATGGTAACGCTATTCCATGCAGGAGTGTATTGATTTACAGAGAAGGAATGGCACTGTCAGAATATGGAGCTTTTATCCCATGGACTTATTTTCTGCAAGATGTCAGGCTGTGTAATCCTGCAAAGCTACGCGCCTGGCTGCCATTGGAGGAGGCTGACAGTTTTTCAGCAGTTTTTTAAGCTCTACCATCCCCCATGAGCATTTGTTCTCTCTGTGTGTGTAGGTGGATTGATTGCTAGGTAGCTCAGTAAATAGGTTGGGAAAATAATACTTAATTGACTTGATATTACAGGTGACTTGAAGGAGTTGGGAAAACAATGTCAATTAAACAGTGCAAACATATATATGTATGTCTGTGGATAATGTTTTTAAGTGCTTTTGGAAGCGGAAACCCCTATAATTTGAATTGCTATTCAGCTCTGTAATGTATTTAATTGTTTGTGTGTGTAAGAGGTAAACGGAGCTAAAGCTGTAGTTTAATCAATAGGTTTTCCGTAAATCTCATCTAAAACAGAGCCCAGCTCAGCAGATGTTGGTGGCTGAATTTCTAGGATATGAAGACTTCTGTCAGATATTACTTGTGATTCTGGATCTCTTGTGTGCTCAGATTTCTGTATGCAACAGCTCACAAATGAATACAGTGAAGTATGCTCTCATACCAGGAGTGCTTCAAATCACTTCAGTTGATTGAATATTCCATGAGACAACTCCTGAAAATATCCCGGGTATCTTTATAGTATTTTCTTAGAACTGCCTGGGCTATAGTAGAACTCTGTAATCCAAATAATATGGCAGACTGACTGTCCACAAAACATCTATCATTTTCTCCTTACTAAATATGTATTTGTGTTAATTTAGCATTCATGACATCTCATAATGGACCAGGATCCCACTGTGCTAACTGTTGTATGAACGCAGAGCAAAATCTGTGCCCTGCAGAGCCCGCAGTCCAAGTCTCCATTATCACTAGTGAAGATGCCTCTGCTGGTGACAGCAAACTAAGTATGCCCATTTGTTTTTAGTATAGTTTGTGCTACAACGTCAGCTCCTCGTTTTGGTTAATAAATCACTCATAAACGCATACTCATTTGTTATTTATCAGTATTTGCTGAGCGGCGTGGACAAAAAATTGCCAACATCCAGCTTGTTAGAGAGCTGTTCACAGTTGACTCTTTGTTGTGTAATGGAGCAAAATAGTCATATGATGTATCTGTTCTCCCATCTGTACAGTGTTAGTTCCATTACAGACTTTTTTTAGGCAGAATAATCAGGCTTTTTGCTCTTCTTAATTGCTTGACTTATAATACTGCTCAAGACTCAAGAGGAAACAGGAGACCTATTGAGTGATGCCAGATACAAACACTAAGAGAAAGACCATCCTTGCCGAAAAGGCTGTACAATTTAGACAGACAAATGTATTATGGGAGAAGAAAAAGGCATGTGCAAAGTGAGAGAGGAAATAAATTGCAAAGCTGAGAACAGAACTTATGTTTTGTGCCTGCCAAGTCAGTTCCACTTCCTCCCTGGAATTTGAAACCTCAGCTGCAGCATTCAGGAATGCATTGACCCTATATGTTATAAAGAAAAAAGAAAAAAAACCCCACAAACCAAAACCAACAACAAAAATCCTAATAAGCTAGCAAAAAACCCCTGAAACTTGCATTTGAGAGCACAATGGCCACTCAGATTTGCTAGTATGCATTACAGCTAACTGGTAATTCAATTAGTGATGGAAGAACTGAAAAATAAAAACTCCTTTGGTAGTTCTCCTCATACCAACTACTGTCCCATAACTCATGGAGAACCGGAACTCTTGTTTGATTTTATAAGAGTTGTTGATCTCTGATCCTCTTGTTGCCTATTCTTTCACCTGAAAGGCCTGACACGAGAACAATAGGCATCTCTAGGTCATCAGATAGTATTCATGTATAATTGTATGCATGTTTAGATTAAATAGATATACTTTTGGGATGCTTACCTGCTTAATCAATGTTTTTTATGTCATCTTAGTTTGATCTGCAGGAACACAACACACTTTTTACGAAAACATTGGCTCTTTTGTGGAAATCAAAACAAGTAGTATTTTCACAGCATACCATAGAGCAATGAGTTGCATTGCTTATTAAATGGTAAAGCTTCAAGTTGGCCTCAAGTTATCCCACCTGCTCCTTGGTATAAATCAAGACTGAAATAGGTAACTCTAATACTGATAAAAAAAGCCCTTTCTGCTTCTCAGGCTTTTCTGAAAAAAAAGAAAGTAACCAGCCCTGAATATGGCAGGTTACAATCAGATTGAGTGAAAATTGGAGTATAGTAAAATACCTGAAATTACATCTTCCTTGCCTCCTTTTATGCATGCCACTAGCTAGTCAACACACTGTATTTGCTGGGTTCTTTTCCTGTCTTTGTCATTCCAGTGATATGTTAGAGAGATGAGGACAGGGAGATTTTTAGCTTCTATGCAGTATGATGTTAGAGCTACTGAAATAGCACAAGAACTGTTTCCCCGAGTGCCTACACTAAGCAGTGGAAATAAATACCAGTCAAAATTGCTCCAAGGACCATTGACTTTGTATACCCCAAGGGTAAACAAAATGTTTTGTTGGGTTCAAAATATCTGCATAACATCCTTTTGTTGCTCTTTTTATTCTGTGTTCTGGTAGAAACCAGAACTCAGAGTGACCATAAATAGCTAAGAATCCACTTGTACCCACCTGGAAGTGGGACATTGAAAGGGCTGCTTTTTTAGGAGTTTCTCTGAATCCAAAATGTTGAGTGAAAACCATCCTTTCACTTCTCCAGACCCCTCCATTAAGCGGTTCTGAACACACATTTAAGTCTATGCTGGCTGGAGTAACTGCCTGTTGGTCTTCCACTGGCTCAGAGGATACAGAAATAATTCAGTGCTTCCTTTTTTTAAATTCATATACCCTTGGATTATATGCTATATAATACTAAATCCTAACATTAGCGTTTGATGTTCTAGCAGCTCTCTCTCTCTCTCTTAGACAAATTGTGATGCAGATGTAATGATCTTTTATCTCTCTGAACTTCTCATGCAGACACATTGCTCTCCGTTCTTGTGTTACTGTATGCTCTTATGCAGTTACTTACATTTTAATGCAGAAGTAGCTCCTTGCTAGTGGTGAGTGAAAATCTAGAACATTTTGGATCCTTTAGGGAAGGAAATAATAGTGCTGTTTTATAAGATTATTCCAGTTCATATGTTTTTATGAATTTAGTGTCTCTTTTTCTCTAAGAGTAAACCGTGCTTGTTTAGTGGCACATCTGTCTCTATACTGGAAATGTGACAATATTTTGACCTAACACCAGCTAAGGGGTTAAGCACCAGGACCTGGACGTCAAGATGAGCAGTCGATGTCTGTCCACCTGACAATTCCTACTTCTTAGCGTCTTTTTCATTTAGCCATAAAATTCAGTGCTGTTTTACCTGAATTCCTCCTCGTGTGTCTGTGCAGATATCACCCTTGAGTGAAGTCAAGCACCTTGTCATGAAGTCTTTCTGTCCAAGCATGTCTTCTATTTCCTTCTTGTTCTCACTTTTATTGGGGGATTGCTAGTTCTTCATTGTAAAAGCAGCCTGGCTGGGGAACCCTACTTCTTTGAAATGTGTGGTTTGTACAATGCACTGTCAGTGCTTAGGATACTGCAAGGTAAGGAAAGAATTGGCTTTGTTTTGCCACCTGGGCTGAGAGGAGACAAATTGCCATTTCTGTTATGCACAGTGCTTCTCCAAAAGAGTCCAAATTGAAGTTTGCAAGAATCAAATGTGCCATGGGAGCTTCTTTCTGAGCACACTTTCATCAGAGGCGTTTTGAAAGTGGTAGCAACTGCTTCCTCTTTCCCTTATCTCACAAAAATAACAGATTTCACTTAATTGCTGGCAGAGATGGAGCCAGCAGATCCAGGTCCCCATACTTTCCCATAAGATGTGCAGAACAGGTGAAAATTGGTGAATATAGAGGACTTAGTATCCATGACACTTTTTGCCACATATACTGAGCTGTGAACTTCAGTGAAGAGAGATATTATTCAGAAAAAATATTTCAATGGATATTTTAAAAATAAAAGGTCTGGATTTTCATAAGGTGGTGTTGAGGAAGGTGTTTAGCACACAAAGCTTGCAGTCAAATATGGCTTGAAGGGCAGGCAAGACTTCATCTGATGGAATGATTCAGGTGAGCCATCTGGCAAGGAAAAACTGGCAGTTTTCTAAGAGGTGTCAAACTGTGTTGGGGTATTTTGTGTATGAGGCAATTCCTTTGGGCACTGATGCCTAAAACTTTCCTGATTTGTCTTCGCATGGGGCGAGTTGTATGTGGTAAGTGGTGGATTCAGTGGCTGACAGGAGAGTTTTAAGCTTACAAGGCTTAAGCTTCCTTGTAGAAGGAAGGTTGGAAGAAGCTGAAGAAAAGATGGTACCTCTGGAATGAGTGTCACTTTGCTAATATTTACATTATAAATAGCCCTGAGGTTGTTATCTTTAATCCACACTGAAGTGAAGTATCACCACATCTCTGCCTACACATACGGTCAAACCATGGATGTACTGTGCAGTATCACAGAGAACTGAGCAGTACCAGAAAGTGAGTATTGTCACTTTCAGTCCTTCCCAGTCTGGCAGCAGATGTGTTCCCAGGGTTCTGCCGCCCATTTAACATGTACGTTCACTCGGAGGTGTTTATTCATTCATCACGTGTAACTGTTAACAGAGCTTTAATTTTTCTCTATTTCACTGCTGGTCTACTACAAGCACAAGATATTGAGCGAGAGGTGCATTTCCACTCTCTTTTGGATACACAGTTCTTTGTGCATTATAGATGCAGACAGACAGGAGTGCGAGCGGGGAGTTTCTGACCATGTTTTTCCATTGGACATGCTCTACAGTTGTGCTTTTCTTCCCTGTGATTAGAATTAATTACCAATGCTTTCCCTATGCAGCATGAAAGAGAAAAAAGCTGAAGGTATCTGTCAATGGTGGTTGAAAACAAAATGAGAAAACAGGGAAAATAGAACAGAATTGCTTTTTGAGGCCAATGGATGTTGAGTGAATAGTTGTGCTACTTGCTAAAGAAGTATGTGTCAGTTCTGTATGTCCCCCTCCCCCCAAAATCAATAACATATCAACCCGTCAGCCCCCTGAGATGTACAGTGTGCATACAGAATGGAGATAAAAGCAGATAAGAAACTACTTTTGCATGGAAAGTAAATGTCTGCGTAGGAAGTTTTTGATATGTTTGTAAATTCAATCCCATTGGCTTTATTTATTTATTTACTTTGTATTTTTATTTTTGGTATGTAATAGTTTTTCTTTTCCCCGGATTGCTTCAGCATGCCATGCAATGCAATGCCACTTTTGTCCCAGTGAGCTGCTATTTCCATATAAAAAGTAGAGTGTTTTACAGTCAAGCATATATTTTTAACACTGGGGAATTTGAGCTGCACTGTGTATTTGTAGAGGCTGCTCAGTGCAAGAGCTTCCACTTGAGATCAAACAAATTGGAGAAATGTTCTGAAAAAAAAAAATGAAAAGGAGGGAGGATGCAATTCAGTGAAAGCCAAGGCAGGAATTTATACATAGGCAGGAAGAATTGGCGGGCAACAAACTAGTTATGAAATGGGTTTGGGAACTGTGGATCACCAGCATGACATAAATTCTGTTCTGGGGGTGAACCAGCAGTCTCCCTTGGAAATAGGTACCGAATGACCCCCTCTTCTTTTCTCAGGGTTAGTTAGGTCACAGCCAGAGCACTGTGGCTAATTCTGAGTGCCTTTTTTTCACAAAGAAAAAACGTGGGTCAGGAGGAGAAGAGCTAAAGAAACAATTGGGGATCTGGAAAACAGGATTCAAGAGAAAAGGTCAAAAGAACTCAGAGCTATTTAGCACAGGAAAGAGGCGGATAGAGGGACAACATGTTACAGTCTTTAAATACCTGCATGACTACAAAGAGGAGGGGAATAATCTGTTCTCCATGGCCATGGTAGTTAAGACTAGGAGTGATGGGCTTGCCCTGCAGCAAGGGGTGGATTTGTCTGAGACATGAAGAAAGTACTAAAGATGTGATAGCAAGGTCTGCATTTAAGCTCTGGGGTGGGAGGCTCAGGGATTCCCATTGCTGCTTTCAGAACAAAGGGGGCACCCATCTGTCAGGAGCTGACAGAGCAACCTAGGGCAGGTAGAGAAGCTAGATAACCTCAGACAGCCCTTTCCTAGAAGTCTCTGTGTTTGAATTTCATTTTAACAGGTCCATTTGATCTTCAGTCCCTCTGCTAGACTGCAGATGTAGGCCCAGCGGCCATACGATCACTAGTGTGACTCAGAGAAGCTCTGTGACAGGCAATTTACTTCCTTGGATCTCCCACCCACGCCCAGCTGGGGGGTTAGCTATCTGATAAAAGAGCTGTGCATCTCAGAATGTCCATTCCAATCTTGTCACGGATAACACTGCTCAGTCTGTTCCTATAACCTTTCCTCAAAAGCAAATGGGTAGAATTCATCGAAGATCCTCCATGCTGAAATATGTCAGCCTAAAGCAACATCTTATTGTCCAAGAAGAACTAATGTGGGACACTTAACTGGCTTTATATTGGCTAGCAAGTGGAAAATACAGCTACAGCCAGATTCTGTCTAGCAACAGAGAGGTAAAACTGACTCCCTCTCATTCTGTTTCTCTTTATAGCCAATTCTTTGCACTTTCTTCTTTCACCATTGCCAGCTTTTGGGGTTAGGCCATAGGCAGTTAACCTGGGAGATACAGGAGTAGCAAATCCAAAAGGAAGTGTAAAGAATGGAGAACTACTTTGTTCTGCTGATTTGCAGAAAGATTTTGTTATCTAATGACTGGAGGGAGAAAAAAAAAAAAAAAGTAATCTTGCTAGTTACTTCCAGCTGAAATAAATCCAAAGGAGAAAATATTCATACGGCAACAGTCTCTAGATCCCAAAGTCTGTTTGTAATTATTCAATACCTTCAATTCAGTTTCCTCTCAGAAAAGGGAAGCATCCTTAGCACTAGGCTGCAGAAGAAAAAAATCTTATTAGTATTTGCCTCTTCTATAAGTCACCTGTTAGTCTCATGAAGAGAACTGCTCAGGGTGGAAAATTCACCCATGGGATTTCAAAGTCTGTAATCTCTGAAATGTGATCTCTAACCTCTTCCCATTTTCTGGAGTGTTAGATATTGCATTATGGTTCCTGAAGACTAGTGTGACTGGTATGCCGCCAAAAGCTTCAAACCAGATCAGATGTAACACAGTTTGCTTAAATTCCATACTGGTGTAGTAACTAGCAAGCGCATTTGGGTCTCTTTATTGTTTTATCTGCTTTCTGCACAAACACTGACATAATTTTATCCCTCTCTTCCTGTTTTATATCTGGGGGAATCTCGGTGGGACACTTAACTGGCTTTATATTGGCTAGCAAGTGGAAAATACAGCTACAGCCAGATTCTGTCTAGCAACAGAGAGGTAAAACTGACTCCCTCTCATTCTGTTTCTCTTTATAGCCAATTCTTTGCACTTTCTTCTTTCACCATTGCCAGCTTTTGGGGTTAGGCCATAGGCAGTTAACCTGGGAGATACAGGAGTAGCAAATCCAAAAGGAAGTGTAAAGAATGGAGAACTACTTTGTTCTGCTGATTTGCAGAAAGATTTTGTTATCTAATGACGGGGGGGAGAAAAAAAAAAAAAGTAATCTTGCTAGTTACTTCCAGCTGATATAAATCCAAAGGAGAAAATATTCATACAGCAACAGTCTCTAGATCCCAAAGTCTGTTTGTAATTATTCAATACCTTCAATTCAGTTTCCTCTCAGAAAAGGGAAGCATCCTTAGCACTAGGCTGCAGAAGAAAAAAATCTTATTAGTATTTGCCTCTTCTATAAGTCACCTGTTAGTCTCATGAAGAGAACTGCTCAGGGTGGAAAATTCACCCATGGGATTTCAAAGTCTGTAATCTCTGAAATGTGATCTCTAACCTCTTCCCATTTTCTGGAGTGTTAGATATTGCATTATGGTTCCTGAAGACTAGTGTGACTGGTATGCCGCCAAAAGCTTCAAACCAGATCAGATGTAACACAGTTTGCTTAAATTCCATACTGGTGTAGTAACTAGCAAGCGCATTTGGGTCTCTTTATTGTTTTATCTGCTTTCTGCACAAACACTGACATAATTTTATCCCTCTCTTCCTGTTTTATATCTGGGGGAATCTCGCCTGGATTAGAATATCACACCTTCCAGTGCTCAGGATGCAACAGTTCAGCATCATGATTCTTGCAGAAAGCCCCAGGGGATCATTTACAACAGGAAAAGAAGGCCTGGAAAATATTGTTAAAAATATGGTCAGAAGCACATTTAACTGCTGTGTACCCTATGTAATGGGATCAGTTCAGGACTGGCAGAGAGGGGAGAGAGCTGTTTGTCGGAACTCCAGCACCACCTTGAACAACAGTTGACTGGTCCTGGGAGGTTTCCCATGCAGCTCCTGCCCAGGCAAGGCTCTGCTTCACGCTCACGAGTTGATGGATTCACAGCCCAAATTGCCGGCTCTGTTTATCTCTCTGAGTGTGGTACAAATCCTAGTTATTAAAAAATCAAGAACAGAAAATCCAATTCTAGATGTAATATCAGTCCAGGTCCAATTTTGAGTAGGTGAAATAAACTAACTTCAGACACCAATGGACAGTTGACTGCTGCACAGTAACACAACACAATTTAGTACAATTTTCCACAGCTGACATATGTTGATCAATATAGGACTCAGAATTTAACAGGCATAGAATTTCAATTAAACTGAATTACAGAAGAGTATAGTCATCACCATGCTAGGAAAGAGGTGTTTTAGCAAATGAGACAGACAACCCCACTTTCTGCATGCTGTGCTGCAGCTGGTCTGTGAATTAAAAAGTGGGCTTTAGCTTTCAAATTTTCATCAACACTTAATTCTTAACCAAACCATATCATTAAGGTAAATTATTGTGGGGTTTATTTTATTTTATTTTATTTTTCTTTCTCACCTTTTCCATTACTACTGAGGCTTTGAAAAGGGTAAGCACTGGTTGTCTCTAAACTGACAGGCACTTGGTTCCACGAGTGGGCATGAAGCAAGAAAAGCAAACACAACCCCAGGTGGGTCAATTCCATTTTGATGGCATTGACCAGCCAAGCCAATGGAGGGCATGGTCATACGCAAGTGCTGCGTTGTGCATGTTGTATGAAAAACCTTGTGGATGTGCATTACAGTCGTGATGCTCACTGAAATGCACTTGTGTGAATGTGCACACTCCAAATGCCCTGCTGTATGTTGCTCTTCATGCAAATGCTGATGGTTTGATATCAGATGACCTCACTTCATGGTTTTCTCTGTCCCAGTGTCCACTGACTGTGTCATGGAATGGTTGCAAACATCGACAGAGCTGTCAACAGAGCAAACCCAACTCTTGTCGCTTAGTGGTGTTTATATTCTTTACGGAAAATAGCAAGAAGGAATTGACTCGATGAGTGGATTTTGACTGAGGTTAAGAGGTAGGAGTCGAGCAGCACAGCCACAAGTGACTAAATTCCTAGCTCAGGAAATTTGCGTCATCAACACTGTATTCCAGCCGTAGCAGAAGTGTTTGCAGAAGTTGAATGAGAACATAGCATAGCAAGACAGACTATTTACCGTGCTGCAGCTGGGTGTTTCAAAAGGATCTCTCCCAATACCAGAAGGCAGGTCTAGGTTTCCCTGAAGAAGCAGGTGCTTTCAGCTACCTCCAGCTTGTTTTGCTCTGGAGAGCCGTTGAGTGCAGGCTGTCTTTTTCAGAGCACAATGCTCTAAAATGCAATCTGTGTGAGACAGTTTCTGTGTTTCTGGGCTTTTCCCTGAAACATCCATTACCAGCCAGGCCACTAGGGTGTAGGGAAAGGCTGGTAACTGTGCATTCAAAGGTGACCCAGTGTCTTTAAGTCTTGGTAGGTCTGACTGTGCTGTATTTGAATGCTCCAGAGAGTGGTTGTGAGATACTGTGAATGGTGTGACATACAAGGAATTGCTTTTATATCTTCTGATGAGAATGTTGTGCATGTGTGTGAATTTAGTGCTGAATTAACAGCCCAAAAGGAGATCCACAGGAGAGCTTACCCATGCCACTGTGTCTTAGCCCTCATCTGGAGAGACAAGATTTAGAGGTGAAAAGTAAAGGCCTTTCATTAGCCCACCGAGTGCCTTGTCTCTCTGTGAAAATATGCAACAAGGGTGCCAACCCTGGCAGCAGGTTTTGTCTTGTGGACACATTTCCACTGACAAATGGACCTAAGACATTCTCCAGCATTTTGCAGGTGCCTACCTGACCTTCTTCCCCCCTCTAAAGCCTGGGTGCAGTCCATATGAAAGCCTGTGGCACAACAACTGAGATGTGTTTATCAGCTTTTGGCCATGGCAGGCGCAGACTTTAAGTCTGCCTCTTCATCTCTGTTCCTAGATGGACCATCTTCACCTGCCAGTCTGCGAGAAACTGGACTTGAGAAACCGACACCAATCGGACCAGGGTCTAACACAGCCTCTGGTGTTTTATAGAAAGTTAGATCTGAGTTGGTCTCTCTGGATGCAGCTGAGCTGGATGCTGGAGCTCTGGCACCTCCTCTCCCTTCATTTCTTGGTGTTAGTCATCTGGAAGGCAACACCGTGTAGGTCTGTAGGATGCCCTTCAGGATCTCTCTGCTTTCTTTTCATTTAAAGCCTCCTGCAGCGTCAGTAGGTATCTGTACTTTAAATAACTGTGCTGTCTTTTCTCTCTCACATGCTTTCTCAATGGGCTCCTCCTCTTTGAATATTCAGGGTCTGATTCTTTTCATTTAGAGGGTAATTGGCATTTCCATCACGCTGTCCTTGTAGCTCTTCCTACTAAATGTCATTAAATTCACTTCTCTGTGGCTAAGGATACCTTTTATTTACACAAGAGCCCCAACATCCCTGCATTTGCAAACACAGTAATTACACATCGTTTTTCTGTTAGCTCTGGCAGGTTGGGAGCTTAACTAACGGCACGGTGGCTGCAGTGCTCCGTGCAGTGTCGCTCGCTCGGGTCTCGCCTGCTCCAGAAGACAAAGCCTACAGAAGCAGCATGAATTTTAAGCTACGCTGGGTACTCCCATGTTCACTTCCCAGGCAGGCTTTGTATCTTCTGTGGCTTTGTGAGGTAGTCGGTTCTATTTGAATCCTTCTCTGGATTGAAAATCTGGTTCTTTTTTAAAGGATCTGTGACTACCGTGAGAGCGGTAAATCTTTTCAGGCAGGGAACAAGCAAAATCTTTCTGGATTTCGTAGTGCTGTCCAGGCGTCAGGTGACATACAACACGGGCAAGCTCTGGTTTCTGTCTGTGTAGAGAAACATTGGGTGGGCCACAGGTTTAACGCTGGTCACCCTCAGGTGATGACATCTGGTAGGTCTGTACTGCAGCAGAGTCATGGCAGTGACTCCATCATGGCTCTAACCAAGGCCAGCCCACTTAGGGGAACTGAAGGTTTGGAATATCTGTAGAGATAAAAATGTTTGTTCATTTGGACTCTAGTTAAGGAAGGAGAAATATAAAAAAAATCATCTATGTACATAACATATATATTGGTTCTCCAAAAGTCTGTTTTTTCCTGCTGCCATATGGGGACATTCATTAGTGAGCCTGGGTGGGATCAGTGTAAATCTCCTGTGCTTCAGTGGAAGGATCAATTCCATTTATATGATATCCCAAAAAGGACAGTTCTAGTACAGATCAAATACTGTCTGGGCCAAGTAGGGCCTTGCTCATTTTACAGGCTGCCTATAAACAGATGCTGTTAAGGTGTTTTGTTTGTTTTTTGTTTTGAATTATTCTTTCAGGAATTACTATTACTTCTTTTGCTGTCACTAACACTTCTGTCTGTGTGAAATAAATGGAGATAAAATACAGTCACTCCCTACAGCATTGCTCTTTTCTTGCTTTCTGCAGTACCTGCTAATTAAATGGTTTGCTTACATTTCCCTTCTTGTATGAAACGTATTTGCAAAAGAACCCCACAAAACAGCCTGACTGCAGAGGCACAAACCTTTGCTGATTCAGAGGCATGTGGCCCATTGGAGACTGCATCTTTTAGGTTTCAAATTTAAGATTTTCCTTTCCCACAGGAGTGCAGCATACCCAGCCAGTGCTTGAGTTGGAGCTCGCTGACCCCAGAAAAAGTGCTGTAAGGCAGGAAGGGAGCTGAGGTGCTGGCAGACCGTCACCAGGGTTAACAATTGTAAGTGATTCTCTGCCCTGTGCTAGCTCTAAAGACCAAAACTTTTTCAATTAATTACTGCCTGGTTAGAAGCCTGATCCAGGTTCTGCTGGATACAGAGGCAGGCTTCCCACTGTGTTTGGATTTGGATCTCTTGGTCCTTTTGCTCGGGAGTGCCTCTTAATAGAACACTGAGAAAAAGGAAGGTTGAGCTCCAGTTAGCAAATAGAGAAATTGCCAATTGGTGGCCATCAGGCACCTCTGTGTAGGGCCAGTAAAAGTTAACTCTTGTTGACAGTCACCAACTCTGGAAATGGTTTTTTGTAATGTTGGGAATAGCCAAGAAAGCTGGGCAGGTCGTGGCAGGTCAACACAACAGAAATTATTATTGTTGCTTTTGCCTGAAGACTGACAATAAATAAGAAGAAGGTTTGACTTTTAAAGGGAATGTTAAAACTGAATTGAACTGCGGCCCTGAACAAATTTTGTGTTTGCACACATTTGGCAAAGCCAGAGGTTGTGACCTGAGGTCACTGCAAGTTGATGAGAGGGGAGCTTGCCTTGGGGAGCACTTCTCCATTCTTGCAGTTACAGAAATACACAGATGAGGTGAAAGGAAAGGATCAAACATGTTTATGCTTAAATCTGTGATCCTTGAGTGAAGGTTATATAAATATCTAGGAGTATAAAACTGGAGAGGAACTATGTACTTACTGAAATAGAAGAGGAAACAGTTTTGTATAGAAAGGATGAATAGTTCAAACAAACCTATATTGTCCCTAAAAATATCATCCACCCTCCTCTAAATGCTATTACTTGGGTAAGTCTTGCCTTGAAATCCTTCAGAGATGCATCCCAGGAAGCGCTCCTTAGGAACCTGTCCTGCCTTTCTGGAAGCACCAGCCTGTCCTTTCTGTTTTCTGCAATGGGTTAAGAAAAAAGAAGGGTCCGGTTTTTGCCTGACACCTTCATCCAAATTGAGGATATCTTTGGACATAACTGGGTTTTGAAACATTTTGATCATAAAAATTAAATGAAGGTGGGGGCTAAATCTTATTTCCCACTGTTCCTGCTCTCGCTCATCTCTGACACCAGTATTTGATGTATGTAATCAGCTGATCTGTGCTGGAAAGGTTAAAAGTGAAGGATGTTCCTGTCTGTTACAGATTAGCAAAACGTTAAAAGTAGCTTTGGCCTTATGAGACTTGAGGTAAATTGGCTTAGCCCACGTAAGTGCAAACAGACAGTTTGCTAGACAGGTTATAGTCATGGACAGAGGAGAAGTTTCTTTTGGATCAAGTTTTGCTGTATAGGCTTGAGAGGAAACTAAAGTACAGGGTAGGTTTTAAGCTGCACAGTGCCAAAATGTCTTTTGGTTTGGCACATAATCTGGCAAAATCAGGTTACTTCACAGGATTTCTGTCATCTACACTGCAGAAATCTTGTGCGACTGCAAATTCTCTCAAGTTTTTCCTCAGTCTTGAGCTCCCAGCTGAAGGTTGAATTCAGTACCAGGATCTTGCTGGCCATGGACAGCATGGAAATCAGAGGCATGTTCAAACTGCAGGTTTGAATCCAGTTCTTTTCATCCCTTCCTCAGCAGCCCTATTTCTGTTCTTCGCATAGCTAGACATGGACTCTCAAAGAGAAATGCTTTATAAGATGCTCATGATCTCCCCTAAACCATGGACTGTAGTTGGTTTATTACTGGTTTTCTAACGTAAAAATGTGAGTTTGCTCTGGGGTGTGTTTGGTTGCTCCAGACAATGTGGATATGCAGAACCCATCTGTCAGGATTTGAGGGTCAGATGACTGTGTCACTTGAAAGGTGGCTTCTCCTGAGCTGCCATCTGTCTCCAGATTGATCTTGCTGGGCCTTCAGCTGCAGGTGGATTGCCCCAACCACCCCAGAAACTTGTGCTTTTTCCTCACCACATTCCTGCAGTAAGAGTCACCAAGAACAACTTTTCCTTACTAAGAAGCAAAACCTCAAGGAGTTAGATACAATAGGAAGTATTCACCTAACCAGTAGATGCCTTCTAGGTTCAACTGATGACTTTGATTCACCAATTCCATTCCACTCCTCCTATGGACCCATCCTTTATACTTGCATCCTAATTTCAGTCTTCGTAGTCTCCGCTACCTTCTCTGCAGTTACATTTCCACAGGAGTTAGAGCAGTTCTAGTTAGCACAGGTTTCCTCCCATTAAGTGACTCGTGGGTTTTGGTTTGTACTTCTCTCCTGCATTTGTCCTTTGCTCCCAGCCTCTTATGCCCTGGCTTGTGGGCTGTTCAGAAGGGCTGCCTTTGTTTTTTTGAGTCATTCATCAAATTAACCAATATTGATTCATCTTTTACTCTTCTACCTGATGAGGATGGGAGGAGAAGCAGGCATTTGCTGGGAACAAATGTGCTAGTGATGTTCTTTCAGCCTGAAAGACATAAGATTGCTGCCACCAATTCCTGATGATGAGAGGCAGATTCAGAGTTAAATTGGTCTATTACTATGATCATGGGGAAACTGAGTCAGGGACATTACAGCCAGTATTTCACCCGAGAAATCTGGCTGTCTTTTTAAGAGACTTTATTCATATTTAGGAGCCAAGGACAATGTCCATATCTGAATATTTTGGTTTCTCTGTCCTCACTTGATACCAAGCTGGATGATCTGGGTGTAAAAGCAGCTTGTCTCAACTCCTGTTCCTGTGCTTTGTCAGCTGTGGTGCCTCCCATCTTATTGAGGTTTCATGGAAATCACCCTTCTCTACTGTGCCTCAGTTTCTCTGCTTGTAAAACGGGGAGCCTGCTCAGTTTGGAGAGAGGGTGCCGAAGCAGTGAGTAACCTAAGGCTTGACGGTGAGAGAGGAAAATGTGGATGTGGCTCTAGTTCCTGGCTGTGCAGCCTGCATGACCTTTGCTTTTAACAGTGCCACAGGACAAGTCCCTTTGCAAAGCCCTAGAGAGTCGGCCTGCAAAGCTTTCTATCACCTGGACCCTGTGAGATCCGATCCGTCTCCAGGCAAGATCCTCATCACTCACTGAGCTTTTAATTCCTTAGAGAGGCAGAAGAGACAATATTCAGCAGCTGGTTATTTCTTCCTTTCCCTCAGTCCCTCACACAGAGTGTCAGTTTAAAAAAAAAAAATGGCAGAGAACTGGCCATTAGCAAGGAAAACAGTTTAGGGAAGAGACGAAATAAAAATGCAATCAATTATCTCTCGCTGTGCCCAGGTGTGTGGGTGCAGTCAATTTTCAAAGTCATCGAGAATTTTAGATGAGAAAAGGGAAGCTGTTCATGGCAAATTGCAAGTGTTGGGGGAAGGGGGAGGGAGAAGGAGAGAGAAAGCAGAGAGGGGAGAGAAGGAGAGATTAATTTCCCTCTTGAGTGAGAAGTGTGTTTGAGACAGACAGATGGGCTGTAAATACTCCAAACCAAGGACAGGAGCTGAGACAAGGGAGAGGCTGGTGATTGAAGTGTGACTGTGATGGAGGTAGTACATTTCCTGGCCAAGGTGACTGGTTTTGTTCTGAAAGGGGGAGATTTCTGAGATGTGGCTGCCGCACTTCACATCAACCTGGACCAGGACAGCATATTTAGACTTGATAAGTGATATCCAGGTCCCAGTGGGGTTTTCCTTAAGGGTCAGCTTCAACTGCCTGCCTTGTAAGGGAAGTCTGAAGGGGGAGAGGGGAGGGGAAGAAAGAAAAAAAGAAAGAAAAAAGGGAAGGGGGAGGGGAAGGAAGGAAGGAAGGAAGGATGGAAGAAAGAGAAGGACGCTCTTCTTCCCTCGTTAAAATTATTGAGCTGTCTACAAGTGGTGAGCGAGGGGACCATGTGACCGGCAGTTAATCACATTGCTGTGAAATGTGACTGCTGCTGATAATAGGATCTTTCCTTCAGTAGAATTTCTGTTTCAGAAGTAGTGATTTTCACAAAGAAAAGAGGTTGAGGGAGATATCATTTCAGATCTAACAGAGCCTGTGTACGTTTTCTTTAGGGAGAAAAACCTCCTTTTTCCTTTTCCGTTCGGCGTCCCTGTTTGTATTATTATTATCATCATCAATTTTTCATTTTCATAGCCCAGACTCACTGCGTACAAATGTAACCCAGCTCCAGCCTGTCTGCTAGCAGATTAGTTCCCATTTAGTCATAAAGTTAACCAACCTTGTTCCAATCAATTAATCCCTAGAAGCCTTAATTTATTGATGCCCCAGTCTATGCTAGCCGTCGAAAAGATGAACATCCTGCTTCAAAATGAACTGGTCTGTCTTTCCTCCAAGATAGAGGAATTATAAGAGGGTGGTAGTAAATAAGCATTTAGAAATCCCTTCTGTGCAATCAAAGGCAGCAGCAGCACAGAGGAGAATAAAGGGGATTTTAGCATGCATGAAAAACAGTGCAATAAATGAATGAGGCTCTCAGGACAAGAATAGCAGGGCTGCGGAGCCACCGTGGGCTCAGCTGAGTTGGCTCTTTCTGTCATAAATTGATCTAATGTACAATAGGTTACTGCAAGAGTCACAGGCATGTGAAAGGGTGTTGATCGAGACACCGTCCCCCACCTTCAGGTTTTGCTTGCCAGAATCTCTTCACTCCTTTTTGGGGAGCCTGAATTACTTTCACCCTTGTTCTCCAGGTTTTTGACTGCATTTACTGGTTAACTCAATATGAAACTTCTCCAGGGCACACTGAAATAAGTAAGAGTCTCTCTGTTGGTTTCCTTGGCTTGTAGATCAGGTGTTGCTAAAGCAAATGTTTTAGTCAGAAGTAATTAGAGTTGATCTGGTTGCACAACAGAAAATTTTAGCAACAAAAACATTGAGATATTGAGGTTTTTTCCATGTTTCAAGATTGGAAAGGACCTATTTTTAATTTTCTCTCCATATTTTAAACAATAGCTGTCAGTAACACATGCTCTTTCCTGAAAAGACCTGATTTGGAAAACAAAAAGCATCTATAACTGTTGATATTAAAAATAAAATATTTTTTTAAAAAATTTGCAATTAGCTCAAGTGTTTCTGAAAAAGCAAAAAAAGTACAGGTTGAGGTACTCAGAAGGGCCTAAATAAAGGTCAGGTGTCAGCTCTTGTGCCCTTTCATCAACAGGACACACTGTGGTTCCTCTGACAGCTTCTGCCTTCTCTGATCAGCCTGGCATACTCTTCTGTCTGACAAATGATGTGCAAGCAGACCCACATTTTCTCAGCTACATCAGCTCAAAATTACTTTGCCAAACAATTCTGGGGTGGTTGTTCAATTGCAAGCCATTCTTCATGGGAGCTACGTTTTGACAGGCGATCTGCTTGAAGTGGGCTCTCCTCTCCCATGAGTTTGTTTCCTTGGCTGAACGTGGGTGAGGCATCACTTTGCAGTTGTGAGAAGTGAGCCAGCAGAACACTTATTTCCTGCAAACTGTGAGAAAAGCAAACACAAATGTAGATGGAGCACAGGGACTTTCTCCTAGAAAAAAATTGTGGAAATGTTTTTGATGCTATGCTCTCCTTGGTGTCCTCACCAATGTGTCAAAGCTGTTTCTTCTCATGCAAGAATCAGCTTGACCGAAGACAGGCATGGTCTTATGGACCAAGTGAGGATATGGTTCCTTTCCTTGTTTCTGTTGCTACATTTCCTTGGTGGGCTTGGAAACATCACATTGCCTATTGCACCTTGGTTTTCACCTACAAATGAAGGAGCCTGGCAGTCGTTCAAGGTTTTTACTATGGGCAGATACTGGTTTATTGATTGTTGTTAGCAGCTCTTTGTGCTTCATTTTTGCATTTGGAAATGACACTTAAAAGAATGCATTTGCTGCAGCAAATGTTGATTCTTGGCTTTTTACTTGAAGTTGTGCCTCTGCGGTATTCCCTTTGGTTCTCAGTAGGCTTTCTGGGCAACAGAGAAGGGAAATTGGTCCTGAAAATGGCTAAGCCATGTTTGTCTAGTCCTGTGTCTGAACTATGTGGGGCACTTAACTCATCTGCTCAGCTCAGGGACAGCACCTTGCTGAGGTGGCAATCTTGGTGCTCCTCATACTAGGAGAAGGGTCTCTTCACTTGGAGTATATCGTATATTTTCCTTTGAAAGCTGGCTGCTGTCAAAGACAGGCTGTTGGAGTAGGTTAGGTTTGATCTGACCTGGTTTGCTATTTATTGTGAAAAAATCTTTTATTCCCGCTCTCTGTAGGGTTTTCCTAAACAGGCCAGAAATTCCCCGTCTTTTCTTTTTTCCCTGTTTCTTCTCTTCCCCTGTCACTTTGCCTATTAGAATAGCCCAACCATATTTCTCTGTTAGCTGCTTCAGTCCCTGCAAAGTCACACGCAGAGCAAGGACCAAGTTCCCCTACCTTCTTACTAAACTGAATGGTTATTCTACCAGAACACAGTCCCAAACACATCAACTCTCCCGACCGCTGCCAGGCCCTTACAGCGTGGTCCAGCTGCCTTTCCTTCAGGTTTCCAGCACGCTCGAGGTAGGCCTAAGGGCCCTATTTGAATGCAGTTCAAGATACATAGTTCTGCCTCATTTCCAGCCTCACAGCTTCATTCTCTGACCTGTCGTCCCTCGTCTCCTGTTCCCGTACCCTACAGCACTGCAGCCCTGCTTGCATATGCTTCTTGCCTCCCCTTGATTGCTTTTTGCACTTCCTCCCTTTGCCTCCACTGGCTTGCTTTCGCAGGCAGTGTATTTATTGCTAGCTGGCAAACGCTAGCGCTTGGACATACATTCAATTATCTTTGAACAATTTCCTTTTACTCTGGTTTTGCTTTTTTCCCTTTCAGTTTCACTGAACACTGCCTGTATTTTCTCAGAGCTTGTTCGACTGCAATACAGTCTGCTTCTGTTCTCCCTACTTTTCTTTTTTTCTTTCTTTCTTTTTTTTTTTTAATTTCCACATTTTCCATGTTTTCATTAAGCTGCCACACTAAGCTCTGGTGATCATTTCTCCACTGCTGCCCTTTCTGTACATTTGCACTGAGAAGGGTCCAAGTTTAACCTCAGTGTGTTAAATGCTCCCTTCACCTGGAAGGAAATCAATGGTACAGGCAGATTGGGGTTTTATCTACTCCCCCACACCAAAATGTCTTTCTTTTTGATGTACAGTAATCTCTCCATCCCTTGTGGTTTGACTCTTAATCTGTTTCTCCATTAAAACTTGATTTATGCTTTACTTTTACGCCAATGCAGTGCACTGTAGAGATGATAAGGGTCACTTCTGCTTACTGTTCAGGTGAAGGTGTGTTTTTGATCCTCAGATCAGTTCTTGAGTACGTAATCTTCCCTGAGAGCTTGCCTACGCTTAGAGTTGCTGCTTTCCACTGCTTGTTCTCCTTTCCTTCTAGTTGGCAAAACATGACTGTATTTGAACCAATTCTTTCATAACATCTCTTACATTTTTCTAAGACAGACATTTTGATTCAATATCCACAAAGAGATGGGATATTGCATGGAAGGAAAGTGCTTGTCCATCTCTGAAGTCATGCAGACTGGATGACCTTGTGGAAGAGTTGCTTTGGTCAAAATCTTCAGGAGCAAGGAAATACCTGTAGCACAGAAGCACTTCAGCTATTTTTAAACAAGCTGGCTTAGGCACGGGAGAAACAGCATGAGGTGAGCTGTGCAGAGACACGTGATGCTGTAGTTTGAGTGCTTCTAATGATAGTTCAGGTAGCTCTGTAATACACCGTGGTTCCTTTTGAGACTGCAGCACAGAGATACCGGCCTGTCGCACAGCAAAGGACCCTTCACCTCTGGTGGGGCTCTCTGTACTAGTACCCCTTGACTGAAGAAAATTCTGGTCATCCAGGTGAGAACCTGTGGGGATATTCCAAAGATGGGTGTCATGAAATTTATGAAAGCAAGTGGCAGAGGGGCATCTACCACTATATGAACATGAACCACTTGTCTAAACTGGCCTTCTCCACAGTTCCATTAGCAACATTAGCTAGTGATAGGAGCTATCATGATGGCATCTTCTTTAAATGCTCTTCTTCTACCCACCCCCACCAACAGTTTGTAGGTCCTGGTGAGTACAGCCATGATACAGAGGCATTTAGCCTTTCTCCTGCAAGTACTTGGGTATCGCTTACTTATTGGGCGTGGAGCTAATTGAAGGGTAGTTAATGCCATCAAGCATTGGGATGTATTTATATTTTTAACTACATGTAAGTGATTATCAACATTATAAATAATTACAGTCTGCCTCCCAGCCCCTCTGCTCCATTCCACCCTGCTAATTGCAATGCTTAGATCTCAATGAGCTCATTATGTTTTGTCGATATTCAGCTCTTTGGCTTGCTCACTTAGTAGGGACCGGGGGGACGCAAATGGGAGCTAAAGATTGAAAATGCCAAGCTCCAAGGGATTTGAGTTAGCGATCATCACTGCTTCATCTCTATGCACAATTTATTCAGCACTCCACCTTCCCTAATAAATTATAGATCCCTCAAAGGGAAGCTTTGCCAAGGGATGGGCAATTGCCTTACTCGTGGGGGAGCCCATTCTTTGCGGTATTGAGCATCTTTGACATCTGGTCCTTGCAGGATTGGAACCCTCCTGCCCTTCCCCTCCGCCCGTCTCTTCCACCCCTTTTGGGAAGCATTAACCTTTTCAATGTGATGTATGCGAAAGGGCGACAGTCAGCGGTGGCAGTTCCTAATGGATTCTGTTTGTTTGGTTGTTTGTTTGTCTGAACTGCCTGCAATGCTGTCCAGACCTCTTGGAAAAGCAAGCCAGAGTGCAACTAATATTTTAATTAGCAGTAAAAGGCAGAGAGACTTTTAAAGAAGAAAAGTGTTTGAATTCAGAGGTAAGGAGCAGGTGAACGTGGGGCAGGGAACTTCGGATTCAATCCCCTTGAAGTCAATAGCACATAATGTCTTCAGGAGGGGGTTGAATTTTCAATCGCAGGTGGGTTGTGAGATGGTTATGGTGGTCTTTTGGGGCTTGTGGACTACCAAAGGGTGAATTTCTGCCCCTTACTTTTCTTACTGGCAGTGCAAAAGGAGAAGAGACTTGTCACATCTGCCTTGCCAAGGACTAAGAAAAACCCCAGTGGAGACTGCTACTACATGACAAGATCTGAACCTGACAAACTAAGCTACGGGTGAAACCCTCTGCCCACCTCTATGTCCTCAAACAAGATCAACTCTACTTTCCCCTCTCCTGATATCTCTTTCTCTAATTCTGTCTTAAGATAGCAATGCCGCAGCCTCCCCAGGAGATATTTTTCTAGTATTTCGCTAGTCATATCACTGGAAAGTTTCCTCCAAAATTTAATCTCAATCAGCTTTATTGTAAATTAATGTCATTGCTTCTTGTCCCATCACCAAAAAAGTTCATCCTCTTCTACAGCAGCCTTTACATTTTTGTAGACTCTCTCTCTTTGCTATTGTGTAGTCCAAAGACCACCAATCTTTTCAGTTTTTCCTCCTGAGGCTTTCTGGACTTGTGATCATCCTTTCCAAAGCTCAGTCCTCAGACAATTAAGCTGAAATCAAACCAAGTTCAGGAGCAGCAGTCTAACTCAGCTTGGTGAGTCCACAGCCAAATGCTGCTTCTTGCAAGAACCTGGGACACAGATGGGAGCTTGGCCATCCAGCTTTGTAGTATCCAGGGAGGGCTTCTCAGTGAAGAGTCTGTCAGTCGGCCCTCGGTGTCAGGGTCGACAGATGCAGCAAAAGTTCTTTGGCATCCATGTGTGGATATTCCCCAGGGATTCAATGCCAACAGTAGTGTCAGAGGTGGATGTGGGAAGGGGGAGCTCTCTCTAGGTCATGCAGAGGCTGGTGCTGCTGTGTCACCTGAGCAGTGGATCAGTGCAAATTCTCCAAAACAATACTGGGACTTGTGAAAGGAGGTAAACGGGGGTCCTGGAATTATTTCTTGTTAGTAACATGGAGAGAGGGATGAGCAACACAAGCAGACAGTGAGACTGTGGCAATAGCAAAATAGGATATGTCCTCAAAAATATGAAGGTTTACCAGGAAAAAAACTCATCTAAAAAAATTGCATTTATGAAAACCAACCAACCAACTATCCAGACAGCCTCCTATACTTGTTATCTTTATCCACTAGGAGTGTTTCTCAGTCCAGCCTCTCATGTTGTTGCATAGGCGCTGTGCCAGAGTAAGGAGCAGAGCAGCAGACAGGCCTCAATGCTGTAAGGAGAGTTTGAAGGGAAAGTGATTTTTATAGCCATAAGTGACACTCTGGAAAACTGAGAGATGTGAAGTTGCTGCTTAGGTTTCTCATAAAATCCAGAGGTTGCTGGTTAAATTAGGGTCTCAAACATGTGTTTATGAAAGCCCTTTTCTCCAAGAAAAGCAGTGACTCTAAAGCTGGCACACCAGTTAATGCTGAATCCCCTCTCAAGCACTTGCTTTGAAATGCCCCTTTTCTAAATCAAGGGCCGCTCCTACATTGACTGTATAGCTGTGTACTTCCAGCTTCTTCAGCGAAGTCGGCTGTTGTTTCAATGAGAGGAGCTGGTGTATCTGAAGTTGGGCAATGGTTTATTCCAATCCCATCAGAAAAGTGAGGGGAAGAAACAGGCAGTGGAGAAAGGGAGAGCTGCAGACCTTTCAAGCATCTTTGTCCGGACACAGACCCCACTGCTGCCAGCAACCCTTCCCTGGAGGACATGATGTAGAAAAACAAGCCAGCTTGGGTGAGTAGCTTTTTTTTGCAAGTGCTTTGTGATGGCAGTCAGAGGAGTGTTATTTGTGGCAGGGACTATATATAACTATATTTGTGTGTGTGTAGATTAAATATATATGTATGTGTAGTGTCTTATCACTGCATTCCAGCTTGACTTTAAAACACAAAGGAAAAATCAACTGTTTTAGAAAAAGCTAAATTTATCTGGGAATGGGAATTATAATAGCAAAGAGGCAATTAATTGGGGGTGTGTGTGGAGATTACAGCAATATTTTACTCCTTCCCTACAAAGACAAAAATAGCATTAGTTTCTCTACCTGCTAGTAATAGCTCTAATTCTCTTCTTTCCATTCACCAACACCACTCTGGAGTGAGCATCTACAGATGAGGTATGTCCAGCTGATGTGAGGAGAGCTTTGGCCCAACTCATGTGTGTTCTTGCTTTGGGGAGGAAACCCCACTACAGCAGATAGCCTGTATTTAAGTGTGGCATTGACCCTTGAGTCTGAGTCAGCAATGTAGGCAGAAATGAGGTCTGGCATTCACGAGCTGATGCCCCTTCTTTCGCACTTCATTTAATTCTGGTTGTCCTCTCACTCTTTGGTGCCACTCAATCCCAAGCAAGGCACCTAAAGTCACCTTCATCGTTGATTCATCCCTTAAGCTGGACCTGCTCTGCCACCCCAGCCCAGCCTGGTCCTTGCAGAGAGGGCAGGTGCTCAGCCTCTGGTTTGGCCAGGCGTAGTTCCCATTTCAAAACCAATCCCCAGATCTTTTTTGTGCTCTGACAGCCCTGGAAATGCGCCGCTCCCAGCAGAGCTTTCTGTTGCCTGCAGCCTGCACCACAGTGCCTTATTCTGAATCAATACTTGCAGATACTGGAGATAACTCAGGGAGAGAAATACATTAACGTAGCTGAAGAAACAAAGATAATGATATCTTTTCTTCCTTGTTATTTCTTACCTTCACTCTCCCATAGAAGAAAATTTTCTTTTCTCCCCTTCCCCCTACTCCCTCATCCTCATCTGTATGATCTGCACTTAGCAGGGCTCCAGACTCTTGAATTATTTCCCACTTTTCAATAAAGCCTTAAATCTTTTTTAAAAACTGCTTGTTTTAATTGAAAAATTTCAATCAATCAATTTGTCCCTTCTCTACCCTCTCGCCTTCCTCCCCTCCCCCAAACAGACCCATTTGCAGTAAATAATCTGTAGCCAGACTTTCTGCTCTAAAGAAATAAATAATTCTGAATTTGCTGAATCCCGCCTGATCTCCCAGCTTTAAATCACTGCACTTTGCACTGAGCTCAGCTGAAATGTTGAACACGCTGAAGCGTGGCTATTACTTGGAGACTGCAAGTGTTTTTAAAAGTACAGCCTCTGAGGCCATGGTCCTTTTTCTTAACAAGACAGTCTAAGGGAGGAGCTAAGCCAGTTCCTGAGGATAAGTTGTCTCTTTCCTGCGTTTTGCCCACTACAAATGCAGATGTTGCCTTTTCTTGAAGGAACTTGCCAAAACCTGACTGAAGGCAGGAGAAATACAGTGGGTCTTTGAGCAAATCCTGAAGAGGAGGCATCCTGATTGAACTCATCTAATAGCCCCTGGACTGAGTCCTTTTTTCAGATGGGTGGTATAAGGTGGGTTTCAGGAGGTCCTCTGCATTTGTTCACACACTGGAGAGCAAGTGTCCATGTTCCTAAGCACAAATAGTTGCACTTGAACCCAGAAGAGCCTGGGGTATCCCAGCCAGGGGAGGAAGGTCCCCAAAATCATTGTGAGTCTTGCAACCACTGTCAGCATTCTGCAATTCTCTTTATCTTTCCTCACTCAAAAACTTTAAAAACCAGCTGTATGCAGGTTTATATCACAGAGGAACGCAATCCTCATATTTCTTAATTCCTTATACTTCATATTTAATCATATTTCTTAATTTCTCCTTTGCAGGATTGCTCTTGTCAAAGCTATCGAATACTCCCTGTCCCAAAATACAAGCTGCAGCTGAAGAAGGAAAATGCCGCACGCAGCAGACTACTGATGCCTAGTTATGATTTATACAACTCGTGAGTTTCCAACAATTTAGAGATGAAAAATGGTTTATCCACACTTTGGTGTGTTGAAACACTCTTTCTACCATTTATCTTGAAACCGATTTTGTTTGGGTGGTGGTGAATGTTATGCACAAAGCCGTGAGTGGAATGTCTAATGGGAACTGTCAGACACGCAACAACGGGTGTTGTCATGCTTCTGGGCTGAGATGTGAGGGACCAAGAGGATCCCAAAAAAGTTCAGCTCATGATTTTCCAGTCTGTTTGGGGCGTTTTAATTAGAATTGGAATTTTTTTTCACTGTTCTTGCATTCCCAACCAAACTGAAAACAAAAACAGTTAAGATGTTTTAATTAGAATTGGAATTTTTTTCACTGTCCTTGCATTTCCAACCAAACTGAAAACAAAAACAGTTAAGACTTAAATTTTCATGCTGTATTTCCCTTGTGAGTTTGAGAGCATTCAGCAGTGATAGGAGAAGATTGTGAATGCTGGATTTTCACTTGGAAATTGCTTCCCCACTCCTCATCCCTTTTCTGTATTTCAGAGGGAATCAGCTCTGTAATTTTCATTGACTGTGTAAAAAGCTGAGGTCAGCTAATCCACAAGAGCTCCTTCCGAGATTTGAAAAGTGGCCAGAATTAAACAATACAAAAAGATCAGAAACGTTAAAGTCACAAGAAGAGACCTGTCCCAGTGTTTTCCTGATACTCTAAAGATCCTTCAGACACTAATGTGAGACCAGTAAATGCAGGCCCAAATCCTTTTTGGGACAATTTGATAGAAGCTGTTATAATCAGATTTTAACTACATAATTTTTAAAGTATACCAACATACAGAATGGTGTTTGATGCAATAGTAGCAGCAATTAAAATATACTGGTGTTGAAATTCACCCTTTCTGGGTTTTCCTTTTTCCGCTTTAAGCTTGATTCTGACCTCTGTCCCTTAGATAACCTCATCACGAGCCAGAGCTGCCAAGATATTAAATAAACCATTTTCTTTTGTCATTTTATACTTTAGGCCAGATTACCATTTGCAGGAGAGACCATTTCCATCTCCCACTGGTGTAGGGGGACCGTAAGATGGATAAAATGTAACTTACAGGGAGCAATGTGAAGATGGCATTAGGATAATGGCGCAGCAGCCAGAGGCACCCCTGCAAAATCATGTTCCTAGTGCTTGTAAGTGGCTTGTGGATTCAGAGGTAAAAATGGGCAGTGGTCCTGTTGTGTTTCCAGCGTTACTTCAGTGGTGTCTGAGACACCTCGCTCCTCGCTGGTTTTGTGCTTGCTCTGGACTGCCTGATTTTCCTTTCGCCGTCTGTGTGTCTCGAATCCCATGTTGAATTAAGTGCTCCCTTTTCATGGCCACATGTGGTAGCAGTTCAGTATAGCATGGAGGTTTTCATCGACAGCAAAATGTGTTCAGTTGGGTGGCTCCATCGCTGGTGCTGCTGCGTTGCAGAGGGAGAGCTGGGGTCCCCAAGCACCCCACCACTTCCCCTCTGCTCCCCTTGAGTCTCTGCTGCTCTTTGATGGCAGCACCCCAGGAGGATCAGGGATGCTTGACTATCCTGGCACTGGTTCTTGTGCAGCCCCTCCAGCTTCTTGCCTTTTCCTTTCTGTCCCTCAAGATCCCTTCGTGCCCCGTTTCCAGGTGTTAGCTGGGATCTGCCTGTTTCAGCTTAGTTCAGAAGGGCAGAAGCAATCACTGATATTGAAATGAGTTCAAGGGAAATACAGTGTGGTCCTTGCGGCACAGTCCCTCCGGCAGAGATAAAACAGTGCTCTCCAAGATACCTGTTCTCCAACCTCCTCTTTCAGAAGAGGAGGGAAAATTACAGGCCTCTGATTACTCAGGGAGAAGAGCGCGCAACTTCCATCTTCGTAATTTCTTCCACCACAATCAAGCATTTCAGGAAAAGGGCCTGAAAGCCTGAACCAGTCAGTCAGGGATCTTTCCGCCCAGTTCCTTCCCTCATAACACACAAGAGGAATAAAAATGAAGACTCGTCATTGCTGTTACATTGCATTTCCAAAAGCGTCTGTCCCACCGGGCCTCCAGAACCGAGGCTGTTGGGAATGGAAATACCCTCCTTGGGGAAAGTCCCTTTGCTGTTTCCAGGCTGGCTGTGTTCACACCCACTACCATGACAGGGTGTCACCAGTAATTCCCACATGGAGCCTGGTTCTTACCCTGGAGCTATGAAAAGCCCCGTTCCCATTGGAAACGGCCAACTCTCCCCAGAAATCATGCCCACATGCACCTCTCAGCCTGGCCAAACCAACAACCTTCAACCTCTAGTGCTCGCCTGGCCAGATCCTGCTCTCTCAAAAGTCAGTAGGGAGGACAGGGTAAGTCCTACCCCCTCCCCACACTCCCATTTAGAAGCTTCCTCCTTTGCTAATGATTTCAAAATAGGTAACCAGATATACTAGCCATCCTGTATCTCGTTTCCCTTGGAGTGACAGTCGCATGGGAAGAAAAACCCAGACTTGCACCCTGTTAAATGCTGGTAGAAAGCCACAGAATATCTCCTCTCCCCCTCACCCCCCCCACTAAGTCTCTATATTGCTCCACCTGCACATTGCTTTAAGCGGGCCCCCCAGTTAGATGTGATATGGGCAGCATCTCTTATTTATTAGAGAATAGTGTCAGCCCTGTGAAAGAAAACAAGTAACTAACTGGTGAAAACAGCTCTGCTAAAATAGAGGACTAGTTCTGATCAGGCCGAGCGTGATATGACATGGTGGTTTAAAGCCGTGTAATGCCATTTTCCATTATAGCTCTTGTTCGAGTCAGGAAGGGGTTTGATCCATTGATGGAAGCTGTTATAAACAGATGAGAAAACCTCATCCATATTTCTCCTGAGATTGTACAAAGCTGACAGTATGCTAGCTGACCACAGTCATCTGGGACTCTCCCACACAAAATAACCCTCTTTTCATAAATAACAGGATTGTTTTTGTGGTAGACTGAGATTTGATGTAGAATTCAGTTTTGTCGAACAAAGAGCTGCTTCTGGTTTTTAATTTGAGCTATTAAAAAGATTCATCTTTCTCTTTGTATCTCATTTTCCTTCCCCTTCTTCTCCCTTCCTTATTTTTTTTCATCTTCTCTGTCTGTCTTTAGGATAACTGAAAGCTGTTCGTCTGAAACAAAAGGCTTGCGTGGGTCTGGTCAGTGGTGCCTCTGGATTGAATGGTCACGATTTCAAATCCTGCTTAGGACTAAACTTGGACGAATTCCACAAGCTAATAACCCAGTGCAGTGTTTCAAATTGATGGAGGTGCTGTCCTCTAGATGAGACATAAAAACAGAGATCCAATCTGCTTGGCAGAGACCCCACAGGACTTATCAAAGATGAGTGGGGGCTGCTAACTCTTTTGCCCTTGTCAAATCCTTACCACCACCACGGCTTCTCTTCCCGGTTCCAAAGGAATGACACTGGACCTTATGAAAATGAGATGGTGAACTTGAAGGAGCCATCCTTTTTCTAATTATTTAAAGCAGTTTGCAGTGTCTGGCAAAAGGGGGAAAGAGAGATAATCCACTCACTTGAAAGTGGAATGACCCTGAATTTCAAAAAGCAAAACAAAAGCGAGCGAATGGTGCCACCATGCTCTGCAGCAGTGACATTATTAAATGATCAGTGAGCTATTAAAGCAGCAACATTTAGTACCTCCCCTAATGACTTGTACTGCTAACTGGTTTCCAAATTGAGATTTTTATTGCCTTCATGCACAGACAGAGCAAGGCTGTGTCTGTGCTTCTAAAGGCTCCAGCTTAAGCAGACTGTTCACAATAGGATCGATGAATCTTCTCAGCTGAAAACTAGTAACGGCTTATGAGATTCCCCATGCCTCTGTCCTCTTTTCTTACCAGGGCTGGGAGCTTTGGGGTGTGAGGCATGGCAGGGATCATAAATATGGGGGATTTTGCAGAGAGCCCCGCACGATTCTTGAACTTCTTAACACCTGTGAAATTTGGCGGAGTTGTGCATAAATAACTGTTATGAAATCTGCCTGAACCTGCTGATGCCATTCAAAGAGTTAAGGCTCGAAGAACAGCATTTCCAGGATGGTTTCCACTTCCAGGTAGAAATATGGAGCATAGAGGAGGAAAAAGTCTATGGAGGATGAAGGGGGAGTTGTAGACACTAGTGAAGGTGAAGATACACCCAGAAGTTTCCACTGTGACTCTCCCAAGTTGATTTCTACTGTCTTTTATGGGCTGAGCTCCTGGTATGAGAATAGCTGGGACATGGCCTTCTGGCATATGCAGCTCAAGCTAGGCACCGGTGTTCCTGTGGGCAAAGGCACAGCATGTGTGATTGCAGAAGGGAAGCTGCTTAAAAAACAAACAAACAAACAAACCAACCACTCAGCAAAAGTGAGCTTTGGTTCTAGTTGCAGTTATTTATGTGCTCGTGATATATTGCAGGCCAAAGCGGAGTCTGGGTCTTCTGTGCACCTGAAATAAATGCAAATGTTATTGCTTTGATTTGTTTTTCTCCATTGGCTTCGCACACGTGTGCTGCCTGCACTTGCTGAGTGAGTCAGGCCATTTCTCGCCCAAGCCAGGTAGTCACAGGGAGAGACTGCTGCTGCTGTTTCTGTTTTTATGTATCAGGTGCCTGATTTCCGTGACAGAAACCGCTCATCCTTTGCGGAGGCAGCAGGCAGAGCAGTGGGGGTAGGACAGCCTGGAAGACTATATTAGAACATGCACATTTTTTATCCCATGCTGGTTCGAGTCTCTCTCCATCAGTGCTGACTGCAAGTTGTTCCCATTTTGTGACTTTTCAGTGGCTGCATGTGGCACAGGTTTGCATTTCCAGCTTCTTCACGGTGTCCATCTACCTATGGGTCCATGCTCTGCAAAATGTCTTTGCCTTTCCCGGTGATCTTAGCAAACAGGAGGTCTGTGTGGGCTGCACATTAAAATTTTCTACATGTTTAAAACTAGAAAATTGGGGTGAAGGGCCTTTAGAGGCCCTTCCATCCTTCCTTTTCCAAACTTCAGGCAGGACTTCTTGTCTGCTGTGGCTGTAACCATTTCTGGAAGACCTCTAGTCTGGAGGTTTCCAGATGTGCTAAGGCAGGTTATTACAGTGGTTAACTGTCCTTACATTTAGAAAGCTATTCCTAAGACCTAAGTTCAGCAATAGAACTGGATTCTTCCAGGTCAGACAGAGCTCTAAGGCACCACATAGGCCCTTCCTTGGCTGCACCCACTCTCATCTAAGGGCTTCCTCCCCCAGGACAGCAGGTCAGGTGTTTCCCACCGCGCAAACACAAGCAACGTAGAGAGACAAAGAAAAGGGCAGCAGGGCCATTTCTGGCAGAAGAGCCTTCTGAGATTGGCACTGACAAAATGTCCTAGAGACTTTACTGAGTCCAATTACGACTTTATGTCTTTAAAGTGCCGAGTAAATGAAAGAAACTACAAGATCAAGCCATGTTAGTCTTCTTAATCCCTTAAATGTTTGACAGCCCTCTCCCCTTCTTTCTTGCTTTCTCAGACTACTTTGAACTCTTAACCTTTGCTGCTGCTTTGAGCTCACATCTGCAGAAACCAAACTACTCCCAGCCACCCCCAAATTCCAGTAACAATCACAAAACACTTTCAAAGCAGGGCTGCCCTCTCGGGAATCGACAAACTTCAGGCTGCCTCCAACTTTCTGAACTTTCATGCACGTAGGGTTAGTCTGGTCTGTCGGTACTTGCTGAGATCCTGCAGGAGCCGTGAAACAGCTGGGGCTGCTTCACACACCCAACTCTCCCCGTCCATGCAGATGACAGCCGTGAGCACCAGCTGTTTGGACTGCGCTGTACTGTTGGGCAGAAGAACATAGATGCCCACAGCACGTATGGTATTAGGACGGCAATGAGTGTATTAGGATAGACCCTGAAACAGAAAGGGTAGGTCCATGGAAGCATCCCAAGGCAAAGCAGAGGGAACGGGAGAGAAAAGCAGTGTCAGGAGTCACCCTCAGCCGCTACAGCAGGGCTCGACTGCGGCGCTAGCAGAGCTGGTGGCTGGGGCTTTGCAGAACCAGAGCTAAAGGCTGAGTCACATCAGTCTGATGTGCCCTTTAAATAAATAAATAAATGATAAAGGGAGATCTCACAGCGATGCCTGAACCTGATGTCTCATACTCACTTGTTTTGATGTGTCTAATGTAAGTGGGCGGGTAATAAAAGCTTCATTTAGCGTCTTCACAGGCACTGCTGGAAGCCCCTGGGATGCTGCACTTCTGGAATTTTCCTCTGACGGAAACATCAGCAGATAACTACTGATAAAGCAGAATATGCACGCGTGCACACAAAACAATCCAGCAGTGCTTTATTTTCCTGAACTGCTGGGTGTTGGGTGCAGAGGTGCATTTAGAGTCCCCAGGTTAGGCACCTACCTCAGCTACTGCATCAGGACTCCTGAAATGTCCATTGCAATGACCATTTGGGGCAGTGCCCTGGAGAAATATGTGGCTATTGTAGCATGGGTAGGCATCAGCTCAAAATAGGCAAATAAAGGAGTCCTCAGTCCCCATCATACAGCTGTGGATAATGGCATTGACTGCATTTCTCCCAGTTGGACATCACCCTGTAGGTGACAAGCAGGCGTTGCTCTGTAACAGGCAGACCTAGTGCTGACTTTTCACACGAGCAGGAGAATCACCCCATGGATATGTTGTCAATGCATTCACAGGTTATTCAGCTTCTTTTTAGGCATCTCAGTCTTCGGGAAGGTCTGGCTCCTGCGCTTGAGAGATCTCTGTGGCAGCTCTGATGCGCAGCACTTGCCTGGTGTTGGGCTCAAGGTTAGCTGAAGGAGAAATTGTGGCTATTGAGGAGAGAAGTTACTGCTGACCTCCTTAAAGTAATCTACTGTCCTTCCAGTTCAGTGCTAAAATCACCATTTCAGGTCCTCAATATAACACAAAGAATAGTATATTCTCCCAAGACAGTGTGAGGGTCGGTGCTAAAGGTTTAGAGGGCTTCAGCTTTAATCCCAACCTTGAATTTGTACGCTGGTCCATGGCTGGTTTGTACCATGACATTGTTGACCTTGTTTCCTGGACACAAGCACAGAAAAGCCCCCGGAGTTACTGCTGACCTCCTTAAAGTAATCTACTGTCCTTCCAGTTCAGTGCTAAAATCACCATTTCAGGTCCTCAATATAACATAAAGAATAGTATATTCTCCCAAGACAGCGTGAGGGTCTGTGCTAAAGGTTTGGAGGGCTTCAGCTTTAATCCCAACCTTGAATTTGTACGCTGGTCCATGGCTGGTTTGTACCATGACATTGTTGACCTTGTTTCCTGGACACAAGCACAGAAATAGTGCCTGTAACCAAGTATTTTTATGCAATTATTTTCCCTGAACATGGAAATTGCAAGGCCCCTTTGGTCTAGTGTATTACTTCATGACCACCACAGGGATCTGCAACCAGGCATGGCGAGAAAGGGAAATTGTTTCCTCCTGTCTGTGGTTTTATACAGCATCTGCTTGGGAAAACAAGAAGCAAACAAGATGACCCCCACTTTATCTGCTTGCGTAAGTCCCTTTGCCTGAAGCCTGAGCACTGTGGGATGGTTAATACAAAACTTGCTCATGCATCAAATAGCAGTAATTTACCTTTAGACTCTGCTTTATTATTATTTTTAATAATTTTAAGAAGAAAATGTTCCTTAATTAAAAACTCACAGATATGAAGCTTGGAAGAAATGTGGCCAGAACGTTCTTGGATTACTACAGGCTGAACTCCTTGGTGGAGAGACCACTGGCACCTACTCCTAAAACTCGGTAGGTCAGAAAGCAATTTCTCTTGCTTTAGCAGGACTGCTTTTTTAATACTTTTCATGACTAAACTTCAGTGCTACTGCATTATGGCTTTACAATAAGCGTGCTAGTCTAACTGTGCTTATTTTATTGAAATTCCATTCGGAAATAAAGCATTTATGATCAGGAAAGATACTTGGTTTATGCCTGTAAAAATATTCAGGGGATTTTGGAGATATCGATATCTTTCCTGAATTCTGCTTGCCTGTACACCAATCTCGCACCAGTATCTTTAACGGACTTACCTTTCATTTATCTCCTGAGAGTGGGAGGATATTCAGACCCACTTTATTTTAAAAAGTTTTAATTCTGGAAGTGAAACTTTTTTAGTGCTTCAGGAAATTACTGGCAAGCTTGTGCTAAAGGCAGCGTTCTCCACCTCGCCTTGGACCTGCCATAATGCTGGCAGCCAGATGGCAGGTTCCTTCTGCCAGTCTGACTGGGACCCTTTACCTGGGGATGCCCTTCTCACCTTAACCCCTTACTCCAGCTTTACAACCAGTTTAGTAGGTGTTTGTCCAAAAGGAAGTCTTTTTTGGACGTGAAGTAAGACACTGGTGAGCAATGCACAGAAGTGTGAAGAGAGGGTTTGAAATGGCCAGGCTCTAATCCCTGCAGTGCTGCTGGCCCTCTGTCTGATGTTGGCCAACTGGTGTCCTTTCAGTGTCTCTCAGCTTGTGTGAGGAGCAAGGGAGATACCACTGAGCTGTTTGTTGAGAACCATCATTCCTTGAATAGACAAAGCTGAGTAATAACGTGAGGAGGGAAGCAGGGCAGGAACCAGAGCTCTTGCTTCATGGGAAACACCATAATCAGGACTCACCTGTGTTCTGAGAAAACAGCTGTAATGCCTCCAAACTCAAAATTTCCAATTAAATGAATTTGGGCCAATTGGAATTTTTCATTTGGGGTTCAACTCTTAATAGCACAACCAAATATAATTTATATTTTGCAGTGGAAAAACCAATTCCAAATTGGCAAGGGAGGCAGCTGAGCCTTGAAATTCGCTCCCTCCTTCTCCCCACTTTTTTCCCCCCTTAAAAAAGTACCTGGGGGAACAGTTGCTTGTTTGCAAAAGAACACTTTCCTGCTGAAGATTTCCTAGTGATGCATAAGATGGATGTTACAAATATCAGCCCAGACCATAGAGCAATTGCTGGAGTTCCTTCTGCAGCCTTTAAAAATCCTCTCGGTGCAGAGGATTCTGACAGTTCCTTATATATGTGGTCAGAGGCAGCCTGAACTGCGTTAGGTGTTTAAATGCCCTGCTTTGAGTCCATCTCCCCCTCTCTGTTCGTGATCTTGACACAACAGTTTAGGCTGGCTCAAGGAGGATTGTCAGCACTGCAGTTCTGAATGCTCTTATCTGCAGAGACCTGCAGGGTTAGCAGAGAAAAGCATCCAGCATCTTCCTCTCCTCCGGAAATTGAATGTATCATTTCTCTCAGACTCCCAGGGGCCACAGCCTCCAAGGCTAAAAACCCACGACTATTACTGAACCTAATTACCACCTGACAGCAAAGTGCTTTTCCGTAGCATCATTCAGTTACCTCATCAAAAGGAATGTTTGTTTCCTTTCTTCATTTGAAATTAAAGAACCACTGACAGTGGTAACCGAAGCATTTTAATCTCATCAAATATCCACGTCCATCTCTATAGAGACAGCCACGCCAGCAAGGAAAGATACACGTCTATAATCGGGTTGCACAGAGTAAATTTCTCTCATTCCCCCACCAGAACCTAATGGAGTGAGGGATCTTTTGTTTTGGGAGTGCTACCTCGCAGTAAAATCCTAAATACAGTAAATGTTCAGCCCAAAGCCAACAGATGTTTAAGGAATAGATTTTTAAAGATTCATGTTGTTAATTTCCTGATCGCTTTCAACTACCAGCTTTTCTCTGTAAGTAGACAAATGCCTTCAGTTTGTATCCTGAACTTTGTCACCTGGCATTTGATCAGAGCCTGTGTATGTATAAAATGTGTATCAATGAAATGAAATTGTTCTTTGAAGCTGTCATGTTAACCACAAACCTGTCCAGGAGAAAAATCTTGCAAACTGCTGGGAAACAGAAGGGAGATGGCTGTGGCTTTAAATATGCCTTGGCTAGGCAGTGGCACTAGGAAAGGATTGGAGTATGTAAAATGATACTAAATATCTGTGTAATCAGGACTAATTATATGGCATGGTTATTAGCTTGAAACAGGACATGTTGTGCCCACAGTTTATGAAAATGTATTAAAACATTACCAGATCCCATTGAAAGAAAGCTGCAGAGTTAATAAACGTATAAGGGACAACTAATTGGCTGCTTTGTCCCAGCCTACTACAGGCAGAACGATTTCTGTTCGAGGGAATTAGTGCAGCCAAAATGTGTTATAACGACAGCCCTGGAAATAGCAACACCCTGCAACACTTCCAGAGCACATCTGACTGAAGGACCTTAAAGAAGGAGATGTTTATGTTGGTATCACCATGTTGCAGAGGAGGAAATTGAGGCACAGAAAGGGAGAGACCACGCTGAGAGTCAGGAATAGTCAGGCTGGCTGGTAACATCGGTCCTAGAGTGTAGGCAACGTGGGCAGTTCAGTGGGAGCTGAATTGGGATCACCTGGAGCAAGAACTGGCAAGAACTGAGGCAAGAGCTCTGGTTAGAGAACCAAGATTGCAGCTGGGGCTGGGTTACCCTCTGCTATCCCGTATGCTTATGCAGCTTATTCCAAGAGGGAAAGAGGACCTGTGGAAGGTGCTTAGGTGCCTGTAAGCGAATCCAAGTGGTCGGTTGGACCTGTGGTTAAATTCCACCTGCCCTTGTCTATAGAAGCCCCTGGAGGCAAGTGTCACCTGTAGATGGGGCCTTCAGTTCCTTGCTGTGGCACTGTGCCCACCACTCTCACAGGATTCAGGCTCCACCGACTGCCTAAAAGACTACCATGAAAGTCAGATTAGAGCTGGAGGCCTCAAGTATTTGCTGAACCTGCCAGTGGGGGGACAGAAGGGATGCTGTTCTCGGCCCCTGAGTGGTTGGTTGATAGAAGTGAATCTTGAACGCATTGTTGTGGTGGTGGTCTCTGAAGGGTCGGGGTGAGCTTGGGTGCACCCAACTCTGCCCTGGGAAGTGGTCGGTTGGACCTGTGGTTAAATTCCACCTGCCCTTGTCTATAGAAGCCCCTGGAGGCAAGTGTCACCTGTAGATGGGGCCTTCAGTTCCTTGCTGTGGCACTGTGCCCACCACTCTCACAGGATTCAGGCTCCACCGACTGCCTAAAAGACTACCATGAAAGTCAGATTAGAGCTGGAGGCCTCAAGTATTTGCTGAACCTGCCAGTGGGGGGACAGAAGGGATGCTGTTCTCGGCCCCTGAGTGGTTGGTTGATAGAAGTGAATCTTGAACGCATTGTTGTGGTGGTGGTCTCTGAAGGGTCGGGGTGAGCTTGGGTGCACCCAACTCTGCCCTGGGCAGTCCTGTTCCCTCTCAATGTTTCCTCACCAGTGAGAGGATGTATTCACAGTTGCAGGTTATAGAAATCAAGCTTAGAGGCTTCTGCTCCCTCTGTAACTGAAGGAACCTCTGGGTAAACCTCACAGGTTATTCTCCCGTGCACCCTCCCTCCCACCACAGCTCATTCAGTCCCTCACAGGACCCTTCAGCCCCTTCCCTCTTGCTGAACTTCCTCCAACCTTCCCCCCAGATCTCCCAGGAGCCCAGCCCAGTGGCCATGCAGCGTTCCCCACAGCCTGCAAGGGAAGGTCAGGACTTGTTTAAAATAGTAACCCCAACGTGTCCTGCAGTCCTCCTTGTGGGAAGACCCTGTGATCCCAAACAAACATCTAGTTCAGAATGAAAATGTCCATTGTTATCAGCATGCTAAGCAATTATTTTCCTGAAGGTGATGTCTCTGCGGCACGATAGGAAAGCATCAATGACTCAGCTGGGGAGGGCAGGAAGGTTAGAATAGTTTCCTGTGTGAGCTAATGAATTAAAAGCCTTGCTGAAAATGCTGGACATTTTCTGGAGCGAACAAGCTGGTAGGCCTATGAATTTCTGACGGAGTAAAAGAGACCTCTGTGCTGCCCACAGAAGTTGCTGGAGAAGAGAGCACTGCCACTTAGACACGCTTCAGAGAGGCTCGGGAAGTCCACACTGGAGACAAAGATGTCTCTCCAAGGTTGGGTTAAGTGGGCACAGAGCAGGAGAGCGCAGTGCAGGCAGGAGCTGTCAGGTGGCAACGAAAGTTCATGTCCTTCCTCTCTTCTTGTTACTGGCCTTTTTTAAGCTGCTCGGTGACCAGAAAATTCTGCTCTTGCTGCACTCACTGGAAAGCATTTGAGTGGGGCTCCTGGTGGCACAGGGAGCTCTTCATCTTGCTGAGTCTCTGGCCTGCACTCACCTCTCCCTACTTGTGCCAGACTAAAGGTTAAGATTTCTTGGGTTGAAAGCGAGAGATGTCCTCCACTGAGATCTTTGGTAAATTTGTAAGAGATTAGAGAAAGCAGAATACAGCTGCTACAGAGAATGGTTAAGGCAGGGCAGCAGGATTTTTGCTGAAAAATTTGGAAATGCCAGTCACCTTGCAGTGCCTTAGGTTCACCCCTTTGCCCACACTGGTGTTGCTCTTTTCTTTCTCTCCTGGCTCATTGACTGTGCAGCAGAGCCCTGCTCCAGCGCAGCATCAGCAGAGGAGCTGCTGCCTCTTTAACCACTGACATTTTTTCTCAGAGAGCCACCAGTTCCATGTTTCTTATTTTCTGGACACACTGGCGTTCAAATTCTAGAAGTGCTGAGTGTTTACAGATCTGGCTGAGGTTAAGGGAGCAAGGCTTTCAACAGATACAGTGTGGGTACCCTGAAAAATCCCACCTGGACCTCGCTAGAGGAGCATTCTGCAACTCATGTTTATGTCTGCACCATGTAGGTAAAACCCAGGCTCCCTGCTCGCAGGGATGTTGGAAGATAAATTCCTTCCTGTGTGGGATGCTCTCAGTTGCTGCACGGATATACACGAGAGAAAAGTCCAGGAGAAGATGAATAATTCCGTCTAAGAGCAAGAACGTGATGGCATGCAGCAAATAATGCCTGGGGCCCACACTGAACAGAAAAGGACAGAACAAAATATTGACTGGCCCTTCATTAATTGCTGTCTGTCCATCATGCCCTGAATGAAGCAGCAGTCTTGTTGAAGAAAAAGTAGGCTGTGATGAGGTAATTAAAGCCCGCATCAGAAGGCATATCCGCCAGGAGGTTGAATTAAAATTGCTCTGACAGCCTTTATTCTGGCAATTCCTCCTTTTGCTGCTTGACTTTGCAGCCTTAATGATGATGTATGAGTTCACAGCTGCGTATCCAACAGGCTGGGTAGGCTCACGGGACTGTCCTGTCATCCTCAGAGGCGATGGGCACCATTATCTGCATCACACCGCGTAGAGCTGGGGAATGTCTTCCCGTATATGGGCACAGTCTGATGGGAGGCACTTCTTCCAGGACTTTCAAGTTTTGAGCCCCATCTTGACACTGAGGAGCTGTGTCCAGAGGTTGTGTGGTCTTACAGGCTCAGACAGATGCCATCCCAAGGATTTGCTGCTTTGTGGCATGTGCTATGTGGGGGTCCTTCTGTCCCACTGGGTCTAGAATGCTCTTCCCAGTCCAGCTCTTGCTGTCTTTCAGAAAAAATGCCACTTTTAAGATCTACCTTCAGGCTTTTTGAGGTTTCACCTCCATCTGGCAGTGCCTTCTTTGACCTGGTCATGACTGAGATGACAGCTGAGAGTGAAGAAAGCTGGGAGTGATGTCGTTTATGTAGATGGCTGCTTCTTGTCATTTTCTAGGGGCTCTGTTTGCTGCCATCCCCAAGGGATGCAGTCGTGCACGATCCTACCAGGTAGCAAAAAAATGCCACCTCGCAGCCAGAGCCTGGCCCCCTGCACATTCAAACAGTGCAAACCTCACGAGTGTCTATAAAAATCCTTGCTTTAGCCTCCCACATTGGCCAGTGCTCCTTTAAAAGGAAAATTTAAAAAAAAAACAAAAAAACTGCTGAGGAGTCAAACAACTTCAATGTGATTTCTGGGGCTGTAAATTGCATTAGTAATGGGAGCACTACTATGGTTTAAAGGCAAATTATATGTTTTGCCTCAAAAATTAATTTTTGTTTTTTCCTCCTTCTCTATTGATAATTATAATCTGTCAGCTCACTCCCACACACGTCTGCACGTTTTATGCAACTCTCGATACTTGTAGCTGTCGCTAAAGAAAACCTTTCAGGTTTTCAATGGTGACACATTTGCGTGGGTTCAATGAAAAGGATCCATTTGCAGAGCCCGGGGAGATTTGCAGTGCTTGGCCAGCTCCCAGCAGAGGGCTCACCAAAATACCACATTACAACAATTACCTTGTCAAGCACTTGGGAGCCCGAGTGCCGGCTGGAAGGATTTTACCCTGGGTTTAAGCACGCACACGCCAAAGGACATGCAAACAGCCAAATACACCTCTGGCTTGGTCCTGCTTTCAGGCAGGCTCTGAACAGAGGGTGTGTAAAAATACTTCAGGACCAGCCTGGGGAGCCAACGTGCCTGATGGGTGGCCCAGCAGGAGAAAATAATCTGCATTACTGTATGAAGTAGATTGGGTCCATGTTAACAATCCCTTTCAAAACGAAGGTGCTGTCAGCTGATTTAATTTACTCTACCTTAATTTACTTTTGGAAATGAGCTAAATGAATAAATTGAATTATGGCTGCTCTAACTCTGAAGGAACGTATCCACATAGGAGCTTACTGTGGTTTTGCTAATCAGCTTTACATTTACACCCTAAATGTATTTGGATTAGCTCTCACAGGCATCCTCATATAGATACGCCTGGAGATACCCACCTGCTTTCCTTTAACTTCTTTGGGCTTGCTGTTCTGAGGAAGCCAGGGCTCAGTAAGCAGATTTACAGCATCTGTGTTATTTCGTGCCTCGCCCCTGCCTGGATTCTCCCTGTGCTTCTGCAGAGCAGGACAGAGCACTCTGCTCTGAAAGCAGAGATGGCTGCTTACAGGGTGTATAGGGTGTCTCAACATGGGTAATGGCTGATGTGCATGGCACGTTAATCCCAATATCATATTGCTAACTTGAACAAGCTCAAGAGATGGTCATTTTCTGCTAGCGTCTCATCAGGTAAGCGCAACCTGCTGTTCTCCTGCTGCTCCTTAAGAAACAGGAGGATAGGAGACAAGACAAAACCTATCCCCATCCTCTCTGCAGCTTCCTCCAAGGTTAGTAAAGATATCTGATGGCTGGGACTGAGCCACGTGCACTGCTTGTAATTGTGGCTACTTCTCCTTCTATTGTATGATAATGTGGTTCCCGTTACAAGCTAATTATTCCTGCCTCCGTGCACTGTCTCCTCAGTGAAGCAGGTGTGCCTTGCTGCAGTGAGCTGGGGAAGGAGGGCAGGAACCCAGGGGTGGATGACAAGTGGCAGGATCCCTCCTGTGGCAGAGGGAGAGACATCTGCAAACTCTGCTGGGGAGCAGGCTCTAATATGATGCCTTCGCTATAAGCAACATGGACCAGCCCCCGCATTCAGAAAGGTAGGGCCACAAGGGCAGAGACCTGACGAAATTTCCAGATAGTGCTGGGATTCTCCATGCACCACATCAGTGGGGTTTGTATGGCCCAGAAAGCATTATCTGATGTAATAGGTGGGTGGTCATCTGGCCAGCATGAATTTGTGCTCACTTTCTGGAAATAGGCACTGATGACTGCTTGGGGGAGAAAAAAAAAATCAAGCCTGTGGTAATGGCTGAGGATTTCTGACCTTTGCTCTAACATTTCAAATTTGTTTTTATTGCTTCTAATTGGCCTTGCTTTGGAGCATGCACATTATCTAACTGCCAGGGCACTGGGTGTCATTATCTGCTGGGCCATTTGATTTGTGCTTTTTTTACGTTTGAAACTTGTCAGACATTCCCAGAAAATACTGCGCTCCCCTTGCAGTGTCAGATATGGGCCTGGTTAATTGTGCATCGCTGAGAGTGAAGCATTTGAAGTAATCAGGCATTGATTGTTTAGCTGCGATGGACGCAATGGAAACGTGTCCCCTCTGTATGGAGGGGAAAGTGTAAAAATTAGATCAGCAGCTACATGACAGCAGCCAGATTTCTTGGTTTCAGGGATCAGAGGTTAGCCATTTTCCAGCCTTGATGATTCATTTTTGATCCAACTCATGTGGCTTGTATAACTTCATTTTCTCCTCCCTTTGCAATTTAAGCACAAATTATCTTCTGTTTTGGCCCTCTTTAATACACCAGCTGCAAAGTCACTAACTCAAACCTATTACTCCCCACCTCAACTTGCTTCACCTGATAGAAGCAAAAGCCAAGAAATGTGCCAAGAAAAGAGCTCAAAATGCCTCAGTGCTACAAGGGTGACTATGGCAGTGGCTTTGTAAAGTTCCGCTCAGCTAAAACATTAACCTGGTTTGTAAGTCCACCAATTCATTTGAAGACCTTCAAGGTTTCCTAACAATTAGAAAACCACCAGATACAGTTGTTTTAGATGTGAGCACATACACTACATTTGGAGCAGCTGTACATAGGGCTTGTCTTCCTGCAGATGGGCTGAGAGCATGACAGAAAAGCAATAGGAATATCCCCATTTTGCTGAAGGAGAGCATCACTGGAAACACCAAGATATTAGACCTCAATGTGAATTATGCATCTGCTGTATTTAGATAGAAGCAATTTTGCTGTTGAAATCAGAGGTTGGCATTTTTTTCCCAGGGGGTTCTGTAACTCAAAATTGTGTTGAGATCAAGCATGTAGTGGGGGTTTTTTTTAGCTGTAAAGGTGAATGTATTCAGATTATTCAAGTGGTGATTTTTTGGATGTACAATTAGTTGACTGAGAGATGTGGTATAAATTTGGTATTGTAATTGCTATGCCTCTGAGATTTTAATTTGCAAAACAGTTTGTGCGGCTGCAAGATTAACTGTTGTGTGTGCGATGAGCGTGCAGCAGGGCTTGATCATGACTGCCTGTCAATTGGCTGCACGTCCAGAAAAATCACTTTGTCACAAGTACCTGATGTGAACAGAGCGGCTGACATCACTGATGCTTCAGTTCACTGGGTGCCCAGAGGGCTGCTAAAAAAGACCCGTGTCAAAAAATCCCACCTGCAAGTGCTGTGGGTTAGACAGGATTTCCTTTTTCTGCGTTACTCAAATCATGGAAAAGGGAGGTGTAAGATTCGTTTTTATCCTCTCTGCCTTTTTCCTATTATATTGTTTCCTCCACCTGCAGAGAGGAGAATGGGAATGATGTTCAGCAGCGCTGCTGTAGCCAAGTGGGCACAGAGAAATCTGTGTCTGCAGGGGAGAGCCAGCCCTGGCATGGCCAGGAGCTGAGCCCTGCCTGCCCCATCGCCCTGCCTGCCCATCCTGGGAGCGGGCAGGCAGGCTGTCAGCAGGGACACGGGCAGTGCTGATGCAGCCCCGGGGCAGGGGATGGACAGACTGGCTGGTTTTCCTATGTTTGGCGCGCTTCTCCATTTGGTCCACAGCTGCTGCTGGGTTTGGGTCTCCAGCGTTGTCTAGGAACATGTCAATGTAATTATACACAGAACCAGAGAAGCTGCTTGTTCTCACTTCAGTGTGCCTCTCAGGTTTCCCTCCCAGCATCCTAATTTATTTATTTTTGTCTCAGTGTTTATCTCTTCAAAATACCACTGTGCCTTAGGTTGGTGCTTGAACTGTGGAGAAGCACTAGGTGCTGAACTGGTGGTGGCTGTGATGGCAGTGGGGAGGGGAGGCCTGGTGGAGATAAAACCCTCTTCACCCTGTGCCCCGTTGGCCTCTACATTATTTCAATTCTTTTAAAATGTATTTTCAAACCTTCTTCTGCAATTAAAAGCAGAAGCACCGACAGACACACACCTGTGTGGTGGGAAAGGCAGGTTTAGAAGAGCCCAATTCCTCAGGGGTGACTCAGGGTGGAGGGATCAGGAAACCTGGGTTTCCATCTCAGCTCTTTTCCTTTCAGTTCTCCCCAAGGCTGCTGCGTGGCCTTTGGTAGGTCACTTCACTTTTGGTGTCATGGCTATGTGAATGGATAGGTCCTTCCCTTCCTAGTGTTTGTGTCTCAGCAGGAACTGGTGCAGCACCAACACCAGCTTGGCTTGGGTCTCCAGCTGCCGTAGCGAATACAGATAACTGATATTAGAGGGAGCAGACAGTGGTTAAAGAGTAGACCAGACAAGGACCCTCTCTCCATTTTGTGTCCTGTGAATGAACAACATGAATGGCAGGTAGTGGGGGAGAAGGGGGCCAGGAGCTGTTTGAGTGGGGACCCCAAAGGCTTATCAGACCCCCTCGGATGATGTGACCATGGCTGAGAACACCGTTTGATTTCCTTCCATGGGATAGGAACTGATAGTCTGGTTTTGCTGCTTTTACAAAGGAGAAGCCATCAAAAGGTGTATCTGCTTCTACAGCCACAGCACAGCCAGCTTGGTGAGGGGAGGTAATTCCCCCTCTGCCGAGGTAAGTGGGAGATGCAGCACCACAGGGCAGGAGCTTGGTACATGCAGGGGATGATGAGGGGCTGCTTGGGGCAAGTGTGGAGGGACCCCACTCTCTGCCAGCAGCCTGCAGACAGGGTTGTAGAGCTGCCTTGGCTGCCAGCATGCAGCCAAGAGCCCTTCCTCCAGTTCCTGGTCCCAGCATTTGGCTTGGAGGCACCTTTGCAGTTCCAGTGTGAGCTGCTGGTGCTGGTACAGGGATGTGAGGCAAAGCTCCCTGCTTTGCGATGACCTGGTGCTGGCCAAGTCTCCCTTGGCAGGGGACCCACAGTCCGTGTCATTCAGCCTCTCATCAAAGCCATGCCTCCGGGTACAACGGTGTGAGTTGTGCCACTGTTTTCCCAGGTCTGGCTCTGCCCAGCAGCTACACAGACCAAGGCTGAGGCTGTCCCATCCCTGGTGCCCATCTCGCTGTGAAACACAAGCGTGGCAGGACCCAGAGGGCAGAGAGGCAGCGAGAGTGCTGGGCTGTGAGATGGAGGATTTTCATTAAGGACTCTAAGAAAAGAGGCTCTATAAGTAAATAGAATAGAGACGTTACAGAATTAACTGATAATAACAGACAGAGATTTACTTTTCCTTAAAGTAGCAAACATTCATCATGCACGCCGTAAACACACAGCCAGCAGCACTCTGTCTGGAAACAAGTAGTGAGTCTTATCAGGAAGCAAAGCATTACTAGGAAGGTCTGTTCCCCCAGACAAGCTGTGGGAAGCCGAGGAGCCGCTTCTGTGGTGCTGAGTTGTGAGGAGCTCAGTTCTTAGTCTGTGAGCTCCTGGGGCATCACTGCAGAAGCACTTTGTGTTTAGCATAACTCTGCTCCTTTGGAGGTCAGTAGTCAAACTCCCACTGCTCTGCTGGAATCATAGCCCAAAAGGTGCACTTGAAACACCACACTCCAGACCATAGTGACAACCAAAGTTCTACATGACTGTTGGATAACTGGAGTTAATGGGCACAGGGAAATAGCAGTATCACATCGGGCTCTTTGAAGGCACTGGTTGGGATGCTGGAAGGACCAGCACCATGTGTTGAGGGATGGGTGCTCTCTGGCCACGCAGCAGGACTCTGTTACTGTAGAGTTTGGCCCCCACTGGAACACCCCTGGCAGTGGTGAGCAGACCCCTGAACCCAGGTGTCCTGTGAATGGTATATGCCCCAGGAGGAAATAATCACAGTGATGTGAGGGCTGATAATGAGCAGAAATGAAGTGAAACATTTCAGGTGTGTGGGAGCCACAGTGAGGAGAAGACAGTGGTAAGTGCATTACCCAAAGGGAAGCAGTGGGGCCGTTCTCCTGGAGAGCTCAGAGATAGCACAAAGCCCTTGAAATCTCCTGGAAGGACTAACACTGCTCTGGCCAGAGGAGGACGGGACCAGCTGCTCTTTAACCACCTCTAATTTGTCTCGAGCTGCCAAAGCCTTCCTTACAGATGCACTTCACTGTGAGACTTTACACATGGCTTCTCCTCAGAGCTCACCCCACGCACGGCTTACCTGCTGCTGAAATACCGCAGTGTTTTACAATACCTGTCCTCTCTCTCTCTCTCTTCCTTTGGTAGAAAGGAAAAACTGCCGCTTTTTAAAAGCACTCCCCAGCGGGGCCAAGGGAACAGCCATGCTGGTGGCAAGCCAGAGAAGAGGAGCCAGGCGCATCTGAAGGACCAGTCTCTCTCCACACGATGAGAGAAGAGAAGAGAAGAAGAGGGCTGGTCTGTGGGGTGAGGCGGAGGAGCACGTCAGGGTCTGGAACTGATGATGTTTCTTTTTTTTTTTTTTTTTTTTTTTTCCCAGACAAGTATTTCTGAGATAACAAATAGCCCACAGGGGAAAAAGGGAGAGGGAAATTAGCTAGAAATTTTACTATTGATTCTTTTTTATTTATAGATGGTAAATCAATTTCAGAGCTTTTTTTTTTTTTTTTCCCTTCATCTCTGGGAAAAAAAAAAGTGACCCAATAGGTTTACAAAAATCATTTGCGGGTGCTGAAAAGCTATTTGTTAAAATGAGAAAGCCTCTCCTTCCCCCACCAGCCTTGCTCTCTTTAAAGGGGTAATCCATACAATGAGCTAATGAGGGAGTCCTGGCTCCCCTGCTGCACCATGTGATGTCTCCCCTTTTAGTGTCAGGCTCAGAAGCTCTTATGGCAATTGCATGTGCTAGCCCTGGTAGCTTGCATTAAGAGAGCCTGATAAATAGCTTCTGGGAGTCAGGCAGGCGCTCCTCAGTGTGCCGTTTATCATCCGCTGCATGGTTAGGTTTTTTGCTCTTCTATCAGACCATTTGAGGAAAGGGGTCTTATGAGAAATGTTACTGTCGGGCTGCAGGCATGGAACTCACCGCAAGACCTGTCTAACAGGCAGGAACCATGGTCCTCCTGCAAAACCTGGTTGGGGTCTCGGAAGACTGGACTTCCCAACAGATGTAAAACTCAGGCAGTGAGAGCTTGGGGTAGTGCTGAAGGGGATGAACAAACAGTGTTGTGCCACTACTGTAAGACAGCCCAAGAAAAACCTCACCACCTTCCCATTACGTGGACAGCACGTGAGGTCTCTGCTCGAAGCCACCATCACTAGACAGTATTGTCTCCTGTGTTGTGCGATTAATTGAAACATCCGCCAGTGATGGGGATTTGAAGCATGAGGGCAGTGGTTCTCAAACTGGAGAGGAAAAGAGGGTGACCCTGAGGGCAGTCCAAGTGAATGGGGAAGGAGAGTGCACCTAGAAGTGCCTCTTGCCAACCCATCAGAAGCCTTGGGAAGCAGTTTCTTTTCACTGTCTTCTGCCAGGAGTTGGGCTGTGATGGTCGCTTGGAGGAGAGAAGTTGCCAAGACCCAGTGGATAGAGAGAAAGGATGAACCAGACTGAGGGTGAAGAAAGACGTGTGAAACAAGAGTGAACGAGCTTCTCTAGCTGTGGGGTAGCTCTGGAGAAGTAGTAGTTCCAGACACTCCATTCTCTAATAAGAGCTGGGTTAGTTGCTCCTCTCCTCTTTCCCAGGACTCAAGTGCCATGTGATCTAGGAACAGTCAGACTTAGCTGGGTCCTCACGCCGGCCTGTGTGTGAGAAGAATACAGCCTGGGGATAAATGAAAAGGTATGAGGAAAAACTGAGAATTACAGGCTAAAACAGGCTTTCTGGGTAATTGAAATGTGCTGTCCCTTGTGAAAGTATTCCCTGATTCTTCAGCAATGGAGACCTGGCTGCAAGGCCTTAGCGTGACCAACATGAACCAAGGTATGATCCTAGGAAGAACTGAAAGCAATTTGGGTTGTATTCATGTAGTCAGGAAGTTAGTAGGCCCTCATGTGTTCAAAGACAGATTAGTCTTTGAATATGGTTCCCATGTCTGTATCTCGATGGATAGAAGGGAGTTCACTGTAAGATCCTTGAGCTCCTTTCCACACAAGTAAACCCAAAGCAAGCAGGGTCAGTGCTGGGCTCTGCATTTTGTGTCTTGAGAACTTGCACGAGCTTCTGGAGCCCCATCACGACAGACCTCCTGGGAGCCACTGGCACATGGTTTCCATCCAATTAACATTTCTGCAGCCAGAAAGAGCAGGTACAAGTCAGCATAAAAATTTGGCTTTGCATGCCTCTGAAAAAGGACAAGCTGGTCAGGGTCTCACAAAACTTGAGCTGATTGTGCCTGTGCATTAGCCACCCATTAGCTGGGCTTTCATGAGTTAGTTAGTTTCTCTCTGATAAGGGGAACTTGGTTGAAAACAAGAAAGAGATATCCCACTGGAAGGAAAATGATTTAAAACACCAAGGAAACCTGATATTGTCAGTATTTCAAGGTGAGGGGGTTAAACTGTGCACGATTTTTAGGGAGAATAAAATGCCTTCATATGATGAATTCCAAGGCATCCAAAAGGCAGAGTGCTGGCTCTCTGTCTCCAAAAGCAGAGTAATGAATAGCAGTGACAGTGTGATAATTAAAATGACCTCTTGGAGATATGGATTAAAAGGTACGCAGAGGGGGGATAAGTTCTCCTTTGAATTAATCTAGTGCTAATTTATGACTATCGTTGGGTTTTATAGGGTTTTAGTAGGAGACTTTCAAAGTTGGTTTACTGGGATGATAATGTTCCTTCTGCATATTCATTGGAAAAACACTTGCAGAATTCCTCATTATTTCTTTTTGAATGATTCTATATATACATGCATATATATAATGAGAGAGTTTCAGGTGTTTGCTTAGCCGCTAAAGAGTCTACTCTAGAAATATTAATAAAGTGATAAAAGCAGCTGTGGAATGACTGTGTTGTTTCATTTTCATTCTTTCCTCCTCACAGGCCCCCAAAGCCATGTCAAAACCAAGACATGGACAAGCGAGTTCTGGGAAGCCCTTGTGCTGTTCTGCTCTCGGTTGTCAAGAGGCTTCTGCCACCTGACTTGTAAAAGTCATTTTTCTAAATTTAGATTTAACAACTGGATCTTCCTGGAAATCACTGCCTCTTCTTCTTGCTTATCTCCTGCCTCTTGTATCTGCCCCACAGCCTGCAGGCTTTATTTCCAGGTTTTAGTATAGACTTTATGTAGACTGCTCATCTCTGCCAGAGATGCTTTCTTTCTGCTGAGTTATCCCAAGCTTTTAGTTGAATAGAAAGGACAGATTGGAGACAGTTACCCATATGGGAAATGATGACATCCCATTTGTCAACTCCCATGCTGGTAACCTTCTTCCCATCCTCTCCACCTGCCTAGCAGTACCATAACATCCAAATATAAGGTTATCTGCCAAGAGCATCTGCCTTGTTCCTCAGCTGGGCAGCGTGCCCATTCTGGAGCCCACCCTCCCTATCCTTGTTCCAGCACATCATGTTCAAACTCTTTGCTCTTGCCTTCCGTTGAGCTCCTGTCTCAGTTTGCCTCTGGCATCTTCTGGTCCATCCACAGCCACAGCTGCCCCTACCCATTTTTTCCACCCTGAGATGCCGATCATGTCTCCTCTGAACCCTATGGGCAGAGTTGACTCCATAGTGCTTTCTTAAGAGATCCACCTCTGCTTTTGGGGTTCACCAATAAACCATGTTTCTTGAAAGCTCTTCCTGCCCAGTTAGGGATGGGAGCCTGAGCCTTTTGCTGTGGGGACTTTGCAAGCTGAATGATAAGGGCTCACACTTTGGTGTGGCAGTGTGTGTGATGTGCATACACCATTTCACAAGTTCTGTGGAAGACTATCATGGGAGCTGAAATATATGAGGCACTTTGCTCCCAGTCTCTAGTTTACTTTCCTCCTAGACAAGCACTGAAGTTCTTCTCCTCCACCTGAGCAGGCAGATCCTGCTCCAGAGCCTATTTCAAGTGCCATGAGCCTCTTCTTCCTGGAGATGAGCTATGTCTCAGACGTAAGTAATGCATGTTGTACTCAACAGTAATTCTTTACTGGTCACTTGTGTCAGGTCCAAGGTAAGGTAACACCAGGGATTTTGAAATGTTCTGAAGCCAACAGGGGTTCAAAACTGGGTGTCTAATTTGACAGAATGGTATTTACTGTCAAGATCAAAGGAATGTGTTTATCTGAGCACAAGTGGAGGGCTCTTCTTGTGGGGACACCAGAGCCCCGTTGCATTGCCCTGCCTGTTTCCACTCTCGGACTGGGGAGCTGGAGGGCCCTCCCTTGGTGCAATTGCAATGTATTTACCTCTCTTTGTACAGGACTGGGTGATGAATATTAAAATACTAAAATTGACTTGTTTTCTATGTATTCTGCTCTCCTGACAAGAAAATCCCACTACAAACCCCTGCACAGGCAGTCTAACTCCGCTGAATTGGACCCTCGCTGTGAGGGGATTATATATTCTGATTGGGGCTGCGTTTGCAATTATTTTCTCTGCCACACCAAAGACCTTTACTGCAGAGCTGCAAACCAGTTATAGGAACATGAAATGCTTTGACTTCTTCACTAGGGAAACATTAATCCAATCACAGGTTATGTCCATTACAGACTATGGCAATATTGTATACAGGAATTCCCGGGAGAAGGTTCTACAAAAATTGGAATCTCTCTATAACCATGTTATGAGATTTACTGGTGTGGATAAAATGGGCAGAGTTAAAATTGCCAGGCTGGCTATCTCTAAAAGACAGGTGAAGTCTGCTGGCTATCATTGCTTCATAATATTACAAATGGAAAAGCCCTGAAGTAATTGAATAACGCATCTGCTGAAAAAAAAACCCTTGTGAACTGCTATAACCTAAAGATAGACTGCAAGGAAACAATGTATGTACAGCACCCGGTTAAAAGGAAAAAGATGCTTTCCATACCTGGTGCAGGAAGATATCACAAATGCAGATACAGATTGTCTCTTTGCCTCCTAGGTTGTGTGTGTGTGTGCTTTTTATATATATGTGTGCGTGCCTGTGTCTGTCTACCTCTTTTCATACAAAAATAAGTTAAACCAGTTTCCTCGGCAGCCGGAGGCGTGGTGCTGGATGGTAACGACTCATAAGCAGAGCTCCCCGCGTTGCCTTCTGTACTGGAGGTTGCTGAAAACATTTGACGTGGCTTGCGAAGGAGCTGATTTCTGTCCCCCTCAGAGTCCCTCTGTCCTCTTTCAAAGATTTCAAAGCACTTTGCAAGAGTTGACTAAGGTTTTCCCTTTGCTTAGTACCACTATTCAGTGGTCCATAGGCCTGGTTTAGCAGAGAGCAACTTCACTGGGTCTCTGCAAGCCCTGGGCTACAAGGAAGACGTGCCCTGGTGCCGGTGCTGCAGCCACGGCCAGGTGCAGTCTGTCCATGGATGCAAGCACACCCTGCACACACTGTTCAGAGGGGCAGGATGGCCCACAGCCTGCGACTGCCTCAGCACCTCCATGTGATGCAACCAGGTCACCTCCAGAAGAGCCAGGCTTCCTGGAGCCACCCGTTCCAGAGCCAGCAGAACTGACCAACCATCGTCTCATCCCTTCTCTGAAGGTAAGAGCGCTACGGACTGGACTTTTTGTGGTGCGTTGAGAGGGGATTTCAGTTCAGATCACACACAATACATCCTTCTGTGGTTCTGTCTGGACCTGGAGGAGAACTTCTCATTACCCATGCTCTTCCCCATCTGGTAGATCTGAGTGGAGATCCCAGAGTACCTGACGTGAACTGCACTGCAGTAGCATGGCAGTCAGCAGTTGTCACAGCTGGTCAATACAGGGTGCTGTGATTTATTTCACATTTATTTCACATGCACCTCTCCATGGCAGACCAGCACACACAGAAGGAAGACATACAAGGAAGACGTGCCCTGGTGCCGGTGCTGCAGCCATGGCCAGGTGCAGTCTGTCCATGGAAGCAAGCGCATCCTGCACACACCGTTCAGAGGGGCAGGATGGCCCACAGCCTGTGACTGCCTCTGCACCTCCATGTGATGCAACCAGGTCACCTCCAGAAGAGCCAGGCTTCCTGGAGCCACCCGTTCCAGAGCCAACAGAGCTGACCAACCATCATCTCATCCCTTCTCTGAAGGTAAGAGCGCTACGAACTGGCCTTTTTGTGGTGTGTTGAGAGGGGATTTCAGCTCAGATCACACACAATACATCCTTCTGTGGTTCTGTCTGGACCTGGAGGAGCACTTCTCATTACCCATGCTCTTCCCCATCTGGTAGATCTGAGTGGAGATCCCAGAGCACCTGACGTGAACTGCATTGCAGCAGCATGGCAGTCAGCAGTTGTCACAGCTGGTCAATACAGGGTGCTGTGATTTATTTCACATTTATTTCACATGCACCTCTCCATGGCAGACCAGCACACACAGAAGGAAGACATGCTTTTGAGAGGGCAAGTCTGGAGAGGTTTGAATCATCCTGTGGAAGGAACGGAGGAGAGGTTGAGAGCATGAGTACTGATGGGCACGGTGTAAAACCACTTTGAAATCAGAGTCTTTTTTTTTTTTTTTTAATGAAGTTGTTCCTTAAAGAAGTTCTTTATCATTGAAAATGTTTAAAAGATCCCAATTTACAAAATATAAAAATGATGCTTTTCCAGTAAGGCTTGAAATTTACAGTCTGGAAGCAGTGGGAGCAGAAACCACCCAACTATAACTTAAGCTGCACTATCAATAGCCTGGGTATACGAAGGAAGATTTTTTTTTTTACCAGCTAGTGTTTGGAGGAAGAGTAAAGTACTAGAGCAAGTTTTGCCATTGGGGATGAAGTCTTTCTCACAGTCATAAGGGAGCCAATAACCCCCTGTGATCCCCCGTTACAGACACAAAATTATACTGAGTATAAAGAGTCCCCTGTTCGTTTTGCACATTTAGGGCTGTTACCCCTGGTACTTTCAGCCGAAGCAGCCTGAACAAATGCTGGGGATTTGTACACGTTTCCCTTCGGTGCCAGGTGAAAGTGGGGGATTATATTATTTTTTTTTTTAAGTTTTGCTCCCTGTGTGTATGGCTAAGATTGCTCTGTAGCATTTACGCCTGATTTTAAGGCTGGCTGAAGAAATCCCCAAAGGTGTAATTTTTTTAGGCCCTCAGTGGTACCTGTGTTGTGTGATATGGTGGCGAGATGCCCCATTAGAGAGCTGTGCTGCCACAAGCCATGGGGGCACTCGCTGGTGTTTGCGGCGCTGAATGCAGAGCACAGCCCTGCAAGGAGACTCGGTGGGGAAGTTGTTTTCTGGCAAGTCCATGTTGTACTTCACACTTTGATTTCCTTCTCCCCCAAGGCAGATCCCTTTTCCTTCTCGGTCTGTCACAGCTCTGTCACACTCCCAAAGAGTTTGAGCAGCTGATCCTGAGTCACCAAGTGGGAAACATGTGGCATGTCCAGGGAGGCTTGACTAAGAAGTAGGAGGAAGAAGGGAGAAAAAAAGATTTAACTTTAGCTCAGGAAGCTGGTTATAGCACAGAGGTCTAGTGGGAAGTGTCCCTGCCATTGGCAGGGGGGTTGGAACTAGATGATCTTTAAGGTCCCTTCCAACCTCAACCGTTCTATGATTCTAAGATTTAGCACGGCAATGGCTCTTGCAGAGTTTGTGGTTCAGTAATGAGGGCTGGGTGAAACCTTTGGTCCTTTAGGTGAAGAAGAGTTTTGCTATTCTTCTAAATAAAGCCAGGACTTCACCCTGGAAACCCTGAACGCAACTCTCAGCTCTTCTATGGATCTGATGTCGCAACATTTAGGATAAGGTGAGGAATATTTCTTTCTGTGATTCATCTCTACCCCCATGAGAATATCTATATATCTATATATCTAATAATATACCTTTTTTCCATGTGAGGAAACACCCATTTTTCACATGGTGGCCCAAGAGTCAGGCAGATGAAGTGAGCTGAAGTGAGCTGAAAAAGGACAGAAGTGGGTCACAGACCCAATGAGGGAAGTGAATGAGATGCCACAGTTAAGCCACAGCAGCCAGCTGAGTGATGGAGGTGGGTGCTTGGCTAAATCATCACAGATGCTCCCTAGGCAGTGTTGGCAGAAAGTAAACAGTAATTAATAATGGCTGTTAAATGCAGATATTTCATACCTCTCAACCTTGAAAAAATGGGGAGAAGGATTTTTGCAAAACATTTCCTTTTCTGTCACTCTCACACTACGTGTTTAATACACCCTCTTCCTGAACCAAAGTGTCACTCAGCCAATTGGGACTTCCCAAACCATTCACCTGAGGATTTCTGAGTGAAACGGCTGTAAACATCACAGTCCCCAGCTTATTAGCTAGTCCCACGCCCACAATATGATCAGAGAATCTGTACATAAACATAAAGCTAAGAAGAACGTACTTCATTAGATGTTGCCATAGGTACAGAGGTGCTTAGCTGGAGTAGTTCTGCCATGAATGCCAACTGTCCTGCCTCCTGATACAGCAGCAGTGCAAGGCATAATAGGGATAGTATGATGGTATAAAAATAAATGGTCACAGCCAATTTCTGCCTTCAACCTCGAGGCATGTGATATTTGCATGAAACTGTTCCCTGGTGCCAATTTCATTTTTAAACAAACCATGCATTTCAAAATTTTAACTGGATTTAAAGTAGTCCATGTATGGGTTGAAAAAAAAAAAAATCTCTAATTTTCAGTGATTTAGAAAAATGGTGACTATCTGCACAGTATGGGGCCGGAGGTGGAAAGCCAAGCCCTGTTTTAAGCGAGGGTGCCATGTAGAGTGGGACATGCCAGGTCTGCATTCTGGGAAGAGGAACCTGTATTTGGAAATAATCAAGGACCATCAGAACAACTAGTGAAGGACAAGGTAAATTTGCCTGAATTTTTTCAACCTCCTCACTCTTTTGGTATCCAGATGCCTCCAGTTTGTATAAAAACATGTTCATACTGTAGGAAGCCACTGCAGGTTCAAAATACTAGACTTGACCAAAGGCACAACTGAGAAGGACAAAAAGATGCATATTGTCTTGACATGAGTTTATCAGCATGTTTGTGGTCAGTCTCCTGTCTGCATGTGGCCATCATACAGAGTGGGTGCCTGGGGGTAGCAACAACCTTCAGACTTTTTTGTAATCCTTTACCCTTAAATGCAGGCAGGCCAAAATCCTCTGTTATTGTGAGTCTTCTAGGTGCACAGCTATAGGTGAGTTAATACGAAGAATAATAATGATCAGAAGCATATATATATATATCAGCAGTTGGTACAGACTAGTCCTGTGTTTCTGCACTTGAGAATGAGAAGCACATCCACCACACTCAGCCCTCGCCTGCCCCAAAGCATTTTCTTGTGCTGTTGGGAAGCCGGGAGTGCTGTGTGTTTCTGGAGAGGGGATCAATCAGTGGAGCTAAACACCATGAACCCCTTGTTACTGCCTGCCACAAACTTAACCAAACCTAACCGAAAGAAGCAAGCGGTCCCTTGTGTAACCATGGATGGCAGCCTGGTGTAACCAGCACGGATCAGGGACAGGTGGATCAGGTACGTCCCAATCCTGCCTGGGCCAGTTCTGGCATCAGAAAGGCATTTCAGTCCCAAACCAAGCCACAAGGATAATCATTCATCAACACAACTGCACTGACGCCAGTGCAGAGTAGCAGGAAAGACTCCATCCCCATGTACTTTTAAATCATCAAGCTAATAAGTACCCTGGATGATAAGATGTAATCTTTTAAATGCAGTATGGATTTCTTCCCTGAATTATGCATGATAACATCTTTAGGCATGAGCTTTATTTTTTTTACTGAAAGAGCTGTCTTTAGGTGGTGGTGGCAGAAATCATTGTTTTACAATTCAGCGGGCTGGCCCAGGGAAGGCTCCCTGTTGCTAGACAATCTCTGGTAACTTCCTAGGAGTACTGGTACCAGAGCATCTCCAGGAGATGTGAGGTTGTTAACCTACTAGTTCAACAAGCTGATACTGGTCTCCAAGCAAAGGTAGCCAAATCTCATGTTGAGAGAGATTAACAGGGGAAAACGGAATGAATGCTGGGATTTCAAAGGTTACTGGACGAATTCAGATCAAAGCTGGTCGCATGCAGTCCCCATCTGGGGCTCACTGGTTGCTCAGGGGTGTATGAACACAAAAAGCCACTATTTAACTGGGAGGGTGGTCTAACACTGGAACAGGTTGCCCAGAGAGGCTGTGGAGTCTCCATCCCTGCAGATATTCAAAAGCCAGCTGGACATAGCTCTGGGCAACCTGCTCTAGCTGACCCAGACTGAGTAGAAGGGATGGATGAGATGATATCAAGATCCTTTCCAACATTCTGTGACTCTTTTTCCTGTTTCTTATACCCATTTCTGACAATGTTGCTGGTCATTTTGCAGCAAGCAGCATAATAATATCAATATTTAGCTCTTTTGCAGCATTGTTCACTCCTTGATCGACAATATCTTTAATGAGGTGTGTAGTTCATCATCCCTTTTTAACAGCTAGGGGACCAGGGGTGCTCAGAAAAGAAGTCATTTCCTTCCTTCGTTCAGGAAAGAAGACACTCAGGAAGACAGGGGCAGAGGGACCAAATTTTCCGAGTGTCACCTCCTCTTCCTGGACCAACACTGCAACTGCAAGGTCTGTGCAAGTGGTATTTTGAGAGAGATGCCCGGTGACGCAGTGACAGCAGAGGCCAAAGATGCTGGATGCAGCCCTTGGACTGTAAATCACAGCAAAGGAGAAATGCTTCTGTGCTTTGCCAGGGAGACAATGGCGCCGGCAGCTCTGCTCTGGTGAGCTCAGGTGAACCACAAACAAACAAGCTGGTGCTTTAATGAAGGTGTATTCACAACAGGTAAAAACAGCCGTTACCCACCCCTGCTTCAAACTACAGGTCTCGTTTCTGTATATCACCAGTGGTTGTTGTTTTTTTTTTCCTAGTGTTTCTATTGCAGTTTTCAGATTTGGCCAAGACGCAACGCATAACCACAGAAACATTATTTCTTAATAGTACTATTATTACCAGTCCTCGGAGATTGATGTTTCTAGTATCATAAAAATTCCTTAACTAAAGCTCACATTGCTGTGATTTTGCATCTCAATGTATTTTGATCTATTGACAAGTACACTTTCATAAAAAAATTAACGTTCTGATTTTTCTCATGAATATTGAAAATCCACCAGAAGAGCAGATGTGTGTGCATGTCTACAGACACACCAGCACAGAGCCCCCACTTTAAATACTTGCTTAAATCCCAGATCCTGACAAATAGGAATGATCTGCTTGTTATGTTTTGGTGAGCTGAATAAATATGTGGACTGTGTTTGTATGGAATATAGAAAGCAGGCAATGGCCATTTATGGACTATTAATCACAGCCATGTATTCTTTATTTCCTATTTATGGGTGATACAGTGGGCTGAATTTTAATCAGCTCTCAGTATGGTGGGTTTTCATGATTCTGCTTTCAGCATGTTAACACTTTACAGATATCAGAAAAGGAAATGAGTGGAATGGCTACGGACTGGGATCAGACTCTGGTTTTAGTGATGACTTTGCTTACTGCCTTCGGAGAAGGAATCAAATGTCTCGTGAGAGCAGGCTTCTGAGAAGGTAACTTGGAAATGGGTGCAATTAATGATAACAGCACGTAACAGTCAGTAGAACCGTAGAACCAGCACTGCCTCTAGACAGTGCAATTTGCGCTGTCTCTACCTTATATAGTTATTAAAACTAATGCAAAACAGGGAACAAAATGCTACCACTGGCACGCAGGGAATGTTTCTATTTGGAGGTGCTTTACAGCCGTTCAAGTGGGATAGTTATAAGCGAGTGGAAAAGGGAGGCTCCAGTCTCCTGCCCCACTGAGTCAGTGATTCCTCCGACAGCAGGAATGTCTACAAATGAACATGGGGGTTTAATATGTTCTGAACTTGTTATCTGGTAGACAAAGCTGGCTTTTCTTAATGGTCAGAACTGGGAGCTAGCCCTGCCTGGAGGGAGAACGCTGCCCTCCCTGGCCTCCGACTCCGGCAGTCGTAGCTCGAAAGATTGGCAGAGCAAGCACTGTAAGATTTCAGGTAGAGCTCAGCAAGGCTCGTTTAAGGATTATTGCAGGAAGGGCTCCTTCTTTCTTCCTTGTTTTTTAACTTAAATATGCAGTCCAGCAGAACGCTTTTCAGCAGAGACACAATCTTCATCCCTTTGTTCAAGGAGTGAAGAATAATTAACAGAGCCCTTACCTCTTCTCCTTGGATGATGCTCAGTTTGACCTTTACAGTACTAAAGTGGTATTAAGATAAGAGTCATGTACTGTATCCTGACCTCGGTTACACCATGGCACATCTGAATTTGGAGTCAGACCACTAAAGTAATTAGAATAGACTGGGACGAAGACTGGTGCATGTGGTAGTTGATATTCCTGGCATTTATATTCAAGGTAGTCAGCGGGATCCATCCCATCACCCCACACCTGCCCTATGCGTGCCGCACACAATGTGTTTATTACGTGTGGCACTAATCGCACAGCAGGCAATTAAAATGGAGAGCATTTTAAAAGTCAAATTGGCCTTTTACATCACGTAATGTGGGATGGGGGCCAGATTGCTCTGGATGATTTAGATACCTAACTCAATCAATGAGTATGAGACATTGAAATGCCTTTGGGAAAAAAAAAAAAACAAACAACCTTTCGGTCCCTAATCTTTAAATTTCATCTTTAATTTTGGAGTGAAATTGGTGCTTAGAAAATATAGCTCAGGGAGGGCAGGGAAAGAAGAGTCCAGTGAGCAAAACTGAAATCTCGCTGAGCCAGGGACTGTCGTCAGCCGAAGAGGACATGGGAAATTAGCAGGCAGCTCGGGCTGGCTCGCGCGCAGGAATACATTGGCAAAATCGATGCGGGGAGATGACGCCATCCAGCCCCTAAAAACCTACACTCCTTTAAAACGAGGGCTCCTGGGTGATAGATACTTTTCCAGGCATTTAAGACTCTGGCAGCCCAACCAAAGTAACAAGATCAAGAAAGTAAATTTGAAGAAGTTACTTTATTACAGATAACGCTGCCTTTCCCAGATAGCCACGCTTCAGTTAAACCCACGGAACCAAATGCCACGTTGCAATTCAGTTGGGAAAAGCAGCTTGCCCTCAGATATGATACAGGACAAGCAAAATTAATAATTTTGAGATGTATCATCATAGGAAGAATGTGAGGATATTTTTTCTTCTTTTTATTGGTGCTCTTGAGATTCTCCTCCTGGGCTACTACTTAAAGCTCAACTTTGTTCGTGCTACTTGGATCCAGTTTTCATACCCTAGTATAAATACAGACCTTGGAAAAGAAAGCAGCATTACATTCTGCCATATATTTGCCCATATGCAGTGGGCCAAGTGGAGAAGAGCCACTTCACCAAAGAGTGTTCCTCAACAATGGGAAGAACTGAAGTGATTTTTGTGAAATTTTTGTGAAATGAGGATTTAGCCCACAAAGGGGCTTGGGGACATGAAGACTTTAGAGATTTGGAGGCAAATTGAAATTTATAACAACTTACTCCTTGCCATAGGCTTTGTCCACAAACAGACACAGATCGATGGAGTGGGACTCAAAAGGTGGATGCAGGCCAATGACCAACACTTTGTACCTTCCAAGCCCTGGGACCACAACACAATGTATGTGGGAACCACAGAAGAGGTTCCAGCTGGCAGAAGATGCATAGTCCAGCCTTACTGCAAGAAAGCTTCATCCAGTTGCTCTTGTTACCTTGTGGCTTCCAGGGAACACCGTATTAGAGCGGTGGTTTGATCTTCAAGGGTTGGGCCATGCAAGATGCAAAGCAAGCCTGCACCATTCCTCTTCAACACTCAAGCAAACGAACATTAAATTCAGGTGTGTATTTGATTGCCCAGCGTGGGGGGCAGAGGGCTCACCATGGCAGACTGGGACATGTTGGAGACATTGCATTACAGCATCAGCCTGGGTTGTGAGGGTCCTTATACTAATTTCCTTCTCTGACCTGTAAAGTAAATCTTTTTTTTTTTTTTTTTTTTTTTTTCCAGTTTCTATCTAGATCAGTGTTCAAATACACCAAAACCAGACTAAAATTTGTGATAGAGTTCCAAGCCAACAGGTCAATGGAGACATAGTTCAAGATGGCAGCATCATTCAATCAACTGTGCTCATGTGTCAGCTGAAAAGGAGTCAGAGAAGGATTGTGCCTTCAGTCTGATGGTTTTTGTCTTCCACCAGGCCTTTGCAAGTCACGGCAGTAAGCGCGGTCCCCAAATCCCAACACTTTAGAAGAGAAAGCTACTCCCAGGGCGTCTTTTTGGAAGCAGCGAAGTTGCAGCTTTAGATTGATGCTCATTTTTATTTTGTGATCATAGCTAATTAAAAGAAATTAATAGAAACATAGCCAGATCCAAAAGTTTATTAGAAAAGAAGCATTGTAGTTTAATTATGCCACTATGTTGTGTATGACACAAAGCCCACTGAAATCTGAATACTTGATGATCTCTGGAATTTGACTAAGAGCTCTTCGGCCTTAGGGAGAAACCTGACAATTACTAATCTACATATGCTGACAATCTCTACATATCAGGGGCCCCACGAGGGTCTTTAATTGCTCTGTAAACTTCAAACTGGAGTGTTCTTCAGCAGGAAAAAACAAGATGCCGCGTTCAAGCTAAAAAAGAGTGGTAGTTGACATGTTTATTAAATACCCCCAGGCCCCAAAGGATTGCAGGGTGGAAGGTTCTCTGGGTAGAAGTTATAAATGCAGCATCAGATTTATTCAAGACAGAACAATTATGTGTGAATGCCCAGGTGCAACTACGGCACGACGGATCCAGGAAAACTTTCCACAATTCCAAACTGTGTTTCTATTCTCCCACTTGCACAGCCCTCTTTGCCACGTTTGCTTCAGTTTTACAACTGCTCACACAAAATGTCTGCGTGTTTTGAATGGGACTGGGCAGTGGGTTTTATAAGGTGCAGAACTGAGCTTTTTCAGAAGTAAAATCTGTGATGTTTTGTCCCTGTATCTGGCAGGGGAGGGACTTCAATCCCCAGGATACCTTCAACACAGGACCTGAATTTATACCAGAAATGTTAGCAGATGTGGCTGCAGGAAAACTGATCGTTTCATAGGAGAACTGATAGCTTTGTAATCCTTCCCCTTAATTTACTGTTTGACATGAGCCTACACTTTGATGATTAAGGTTATTTGTGTGTTATGGACAGGAGAGAAGGTTGTTCTGGCTCATTCTCCTGTTGCTGTATTAACTTGATGATGTGGGTGTTGATATTTAACTTGTATGTTGTCAACATAATCACCAAGCAAATTCTGATTGCTTCATTTCTCATTTTATTTCTTTGTATTTCAGGAATGTCTAAGTTATCCCCCTACTGCCGTGATTGTTCACTCCCCTGACTAAAGTGGCCACAGCTGACGGAGAAAGAAGTAACACCAACCCCTCCAGAAGCCACAGCAGCATCGGCCTCATCGAGTAGTTTCGCAAAGTGCCTTATCATTTCTGGGGAGCAGAAGGAACAGGCTGAGTTTGGACTGCACCCCGATGGGATGTGCAGCACTCACCACGAGGGGAACACCTCGCCTCGCAAGGAAGTCGATCAGGAAATAATTGGAGGGAGTAAATCTGGAAACTCCCAGTGCCACCTTCATTCTGGGCTCTAACGACACATCCCAAACCTTTGATTTTGGGGAGGGAGAGCGTTATCGACGCAACACGTTAAACAACCTTAACTCCAGTGAGCAATGGCACCACTGTAACACTTGTTTATTAGCAAAATGCATCTGATCTCAAAGGCCTGCATGACAAGTTCATTACATATCAATTTAATTAGCTGATTTACATTTAATTTACATTTCAATTAATGTCTTTAGCAACAAAACGTTGCCTTAATAGGGTAATTGCCTGTTAGGCAATATGTAAAAGAATAAATAGTCACATTCTGAGGAAGAATTCCTATTTTCAATTTTTTATTACCATAAATAACCTAAATAATTATTGCTCTTAAGGGGCCCCGTCCCAGTTCCCTTCTGGGCCTAATTATAAAGACTTAGTACCTCATTAAGCAAAATGGTTTCAGAGTCACAGAAAAGCATTACTCTAATCGTGACTCATTAGTTTCAACAAAAGAGGGGAAAACTGCAAAAGTCGGCACATTTCGACATATTATTCTTGTGGTTCATAAGCAGCAGCGCATTTGAGAAGTGGCTGTTACAGCTGTGTAGGCGTTTCTGTCACGAAGCCCTATTTTCAGAGGGGTTTTTTTGTGTGTAACTTTGGTCATTAAAACAGAGGCATGTCCGACTGGAAAAGGTGGCACGTGCACCCCTGGCACGGAGCAAGAAGCTTGAGCAAACTTTTGGTTTAACTTTTTAGGACCCATCTTCTTCTACCACATCAGAAGGGTTGCTTTCATCACCGTAATATATCCCAGCGCATAGAACATGGACATGTCTTTTAGGATTTGCTTGAATTCAATGATGCTTTATCACAGTGCTCCTTCCTTGTAACTAGTGAGCAAAAATTGACTGTGGGCTTGGGTGCGACCAGCTCTAAGGCTCTTGGTGATGCATTTAAACCACCGTGGCAACGTGATGTGAAACGCTGATCTCATATACACTCACTCTGCTGGTTTAAATTCCTTCAAAAAGCTGTGGAAGGTTTGGCATGGTGCTGGTGGGCTTTGTACCCCAGTAGGCACGGACTCTGTGCTAGTCTAACGTTACTCTGGGTCCAGCAGTCAAGGCAAAGCCAATGTTAAAGCACGAAGCTGGCACAAGCTCCATGTCAGGAGCTCTGGCTGATATGATGTACCTGTCTACACTTTGTTCAGATGAAGTTTCTTCTGCTGGAGAGCCATCCAGAACCGAGGGCTGAAACTAAGGCATTGGCTGTATTTCCTTAAAATGCTGTCATGTAAGGGAATAAAAGAGGGACCGAGTAAGATATTGTTTAGTAAATAATAAATTAATAATGTTCTAGGAATATATAGAGCTTTTAAACAGAAAGTGTTTAACTAATGAGAAAACAGCCTTTTCATATAGTGTTAGTTTCCTCATTAACCTTTAATGATGATTTATATGTAAAAGAAACATAAACGAAACACCATGCTATTCTTTCTGATGTTGTAGATAAATATAAAGCTATAAATAGGCTTTCTTAATGATAGTATTGTGCAGCTGGTAAGAATACATAATCAGTGGGGGAGGTGGTGGGTGTTGCTTTTTTTTCTTTTCCTTTTTTTTTTTTTTTTTGGTGTGATTAAGTGTTGTCCTCTTTTTACAGGTAGCACAGAAATGTTAAATGGCATGTCGTATCTCAGAGCTGTAAGCAGAACCGCTACCCTCCCAGTCCAACCATCCTGCTCTAATGTCTGCTGAGGTCAGTGGGGGTTTTAGTGGATTCTGGAATTCATCTTCAACCCCAAGGTCTCCAGAGAATTCCAGACTGCTGTGCAAACACTGCACAATACTGGGCCAGATCACCTGGTGTAACTCACCCAACTCCAGAGGCTATTTATCTGGACTGTGTGCGTGGGCAAATTTAATGCCAGAAATCAGAGAAGTTCTAGTTCTTTCGTGCTTCATTTTCCTTTAACAGGGTGCTCTATGTATATATCATTAGGACAGTGAAAAAGAAATCAGGTGGGAGTCACTTTATTCTAATACTAAAGGCACCCTTTCACTAGGATAAGGAAATCTGCTGTTCTTGGGAGAGAAAGAGAGAGAAGCTTACGCTTCCAAAAAATGACTTATTACCTTCAGAAGTTAATTGCTTAGGACTCAGATGTATCTCTTCATAGTCTGCATTTTATTTTTGCTCCTACCCTTGATGGATCTGGAATTCTCTTCCAAGCTGCTAACTCAATTTTTGCTTTTTAAAGCTCATTTAAAACCTTTCCTACTTTCCTACGTTTGTGATTAACACTAATCCACTCTACCCTTTCTTTTCCTGCAGCTTCTTATACTCGCCCCTTGCTGCAGCCTGCAAGAATTCTAATTGGCACCTGCTCTTCCTTTTGGGTTCCCATTTTTTTCTTTCTTCCTGCCCCATTTTCTCTCTGTTGCTATCTGGGCTGCTCTATGCCATCCTGTTATACTTTCTAGCCCAGATCTGCCTAGTTCTGTAAAGGATTTGATGATTTTCTGTAGGAAGGACTCTAATAATAGCCACAATCGTGCCCCTTTACAAATCTTCTTTACAATGAAAAAAAAAAAAAAAAAAGTGTTCTGCCCTCCAGAGTGAATTCCATTGAAAACCAAAAGTTCTTGTTAAAAAAAATAAATCCCTCTCTGTTCCTGGTGGAATGGAGAAATTTTAAAGGAGCAATGTTATAATTCATGGAGAATTTGAGCATAGATCTCAGAGCTCCCTATTAGACAGGGTAACTTCAGTTATTATTTCAAGAAAGTGTTTCAGTCTTCTTCTCTAATACAACAAAAATATACAATTTTGTAAGAGGAAAACAAGCCAGCCAGAAAGTCCTTGAGGTTCTCTGGTGACTTCGCTGTTGTCAATCAAATTAACATGGAAGAGTTTCAAACACGGCTACTTTAATGGGCAGCGGGACAAAACTCCTGACACACTGGAGAGAGGCTTTGGAAGAAAAAGCAACTGGATGCCATCTGAGCTGGATGAGGCTAACAGAAGCCAGAGCCCAGGACTATCATGGGATGTGATGGATTTTGAGCTTAAACTGCCATTTTAGGTGGCAAATGCCAAAACTGTGATTCCTTAGCCCCCTGTTCAGCTGCTGCCTCAGCCCGGCTGCCCAGAGGTGAAGCTTTTGCCCTGAAGACCAGTGTCACCCTCCTGGCCGTGCTCAGGAGCAGCTCAGATGAGGAACTCTGAAAAACCTGGAGCCACGTTGTGACTTTGACCTCAGGACTTCAGAAGCCAATGCTCCTGGCTGCCCTCCCAGCATCTCCCTTGGCAATGCCAGGTGCTGCAACTCCTGAGCTCCAAAGCCACTTGTTCAGAGCCCTCTCTTCTGGTCTCTGCTCAGGAAACACTGCTTTACTGTTCACTTTTTAATATGCTTTAAAGAGTCGCAATGTTTACAGATACAACATACTCTTAGACCATTAGGGCAGCCTCCTGTACATCACAGACCATTAAATACTGCTGTCATTCTTCTTTTTGTTTGACTAAAATCTGTTTTGTTTTGACAAAAGCATTTCTTTAGTCAGCTATTCATTTTCCTTTGGTATAGTCAGAAAATGGAGAATTCTCTTTCTCATTGACAGCTTGCTCCAGTGGTTACTCACTTTCTCTGTTACGGTGTAATGCCCAATATCTAACTCAAATTTTTTCTAGCTTCAGCTAGAAAGATCTATATAGTAGCTTTCATTTTTCAACACAAAGGTACTATCCACTATAACCAAGCCACAGCTTTTGGCTTTCTGCTCAGGCCCCTGTGCTATTGCTGCCCCAGCTAGAGCCACCAGAGCTAACTTATTTTCCATTAGCTGTGGGTCTTCAATGCAGAATCCAGGCAGCATTTTGTACACTTCCAAGCCAGCTGCTATGAATCACTGCAGGACCAAAGTCCTTGTCTCTGGGACAGCAGAAGAATGGACAAGAATAGTTGGTAATTTCTGCTTCCTCCATGACCATCATCTTGAGTTGCTTTGCCAACCCAACAATGTTCTTTTCTTTGCTTTTTAAATACAGAGCTGTACATACATAAGGAATAAAGAACTCTAATTTATTCTGCAAAAGTGTTCATCAAGTGAGAGACAGGACTCTGGGAAAAGATTAAGAGCTTACATTTTTCATTTGACTTATTTCACATAAAATTTCATAGAGGATAAAATGATGGGAGGCAAAGAAGCAATGATATTTCTGTTTTATCTCTGTCTAAGGACCATAAATCTTTCTGAAGTATCATTAATTATAGCAGCACCATTCACAACGCTATTGTTAAGGGTCTATCAGCACTCCCATTATAAACCCCTATTTTCAGGGGTTTATAACTTGGTTAGAAGAATTTTGTTTCAAGCAAGAACTTCGCTGTGGCAATGTCTCCATCTAAGACAACTTTTCAAAAATGTAAAACACAGAGGAAATTGTTACCTCTTTTGAACTGAGGAAGGGAGAGCCCAGGAACTTTCTAGGGGTACAAAGCTAGTACAGCCTTGGCTGGCTGTACCTTCACCATTTCTGAATTCCTAAGACTGTATTCAGAAAAGTTATCTCAGATGAATTTAGATCATTCCTTTAAAATGCAACTTTCCAATTACTACAGCTGAATTCAAGATCTGGAATATTCCTCTAGTGGCTGTAATCAAATCAGATTTTCTTTCTTCTTTGGCTGCAGCCAGTCAAGAAAGAATTTAGCTGACCTGGAAAACAGCTTACATGTTAAAAAAACCTCAGTGTCTTTAGGTAGCTTGCCTTTTGTTGTTGTTGTTGCAGGCATGACTTGCATCAAGAATCAGTGAAGTTGATGGTCACATCCACCAAAGGGAGTGTTGGCTTAGCAGCAGTACAGAGGAATTGCTCTGTCATGGCTGAGCCATGGTGAAATGTTGGAGAGGCGGTGAGTTTCTCCAGATGTGTAGTGTAAAATGCTCTTCAGTAGGCATCTCTTGCCCCGGAGAGCACAGGGAAGAAAGGTGGCTGTTTTGCCTATACAACACCACAACCAGGTGGCCTTTTGCCTGTAGCAACTTGTAGGTTCATCAAGGAAGCCTGAGAGCTCTGCTCAGTTTTGTCCTTGCACGTTAGGAAAGAGCAAGACGCTCAATAAGATGGGATCGACAAAATCATTGTGGCCTTTCTCTAAAGCAATGGATATTAATGAGTGCTAACTTCTGGACAACTTTTTTTCCTGCTTTAAAGTAGAAAGATTAGATGAAAACGTATTTTGCAAAGAGTGTGCTGACACCCTCAGGTAATCTTCATCCTCTGTCCTCATCAATAATCTAACACCCTACCTTCCCTGTTACATTACTGTCCGCAGTAATGCAATTCACTTTGGTCCCCTTAGATCCTATTAGAATCTCTCACATTACAAAATTCTTCCAGCTCTGCTCCAGAGCGTACTGGGATTGTTTAGCCTTAACTTCTGCTGGCTGTTTTCCACGACTACCCTTCTTTGCACAGGAATTGACTTTTGTGAATTGCACATTTAACCTAGCAGTGAGTGAGAAGATCAAACTACGTAATGCATGTGGGTATTGTCCTATGGGGTCCCTGAAGCGCTCTGGTTCTGCTTTGAACGCTGTTGAATGTATCTTGTGATAATGAGTCCCACTATCTAAAGTACTTTCTTCTATCAGTTTTGATTGTGTTGTCTTTTAATTTCATTGCATGTGTCCTTTGAAAGGATAAATAGGCACGGGTAAACAGAAGAACCCATTTCTACATATTATTCAGTCCCTTATGTACCTCTTTTGTATTACATCTTATTTTTCTCCTCTCCAAAGTAAAACAGTCCTAATGTTTTGTTTGTTTGCCTTTTCTAATATGGAAATCTTTCCATATCTCGTAATCTGTTGCTGTTATTTGAGCAGGTGTCTTCCTGGAATTCTCCACAGTTATTAATGACAAGACAGCCGTACTCAGGGATGATATCTAAATACAGGGCTCCAAGTGCAGTAAGACAGAGATCTCTTCTGGCTGCTCCGTCAACATCAGGGGCTTAAAGCGGGCAAAAACGGCTCTCTGACAACACTCAAAAGAACTGCAGTAGAAGGTGGAAAAATGTGGAAACCTCCTTTATTTCCCTCATTCTTATTGCCAGAATGACTGTGCTACGCCACTTTGCACCCGGAGTCATGCTTCCTAAGTTTAAGGAGAAAACCATTCTTGGCTTCTAAGCCGAAAGTGTATCTCTGAGAAACTCAGTCATCTTAGACCTGCTCTCTGATCTCCAGTCTTATCTGATCTAATCCTGTCTAATCCACAACTTTAGAACATCCACTGTTTGCAAACCTGACTCTTCCCATTTTTCCCACTTTACTTATTTTGTAGCATATTTCAATACATTGCAACTCCTGAAACCTGACCCTCAGGAACACTGCAACAATATGGTGTAAGTCTGGGGATAACTATCTTAAACCAGTGCAACCTCACTCTTTTGAGTTACTCCTGGTTTGCAATGACAGAAATAAGAGCAGAATTGAATATTTGGCTTATACCAGAGCTCTTCCATAGCAAGCATGTCAGAGGGGCTGGAAGAGAGAAAAAGATGAAGCTTTTAAATGGAGGAGATTGCAAAACCCTTAACATAATGCACAGCTGTCATCCAGGCTCTTTATTGCATGGAACCTAAGTATAAGTAGCGTTACAAGAAGATTTACTTTTGTCAAAGTAAAGGAATTCAAGCGCTTTCACAGCAGGGAAACTTTATAGCAGTTAAAACCTCAGGTCTATTAAAATAGCATGCACTTTTTGTGGTTTTGCTTATCAGCTTTGCTTATTAGCAAACGGATTTGTGCTGAAAGTCAGGGTTTCCCCTCGCTGTCCCCCAAATCCCTGCATCATTGTTCCTGCAGTGCGAATGTAAGACTAAATTATGCACTTCATCATAACGAGAAGGTCCAGATGGATCTCACACTGCTGCAGAAGGGGCTGGACAGGAAAAGCACTGCAGCAGCAGCCGTTCCTTCCAAGGCCCAGCGGGGCAAAGTGGCAGAAACTCTGCAGACCAGAGGGACAGAGAAGCATCTCTGTGCACGGTACGTAACCCTCCAGTCTAACCCAGATTTTCCCTGGCTTACCAGGGAAAAGCACTGAAATTCATCACTGCCTTATCACTTTGAGAAGCTTTCTGTCCTGCCTTGTGCTCCTTTTTCAAGGGTTATAAAGTACTTCTGTTCCAGGGCACTGCACATGGATATTAAATTTTCACCACAAACATAATGCCATTTTTGATTTCAGCATTTATCTATCTTCTGTTCCTGTATGGCCACACTTACCATAATATCTCATACTTCACAATCCTTAACACATTATTTATCCCTCCAAAAAGCATGTATGTGAAAGGTACCTGAAAATAAGCAATAAACCATTTTAATACTGTTACCATCTGAGGCCATGGATCTTTGAGAATTTTCTTCTCATTAACTCTGGAATGCTATTCATAACCTTGAGACTGATAAGGCATAGAAAATTATTTTATCCAAGTGTAAACCCCTCCTTAATATAAGTATTAGAGGTTTGCAATTCAAAAATGAGTCTTTTCCGGGCCCTAAATACAGAATCCTGTCCTTTGCTCAGACCATTAAAAAAAAAAAAATAGAAAAAAAGACTTAGAGCTGTTACAGAAGTCACATTACTGAAAATTAGGCCTGCATATCCAGTCATTTATTAGTGTCAAGTATTAGTAGTGATATTTAATTCATTTGTAGATTTTACTTTTGTCTGCACTGGCATATTACATTGTTTGCATAGCTTTCTTAAAAAAAAAAAACAAAACCAAAAAACCACAAATTAAAACCCAAAGCATCTTGAAAACGCCGATTCTTTCCAGATCACTTAGTACTAGCTTTCTAGATTGCTCTGCACGATTTTTCTATGAGATTGTCAAAATAAAATAAAGCAAGCCATGGGATACATGTGAGCCACTGCTCTCTTTTGGACACAATTATAATTACCCACTGTGTTTTCTCCCATCTACATCTGCACTTGTAAATTTGGAAAGACTATTTAAAGGCTTAAACTCCCTCACAGTCTGTGGCTGAAATGAACTGCAGTTGCCAAAACAGAAAGTCAGTCTATTTTGGTATTATATGTGACTGTAAATACACTGAGAACAACTTAGCAGCAAAGGAGTTGGGGAATATCATTTATATGGTCGTAACGGCGATCAAGATCAGTGGCGTGCATTTTAATTTGTCCTGTAATGCAAGCCGAGAGGTAGGCCTGAAAAAGCAGTTTCAGATGCGAGCGTGCGGATGAGTCTCTGGAAATGGGACCTGTCAGAATATCCCACGTCCTCTCTGTGCCTCACCCACCAACACAAGTTGGTTGGTATCCCCCTTTTTCTAAAGGGAAGGTTCTCCTGGCACCTTTCCACAGGAGACCCAAGAAGCTACAGGGATACTGCCATGTCCCGAGCTTCGTGCTCCTTTGAGACGCCTCAGAGCCATTCTCTGCTCTTGTGCGGCCTCTCTGGGAGCTGGGAGGCTTTCACTTTGCGCCAGCACCCGTCTTTCAACACGGCACCCATCATTGTGACTGTCTGCCCCTGGGGAGGGCTGAAGGACTGAAAAATTATTCCCCCTTTGACACAACCCGGCAGCTCCCCAGCAGCACCACACACCCCTGCTGGGAGCCGAGCCCGCCATTGCGGGAAGAGCTAACGGTCCTTGGCGCGGGGCATTGTGGGAAGGGGCCGGGGCGCACCCCGGGGCGCAAGGCCCTGTGGGAGTGATGGTGGCCGAGAAGCGGCCGGAGAGCGCAGGGCGTTGCGGGAAGGAGGGGAAGCCGCGCCGTAACGGGGACCCGCAGCCACCGGGGCAGTGCGAGGCCAGAGCCGGCGGGAGGCTCCCCCCGCCCCGGCCCCGCCGCCGTCGCCCACCCTCCGTGAGGAGCAGTGCGCATGCGCAGCGCGGCGGGGGCCGGAAATGCTCCTCCGGTTGCCGTGACAACGGCGTCTGCCCCGCGGCGCGGCTGAGCCGGAGCGGGCCGGCAGCCGGCGGGCCCTCGCCCCGGCCCGCCCGTCCATGCCGCGGAAAGCCCTGTTCTGCGTCCTGCAGCTGGATATCCGCTCGGTGAGTGCCCGGGGCCGCGCACCCCGCCGTCCTCAGCCGGGCCGCAGGCTTGGAAGAGAAGCCGCCGTTTCCCCTTCCGGCACCGCTTCCCCCTCTCGGCCGCCGCCCCGCTCTCCCGGCCCGGCCGTTCTTTTGGGAGGCGGGTTCGGGCCCTGCTGCCCAGAGGGCGGCCGCCCTCCGTCAGGAACTCCAGCTCAGGCTGGCTCCTGGGCTACTTGTGCCCCTTCTGTGTGTGCATTCTCTGGCAGCTGGTCCCTCTGCCCCCCTGCTGGGGTGAGCAGCCGCCGTGCTCCATCAGAGCTCTCGCTTGCCTGAGGAAAAGGCTTTTTTTAAGAGATGCTAAGTCTTGGGAAGCTGTATACTGTAGAAAAAGCACCCGTGAAAAAACGGAGCAAAAGAAATCCCGGAGACAGCAGCTTGTACCTGGTCTGTGTACCCCTACCAGTGATGAGGTCCCTGCAAGGCGACCTCCCCACCCCTGCACTGGGCAGCTCTCAAGTCCCTGAGTGTTATGTGGATGGTGAGGTCAATAGATGTGAAAGTGGAAAGTTTTTACATTAATCACGTTAGGACTGTACCTTGTGCACTTTGCAAAGTTTTCTACTTATGTACAAGGTGGGAGTAAAGTATGAGTCTCTGTTATTCTCCTGTTAACTTTTAAGAAGTATCTGCCGTAGATAGTGCTCTTTTATTCTGGAGTTGTTGGCTTCATAGCTCCTGGTCACTGTAATCCAGAAGTTTAGCCTCCTCACAGGGCAAGTGCTGCCAGAACACTTGCTACTGAAAGGAAAACCTGAGGTGTCATCCAAAAAAATTCAAGTGCAGATCCAGAAAGTACATACTGGGAAACACCTTTGTTCCCAAACCTGTGTGGCTGCTCTGAAAGTAGAGCTGTGAATTTCTACACATAGATGGTGAGGATATCACTCTAATTGTATTGCTCTGCTGTCTCAACAGCTAGTGTTTGTCTTAATAATTATATATAGAATACAATGCAAAGGCCTGCTTGGTTCCTGGAAAGGAGCAGATGTGCTTTCTTCTTGTGTTCCTACTGCCATGAGCTATTCATGTGTCAGGAGGGAGTAGAGGAAAGGCGTTGCCCCAGGGTCAGGCTTCTTCAGTTGTGGGATGTTTGTTATTCACCCTGCTCCCAAGGCTACAAATAATAGTGGAAATGGAGAGAACAGGAAGTCTCCAACACAGATCTGAGTACCCCTTTCAGAATGCATGGGTGTTCAATTACATCCTTGCATAATTTCTGTTAGATAACCCTTTTAAAAAATGTATTTAGTCTGTTTTTGAAGCACTTGTTTTGCCTTTTTTTGCCCCACTGGAGCCTACTTTGGCATTTCATTCCTGTGATGGTTTGAAAACTTTCCAGCCTAAATTTCCTTCTGTCTGGTTGATGCTCTGCCCTTACACAAATGTCAACATTGGCCTTTCACTTAAATAATTTTTTTCCTTCCTTGGTATTTGCTCTCTTGATGTATTTTTTGGGCAGCAGTTCTGTCATTTCACAGTTCATCTTTGTCAGCTAAAGCGACCTGGTTCTTCTGGTAGTATTTTGTGTGATAGGCTCACCAGTCTTCTGATCATCTCAGGGGTGGATGCTACTCTTCCACTTTGAATTTGCATTGATCATGACCAGAATTGAATTCAGCATTCCAGATGGGGTCTCACTGTTGCCTTCGGTGATGTCAGAGAAAAAAGGTCCAACATTCATCCTATGTGTCTTAATATTAGTCTCTTCACAGCTGCATTGCAGTTATGCTATCATTTATTAACACACTCATCATCTTCCCCTCAGCCAGTTTTGAAGGTTACCTCCCCCGGTGAAAGCAGAAGCTGTTGTTAATACACAGTAGGTGCATCTCATTTGTGTTACTGCGGTCCCACAAAGAGGATCTTCTATATCTTTTTGTTGACCTCTGATGATTTCTGAATTTTAATTGGAAAAATTTCATGAGAACACTCTGACTTCTTGTGTCAGGGTCATTAAAAATATTAAAAGGCATGGATCCCAGGATATATAGAGGAACATTTTTAATAGTAACCCTCAGCTTGATGCCTCCCAGTTTTGCACATTATTGATGCTGTCCTTTGGCTGGTTCTGTATCACCTTAGACTTTCTCCCTAACACTCAACTTCTGCCTCATAAGTAATAATTTCTCATGTGGCACCATATGATGTTACTGATGTCCAGATAAATTAGATATCCTTTGTCCAGAAAATAGGCTTTCAAGAAAATGTCAGGTTTTGCTTGACTGATCTATTTTTATGGAACACATGCAGCTGGGCTTTTTTTCTAGTAATGTTTTACTCAATATCCTTTATTCTTTACTTTTGCCTATTTAAATATTCTGATTAGTGGGGTTATAATTTTTCAGATCTCTTTTTCCGTCTCACATGGGCCTTGTGTTTGTTATTTTTTCAGCAGATGCTACTATCCTTGTTTTTGTAACGTAGGTTTTAATAATATATAGATCCAGCAAGAAAAATTACATTATTTCAGAACCTGGTCTGAAGATGATTCATCCTCCCTGTGACTCCTTGATCCAAGCCTAGTGCACATGCATATTGAGTAACTTCAGTTTCCATCATTTCCTTCTTTAAGGTGTTGTTGTTTTTTTTTCTCCTGTATTCAGTATCACAAAACCAAGACAAAATACTCAGTTTTGTTTGGGACATAGATTTGTTAGTTTTTCACATCCTGGTTGATTTATTTATACTACCTCCACTTGTTTTTTCCTTGTTTGCTTTATTTGTGACTGAAGTCTTGTCCAGATTTCTGATTGGTTTTCCTGTTCTTTTAAAATGCTTTGCATATTTCTCAACTCTCTTTGAAACCTAACCACTTGTGTCAGAAGTTCTGTCCTTTTTGTTTTTTCCCTTGCTTTAGGATACAGATGGGGTTTGCTCCTTTGGACTTAATGAAATTCCAAGGTCTTTTCCTGTCAGAGTCCACGAGCTCTTTGGTTTATTTCACTGCTAGTTTTCTTCATTTCTGAAAGGTTGCTCTTCTGAAATGGAAAGCCTTAGTTAAAGACCTTATTTGGTTTATCCTGCCGTTAATTTAAATTGAATAATTCATGATTGCTCAGACTGAGATTTCATTGTTATTTGTTTTTTGAGACTAATTTTGGTACTTACATCTGCTGCTGGCATTTAGATTGCTCATGTAGCAACAGAATGAAATGCACATTATTCTTCATGTCATTGCTACATGGAGAATTCACAAATGCAGCACTGACGGTAGGTAAAGCTTTAAGCACTAAGATGAATTAATAGCATTGTGGATTACTGCCAGGTAAGGAGACTAAAATGGCATCTCTTCACATTGAGAAGATTATTTTTGCAACTCCTAAGTCCAAAATGCTATTCTATCTAGAAGCTTGCACTCAGCAGAAGTTAATACTGTCTATTGCCCTTAATAGGGAACTCGATAAATAGGCAAGTATTAGTTGCCTTCTTTAAGGTGAAAGGCACGAAAACTCAGATAAAAATTATTGTAAATTCTACAAAAACGTCAAAAAGAAAAGTGAGAAGTAAGCTAATATGACTTGTTGTATGTAGTTTGGTGGATCTTGCCTTGTATGAATGAAACCTGTCTCTTTCCCTCACTCCTATTCACACTTGTAACTGCAGGAGTGTCATACAAGCTGTTTAATACTTGACAGTGTTTCAATTGGGATATCTATTATTCTGGCAGTTTTCTTGCAGATTTGAAGCCTTCATTTACATGGAAAGAAACTTTTTTTTCCCCTCCTTGGATATTTATGAGTAGAAGCACTATTTTTTAGCTTATACTGTATCTATAATAATCTATCACCCATTGGTTTCTGTTACTTCTTTCACCTGAGGCTGTTTTTCTGCTGTTCATATACTTTTCTTTTAGATCCGGTGAGGATTTCTCAAGTAAAACATTCATTTGGGAGTAGGAGACTGTAACCAAAGCACTTATTTTAATTCCTGTCACTCTCCTCCTTTGTCTTTCTACCTGGCAATTGAAAGTCTGAACACTTTCTCCAGCAAACCTTATGTTGGAAGAGACAACCTCATATTTATTATACTGTGATAAAAAGTGAGCAGTAGAACTGAAATGAAAGGTGACAATTCTCTGGCTGGGTAATAGAATAAAACTATGTGGCTTGGAGAAAATAGCAAATAGTTTTGCAAGGAGTTGTGTACATCCTTGCAGTGAAAACACAAGTAAGAACGTCTGATGTTCATCAGAGCTTTAAAAGCATAACCAACTTCTTACGTAAAGAATAAGAATTGTCCAGAGAAAGTTGAGAGATTAGTGGCAGTATCTGGCAGCCTAAGGACGAACCTTCTCTGCCTTGAATACCCTCCACGGTGGGCAGACTTCTCAGATAGAGCTGTGTGTGCTGTGTGCCTGATAGTAATGGAACAACAGTTGCTTTTTTTTTCATTTACATATTAGAAGGCAAAATTAATTTACTATTTGCAAATAACCTTGCCCTTTTTTTTGTGGCTGAACAGAGTATGGATATCTAAGCATGTACATTTACCAGCTTCATTCTCTTTGTGGGTAGGCTAAAATTTGGATTGGGTTTTATGTCTTGGCATCATGTAGACTTCATTGTACATGACTCTTCATATAGAATCTGTTGTGACCCTTGATGATTACCTCTTTTACAGTGCTTGCCTTTAACTTTATTAACCTGGGATTGGAATACCAGGTTTCAGTTTTGGTTAAAGACAGTGGAGTATTTTTACTTACAGGATTTGGTCCTGATTATTTTTAAATCATGGCTATTTTTCCTGGTCAGTCTGTTCAAACAGAATTGCTTTAGACAAGAAATTTTTTCACTCTAATCTGTAATAATCTGACTCTCAGAAATCAACCATTTCAGCCTTGACCATTTCATTTTTATCTTGAAAACAGACATTAACTTCTATAACTAAAGTTCAGTTTGTTTAATGAATGTGTTACTCTTACAGGTAACTTGCCCCGGAGTGCTGTTGAAAGACAAAGAGGAGCTTTATCTCAGTGTCACTGTACTTGGACAATACAAAAAAACTCAATGCGTCCCTGCAGCATTTCCACTCTTCTTTCAAGAAAAACTAGTATTTGAAAAGGTAAGATAATGTCAAGAGCTAATACAAGCCAAATAAAACCCATCCCAAGCTCTGCAAAAACTCACTGCAAAACCCCTGAGCACAAGTAATCACATTCAGGATGGCACAGCATTATAACTCCTGCTTCTCTTCAGCTCAAAGTATGTGTGTACCTATGTTATCCACACGGTGACTCAAGAATTACACATACTGAAGATTATAATGTATGATGAGGCTTTTGAGGTGTTTGTTCATTCTTTTGCGAACTGTCCTTTTTCAGTGTCTGTTTTCCTGGCTTGGAAGGAACTGAATGTTGTTGTTCTAAAAATTATGGCAAGGTGAAGAACAAAGACTATAAGATATAGGAGAGTCAACTTAATTTAGTAGAAAGATAGAATAGCAGCTCAAGCCTTTTTGGTGACATCTTTCTCCCTTTGAGATACTTTTTTCATGGTTTGTCACCAGAATTCCCAGGTTGGTACTCTGGCTTTATAATTTATAGTTGTTTATCACATATTCTGGGTCCTTGCTAGCTTCATTATTAGTACCACAGGGATAATGAAACACACTATCGTACAGATATGATCTGGCTTCTTGACTACCTATGAATAATAATACTTTGCCCTTTCTAGTTCTTTTCCTTTAAGCATCCCACAGCACTTTGAAAACCAGACTGAGTAAACATCAGCAATGCTCTAGTGATGTGGGTAAGATACAAAAGTGATAATTTCAGCAGCTACTGAACAGTAAAAAAGAAAAAGAAAAAAAAAGTAGTTCTTTAAAAGCAAACATACCACAAACTACCTACGGGAAATGTACTGAATACTGTTTTAATTTAAATTAGGGGGAACTCCAAGGCACCAAGATCTATCTGCTAACAAAAGAGGTGAACAAGAAAGCTGAGAATAATACCTGTCTTCTTACAAATAGCTATTGGATAGGTCTAGATTCTTATGGAGCACCGGTACTTTGGTATTTTTTTGTGTTTGGCATCTTGAACAGCAAAATTGAGCCTTTTGTACAGAATGAGGGGGAAGTGTATAAGCTGCTGAATATCCAGCGTGACATCCTCCCCCTGTTCCTTGCCATCTATTCACATGGGATTCAGGTTAAAAAAAAACACAAACCCTGAAAAGTACTCTGTACATGAATAGTCACTTCCATGAAAATTAACCTTAAAGCATTACTAATATATTAAAGAACGTATTCTTCATCTATCAGAATTCTAGTACATTAAGCAATTTATCTTTGCCTTGAATTTTCTCAGACAGTACTTATCTCTATGTGTTCAACTCTTCACAATACTTCCTAATTTAAATATGGAGAGGTAACCCTGAATGACGAGAAAGCATATGACAAGAACTGCTAGCGCTCAATGAAGTTGATCATGTGCCAAATGATAATTTCAGTTTCCTTTCTTTTTCCAATGGGGATAGGACTCTTGGCAACCATCTGAAGGAAGGAATAATATTGATTTTTTTAAATTTTTTTTCTCCCTTCTCTTTCCCCAGAGGTCCATCTGATGACTTTGACCATGCTATTCTTATTATTTATTAATTTCTTTTCCAGGCATTTGCTGATATAGTTGATCCTGGAGACCTTGTGGAGTTACTGGAACGTAGGTTTTGCTTTTTATGTGTATGATGTTGTATGTGTTAATGCCATGCATATATGGCCTCTAAAGACTTTTTGGAGGTTTAAAGTATGTGATAATTTTTCTACCAGGAGCCTGTTCTCTGAAAAGCTAGTGCGTAACCAATATAATATATCATGTACTAAATAAGCAGGACCCTAGCCCTAGTGGGTTTTTAGAATAGAATATTCGTTGTCAAGTGCAGGCAGATGTTTTTGGGCTGTCTTTTGGTTATTATTACCTTACCCAAAATACTGTTAACAAAATGCCTCTAGAAATGTACGCTAGAAGCTTTAAGACAGGAAAAGAGTGCAAAGTCATAATTAATGGAAAATCCAGCTGGTTATCCAGATAGGTAATAGATTCCTTTACCTTATCATTTATTTGATTAATTTTCAAATAATATAAGCACAAACCTTTGATTTTTGTAAAATTATTCTTTTCACTCTAAGAAAATTATATGTCTTGCCACATGTGGAGCATAATCAATTGCAGTGAGACAACACTGACCCTGAACTCAAGCTCCAGCAATATGCTACCTCATAATGGAAGTTATCTGAAAAAGTGGCAAAGTTTGTGTCATCTTCTTCAAAAGTTGTCTTCAAAGGACAGATGTGGCAGCAGATCAAACTTCCCAAGTTCTAAGTCAAACTTAGAGTTATCATTTTTACGCTGCTAATGCTGTGCTGGTTATCCAGATAGGTAATAGATTCCTTTACCTTATCATTTATTTGATTAATTTTCAAATAATATAAGCACAAACCTTTGATTTTTGTAAAATTATTCTTTTCACTCTAAGAAAATTATATGTCTTGCCACATGTGGAGCATAATCAATTGCAGTGAGACAACACTGACCCTGAACTCAAGCTCCAGCAATATGCTACCTCATAATGGAAGTTATCTGAAAAAGTGGCAAAGTTTGTGTCATCTTCTTCAAAAGTTGTCTTCAAAGGACAGATGTGGCAGCAGATCAAACTTCCCAAGTTCTAAGTCAGAGTTATCATTTTTACGCTGCTAATGCTGTTGTGTTCGTCAATGGTAGTTATGCAAGGTGTTCTTAATTTTCTCTTTTTGGTGGTGTAGTGGAAATAGTGTAGCTATGTACAGTGCTCCGAAGCTTAAATCAGTGAGCCATTTTTCTTGGGTTTTGACTATTAGAGTTACTTTCCATTTTAGTTTTTTTTAACTCATGAAAAAACTTTTTTCCTTTCTAGTTGACACAGCAGTACTTGAACTAATACAGCTCATTCCTCCAGGTATTGTATCAGTCTCTTCATAAATGATGCAGTTTAATAGGTGAATTTCCATGAGGACATTGCCCATTACAGCACAATCACTTTTTTCCAACACACAAACAACATAGAAAGCTCTTCAACAAATAGTCCTCTGAATATAAAATGTTAATAGATCAAGAGGATCTTATTCTTGAAAGAGAATAATAACTGAATATTGAAATGTACCATATTCAGGCTTAGGAAAGTGATAATATTTTAAAAATGGAAAATAAACTGAAATCATCCAGTGCACACTTATTAACTGCATCACAATTCACTTGCAAAGTGGCTGTCTGTGAAATTTCAGAGTGCATAATCTTGTTCTCAGAATGACACTTTTTTTCCTTCCATTTTAATGGTGACCATTGGGAAAACTGTTATCCTCACTATAAGTATTACAGGCCTCTTGGGATATGTGGAGATAATAAATAGCGATTTGTCATACTTCTGTTATTGGTTTGTGTGATTATAAAAATCTATTTTAATGAAATTCAAGTGTTCCCATGAATAATGTAAATCTGCATTTTATTGGAAATAAAGTCAAGTTTTAAAGAGGACTCTTTTGGAAACTGTGGTATTAAAAGCACTCTCTGTCACTTGTCCTCAGTACTTTCAAGGAAACCATTGCTCCTCTCGGCTGACTCGCCAGACTGTTTACTTAAAGAAATCTACTGAACATGGATTTTTGTTGTGGGAGGGTGAAAGATCTTCGATAAGGAATTACATTTCAGGAGTCAGAGATAGGTGTGATACAGCCCAACATAAGCTGACACGATGACTGCAATAGCACAATTTAAATTTTTTAATAATATATATTTAAGGTTTTCCCCTAGAGAACTTTTTTTTTTAAGGTACCAAATGGTAGGATAGTGAGAAAATCTTGAGATAATGATTTGGATGTTGCTATGTATCTTTCTTACTACAATGCCTACTATTACTACCACTATTACTATTCTTTAATATAGAATTATACAGTTTTTCACAAGTGATTGGCTGCCATTCAGAAAAATACTGGTTTCCTCTGTGGCATGGAAGGGAAAAAAGAGGAAAACTACTGAAGACTTACCTACAAAAAAATTCTCATTTGTCTCTTAAAGATTGCGTTAACTGTTCTATATTTTTTTTACAGTAACAGTCAAACATACTTTCAGAGTAGATCCTGCACATTTCTGCTGCTGATTAACTTGATGAGGTTATTTCCTAGTGTGATATGAGTTTTAGAGCCATGCTGTTAATTTTTAAAGAACAAAATTTATCTTAGTTTCAATAGGGTCTTTTGTGATGTCTGTAGTATATGGCTTTGCCTATTTTCCAATTAAAGTATATATTTTCTTTTTAGTAGGAAAAATTCTAGCTACATATGAAGAAAATACAAGAGATTTCCTGTTTCCTGACCCTAAGCTTACCTCTGGGCACCATGGTTTAGATCGTGAGATTTTAATGAAGAGGTCCTCTTCTTTTACAGTGAGTGAATATCTGTGAATTGTATTTATGATACAGTGTGTTTCACTGAAGAAAACCCTTGAACTTCTTCAAATGAAAAGTGATTACTTCTGACAGATTTTGCCATTTCAGGTGTTGAATGAATGAATCCACAGTTGAACTTTGGTGAAGGCATAATCTTTTTTCAAAATGCTTCAAGAAATTATTTAATGTGAAAAAGTTAGTTTCCACTTGGTTTGCATCATGGCACCAAGACATCTTCCGTTCAATCTAATCTGTGGTGCAGTTGGATGTTAAAGGGATGCAAGAGAAGAAGATGTCATATCAACTGCACGGTTCTGAACAGATAAACCATGTAACACTCCCACCTCAGTCTCTCTCTGTAGCATTTTGATTCAGACCATTTTTTGGTACTATTTAGGACAGTACAAATTTATAGTGCTATGCCATCTGACCTGTGGGCCTCCCTGAGGTGCAAGATCACCACTAAAACTGAAATTTAGCATAGTGCTGCATGATTGTTTTTCAGTTCCAAAGCTTATTTCTTAAGGTCTGTTCAAGCCATTCACACTCATTTAGTAACTTGCCTTTTCTACAGTTTCAAAAAAGCTATGATAAATGACAACTAATTGGCAGAATGAGTGCAATGAATTAATGTTAATTTTCTGGAGATAAGGGCTCAAGCACATAGTAAATGAAAATGAATTTATCTCACACTTCCCTTTCATAGAGTTTGACTGTTGAGCCTTAGGTGTCAGTGGAATAACTCAGGAAGGCACTTTGGGAATGGTTGGGATGATGTGGGAGATGAGGTTTGTGGGGTTTTTTGTTTGTCTTATCTTGATTAAATTTTACTAGAGGAGTGGCAAGTCATTTGGATTGAGAAAACAGGGACTCAGTTGCTCTGTCTGTTGAGATTGGATTAAAAACACATGGCAGGAGGGAAATGCTGATTAAAGGTCATTGGTATCTTTTAGCTGGTATAATCTTTCCCCTGCAAGGGCAACCTGGAAATTGCCCAGTCACTTGCAATTAGAAGTGCTAATTTGGTGTCTAATGCTGTGTTACATTGGAATGAATTAAAGCTGTGATTTTGTGATACAAAATGTATGATTCTGCAGCAGCTTAAACTGTCCCTGCAAAAAAAGCCATTATTTTTTGTTCTTGGCATCTCTTGGATACAGCTTTTCCTTTCTGTGTTGATGGTGGCTCAAGAGAGGAGTTGGGACTGTATTGCTTTCGTATTACTTACAGAATAGGTACTTTTCTGGTGTTGAGAAAGAATAGATAGGGAGATGGTAATAATTAAGGTGGTATTAGCAAAATGGTTTCTGTTTTTTGTAAAAATACAATGAATCTTTGTAGCAGCAAAGCCACTAGAGAAGTTTGAGGTATTTTGTTGGACTGAGTTCTTTAACACAAAAATTATGTGTTTTCTAATAAAAAGAAGGTGCCATAATTTGTGAGTTGTGAGAAGATGTGATCAGAGTCATTTGGATATGTAGCTGAATGATGGCACTGTAGTAGCTTTAAAAAGTTGACTGATGCAAGACGGAAATATATTTCTATGTCTTTGGGAGCAGTGTCAATTAAATCCATCTTTGCCCTGGAATGAGACCTGCAGAGGCATCTCTTGCTCCGTTCCCTCTCCATTGCAGAAAGAGCAGTTTAGGAAGGGATTTTGGCATGCTGATCCCATTTTCAGGAATAATAAAGAAGCTGTGTTTGATGGAATTGGAGGGAGGCTCCTAAAAAGAACTTGTGGTTACTCTCCTTGCTTGCCAAATGACATAGCTGGGAGACGATTTTTACCTCCAGTAGAGGTGCAATCTCAAATGCCTCCGTCTTCCAGTGTTCCCTAAGCTTTACTGGGAAGTATCTGCTGCTTACTCTGACAGCACAAGCACCAAATGTGAATGCTAAGCAAAAGGGAAAGTGTTAAATAAGGTCGTGACAACCCTCACGTTATTCTTATGCTAGTCAAGCCATATTCTTCCCACTTGAAAAGTTATTTATAGCTAGCTGAGATGTTGAGTATTTTTGACTGACAGCTGTGCTTCAGTGGCACTTTGATTCCCAATATATTTGTCTTTTATTATAAAAATAAAGGTAGCAACAGTAAGGTTACGGTTGTGGAGTTCAGATAGGCAGTGACAAGCAGTGTCTGATTAACACTGCTAATCTGCCAGTTGGAAGGAATCCCAAGTTGAGAGGATCAGAACTCCTCCAGAAATCTGGCACTTGGCTGATAATGTCTCTGGCTAAATGTCTTATGAGGCTTACAAACAGCATACGCACACAAGACGTGCCTCGAGTTATCTCTCCTGGTCCAGTGTTGCCCAGCTGAGGCTTTTGCTGGCTCTTCTGTATTTCTCTGCAACCCTTCCCTTTCAGAATATATTTAAGCCTTGACTGGTGGTGACTTCTTACAGACGTTCTTATCTCAGTTCCCCAACCTCCTGCAGTATTTGCCATGTTACTTAAAACAGTTTCTTTTTAGTTATGCTATCTTTCATTAACATACCAATACAAGACTTTCTATTATATTCTCACATACTTTTTTAAGCTACAGACTTGTACTCATGCTCCTTGCAGTCAAAAGCACATATTGGACTTGCTTTCTAACTTGGGTTCTACAAAATATGAACCACCTTTACAGTTTTTCTATGACCAATTAGTGTTCTGTCCAGATAACTCCTGTTTAATGAATGGTACAGCCCTTAATGAGGCCACTCAGGGCTGCAGACACCACTAAGTTTTTGGGATGAATTCTTCTGCCTCCAGCTTTCTGGCTGTATTTTCATTTCCATATATGTTCAGAGCTATACAACAGTCTTTATGTAATACTGCATTGAATATCCATCATCAATCCCTAGTTTGGGAACTGCAGAAAACAGATGAACTCTTGATTGCTTTTGGCCTATAAGTTACTTTTAACATATCCATGCCTGTGTATGCGAGTGCCGACCCATATTCCCTCTCCACAAAGCATTTTTCTGAAGAAACCATAGTTTGTGTGATTTTTATTTTTTTTTTAGCAATAAGCATTTAACAATTCTGTAATCATTCTGTCTCTGCAACAGCAGTAGGTGCTCTGTTGTTACTTTTTATAGAAGACCTACTAATTTTGATGTGTCCTTCTAAATTGTTGATAGCACTTGACAATTCATTAGTAATAAAAATTAGTTGATTAAAGACGGTCAGCTTTAAAATCTCTTTTTATGTGCCATAACTTGACTTGATTGAATCCTGGACTCTGTTAATTGCTATGACTGAGCTTTCTTGGCATTTTTGTCATTTCATTTCCAAAGTCTAACCTGGGGCCAGATCGTATTCCCTTATGGGAAATCAGTGTGTGTTTAGGCAGGTGGTAGAGGATAGGTTGGTTCAGCAATAGACTTCACTCATGAAGTTACTACTAATTCTTAAGAATGTGGGGCAGAGTCACAAACAGACCAGCTCCTTTTCATTTCTTCATGATTTTGTGTATTCCTGTGCCAAAGTGCCCATGCACACAGATGCCTTGGGGCAGCAAACTCAGTCCTTTTTGAAAGAAGAGAGGGTAGAAAGTTCGAAGGACACTTGATTCTCTCTTTGCTTTTACAGGACTGTATAAGATGCACATAGATTATTCCCATTTTTTTATAGAATATGAGTCCTTTAGTTGTTTTATGCCTTTTGTATGTCATAATCCCAGCCATTTACACCCACTAGATTTTGTGTACATTGGCCAATTTTAGCTAAATTTAACAGGAAGTAGATATCTCAAAAGTTTTGTGTTTCTAGACAGGGCTGAAGTAAAAAAAAAGATGAGTTGAAAAGGAACTGTTAGCCATGTAAAGATGCTGCTGCTGGCCATTGGTACAGGTGTGCTGGTTGACCAGGGCGACTGGTTGGACCCCACTGATTCCAAACTGGTCAAACTAGGGCTGCCTCTTGCCAGCCGTGTGTGTAAGAGGGGATTGAGAGGAAGTGGAACATTGTTATGGAACATGGGAGACAATCCACAGAAATCAGACTTTGCTGCAATGGTTACAGAAATAAAGGGGATTCTTAATTGTACTGTTACAAATGAATAGTTATTTGCAGTGTAATTGACTAATTTTCAAAATATTTTTACACAAAATATTGCACAATTGAGACTATTTATAAATAAGTTTCCAAAGTTAGCATTAATGAAACTTCTAGAGCATGGCTGGATTTTTTTATTGATGCTATATAGCATGGCATGAAAAATCTTTTAAAAGTGCTTTTGACAAAGAAATGTATTGAAATAAAAGTCAGACCTTAATTGTTGTACAAAAGCAATATAATCATCTGTAATTGAATTGTCAGAAATGCAAATGTTAGCATCTTGACATTTACCATTGCTGTTCTGTCTTTTCTAATTATCTTTATTAAAGGCTGAAATTAACAAAGGAAATGGCTGAAAATTAGGAATGGTTTGTTACATTAGGTGACATTTACTTCTTTGATACCCTTTATCTTGAGTTGGAGCTTGATGTTCAATTATTGTCTCTCTTCTAGGGAATTGCACCAAAATTGAGATTTTCTACAAGCTCCCTTATTACAGAAAGAGTGTTAAGCTCAGGAAGGAGTCACATACAGGTTAGCATAATTTAATTGTTTGCAATTTAATTTCTAGATTTAATATTGATAGCCTTGCTTCCAATTTTTGCATGTGCTGCTCACTTCAAACTTTTCTCATTCTTTTGTTGTGGTTAAAGCAGTTGTCATGGGTGCTTGACAACTTGATTAAATTTTTAATCAAGTATGAGTAAAGAGTGGGTTTGGTGCATGACAGTAAATGCTGAGAGTTCCTTGAATCTGAAACAATTATCAGTTGCTGTGTTCTATGATCAGCTGAAGTGTCAATCCCTGGTGTATTTGTAGGTGGGAAGATGCCTTCTCACCATGTCTTAGTGACACTTAAAATTAAGATGGGACAATGAAAGCTAGGTCAAGTCAGAGAAGGTACTTTATCAAAAACAAACCAATTAATTTAATTGTTTTCCATAACAATATCAGTAACAGTAATGGGAATGAAGATTTGTGTTGAAAAGGCTGTCACCAGTGTTAATCTGGAAATGCTGTTTCTGCAATGAACAAAGTTAAAGGTGAAGTAGCTGAAGAGACTGTGTGAAGGGAAAAAAAAAAAACAAAAAAGGTCTCTGCTGTGTTTGTTCACTTGGTAGCACTTTTCTCTGGTCTCATGAGTCGGAATTTTGGTTACGGTGCAGAATCATTAAAACAGAATGGTTCTCTGGAAGGCTGGCATACAAAGAGGGCTAGGTGACTTTGACCTGTTTGTGGCATTGCTAATTAGTTCATGGAGAAGTTTCTTTAAAATTTAGCAAATGAAATGTATTGAAACACTTAGACAAAGAGTAAAAATAAAAGAAAAATCAGTGAAAATCGTCATTGTCAGAAAACTAACTTCACTGAAGATGACCTCAGTAAGGGTGGTTTGATTTAAAATGCCCTTAGATATATTTCATAAGCTATGAATGGTGTATGGAATTTGCTTCTGTTGCAGGGAATGTCTAGTTTCAGGACTGGTGTAAGCCTGAAGCAGCACAGCCTACTTCTGGTGAAACTGAAATTAACCTTAGAGATTTAGTTCTGGGTTTTTTGGGGGCCAGTTCTGTACTCTGGCTTGGTCCTCGCTGCACAAGTGCTAGTACAGGCATGAGAAAGACAGTGACATGAAGAGTCTGTGTGATGCCAGATTCAAACAATGTTGATGGAGAACAAACACACAACCTTGGCCTTGTTAATTGTTGGGTGTAGAGGGAAAGGCTTGAAGGCAATCTGGACATCTCATTTCTGGGTTCCTCTGAACTGAAGTAGTGCGTGCAACATTCAGATTTAAGACTAATGTCAACTTCCTCAAGCTTGAAAAAGCATGTCTAACAGGAAGAAGAGTCTTGATGCACCATTATTTTTTATAACCTGTGAATTTGGGCCAAATTTGACCAAACAGCCTAATTATCCATACTGTGGTATTCAAAGTTAAAACATGTTGCTGACCTAGTAGCCTGGTAAGAGTTGTGTAATCTACAATGCCTTCACCTATAAAGCTTGTAGAGTAATTGAATGCTCATTTAATGCCAGGAATTACAAAGGATTGATAATCTATTTCAAACAAAGCTTCAGTGTTGGAAAGAGTTTCCCAGAATTTGAAATCAGTCACTGAAGAAGTTAATAGTTATTTGAATAGTCCTGATTGCTAGGTAGGCTTTGCTGGTAACAACAAAATTACAGCACCACCCCCCATCCTGTGTTGTGGCGAGGGAGGTGGTGAGGTTGGTTCTTCCTCCACTTTCCTTTCAAAGAATCATAGAATCATTTCGGTTGGAAAAGACCTTTAAGATCATTCAGTCCAACTGTAATAGCCTTGGTTCCATACCTACGTACAGCACAATTAATAGCCTTTATTCTGCTGTACGTAGATATCTTAAAAGCAATATCAACTAAGAGATAGACTTCTCAGGCAATATTTGATAATGGTCTGATTTTTACAAGTTTCAGCTACAAAATCCATATTTCAGATGTCAAGTGCCAGTTTTAAAAATAAACAGCTGCTTTGCTGCTTTTTTTGTAAAAGTAGTCACTGATTTCAGAGGATCTTTGGAAGGTGGTCTTTAAAGTTTTTTGTTGTTTTTTTTGGTGGGGGAATGTTGGCTTTTTTAACTCTGCATAGCTTCTTGATCAGCGGTGTAAAAAGAACTAATAAATTTAGCATGATCACAGAAAATACAAATATTAGAGAACGTAATTACACTCCTTGTGAGGCTTTAAGCAGCTCTAAATGAATGTAATTTAAACTATTAAACGGGCTTCTGGTTTATGTATTTTATTTTAAGGATAAGAATATTTAAAAGTTAAAAAAAAGTTTAAACAGATTAAAAAATGCTTCAAATCTGTGTAAGTCCAATCCAGGTAAAGTTTGTGTTAAATGAACTTGTGACAAAATTCAATTTAATTTTTTACAGTCTCTGTACACTAACTGTGTGAGAAAGCTAACTGGGTAAGTATGAAACACTTAACCTTAAAATCTAACATGTAGTAATGTGTGTTTTGACCTTCTTTTGGTTTCAGAGAAGATGGTAAATACGTCGTCGTTTTTTAAATTGCTGTTTGATTATAGTTTTGCGAGAGGAACTTCAGCTGACATGGCATCTATTTCTGTTAAAATTAGTAGTTCCCCGTTTGCTTTATTTTCAGTGATCTTTGTTCTTCATGCTGTCAAACCAGATAATTTCTCTTTTTTACTTTAGGGCGATTTGAATCGGGTGCATCACTCAACCCCAAATGGAAAATTGCAAACAAAGTTACCAAAGAAAATTACCCTTTCACCTGAGAAAAGCAGGCACAGCTTAGCAACAAAGAACTACGAGCAGCCTACAATAGCTTCTAAATCACGTTCTCCATCTCCATACACAAAAAGACGAATGTGTGAGCTATCAGAAGAAGCCAGGCAACGACTGGCCCATTTAAGCCTTGGTCCTTATGAATTCAGAAGAGAAACTGATAAACCTCCATTTGTAGTTAGACGGGTTTGTATTCTCTCCAAAGTGCTTCCAGCTTAAGCTCAGATCAAATATTGTTCTTTCACTAAATACTGCTCCAAAAATTCATTCAGCTCTTAGTTTAGATGAATAATTTTTCTCTCCTTAACAGTCTGTCACATAGTGATTTAAATGTAAAATTAACTAAAATAAAATTTCTTTTATCCGTGTTACTAGCAGACAAAGATCAAATTCTTTCATGAATATCTCGGTTAAATTCTCTGAGGCCCCATTTCTTTTCTTCTAGCGCACTAGACAGGATAATAGGTGTATAAATTCAGCTTGGAAGTAATTGATATTAGTATTAAAAATTCCTGAATAAGACTTTAAAGAAAGAATGTCTAGTCGCATTAGGAACACTTACACTTCCTCTCTTTTAACTTTTTTTTATGTTGGCATCCTATGATCTTTGAAACACTTCCTTTGCTCAGAGCTACATCTCTAACACTTTGACTTAGAGTTCATAACCAACCTGACTTCAGCACCTGCATAAGGACTTTTTGCTAACTGTATATGAAAAATTGTTCTGAAATTAGGTACTTATTTAAAGAAACTGTGTTTAAGTGCTTTATTATGAAGGGGGCAGATTTCCCAGCCTCTTGGAAGATCATATTTTCATAATTTTTTTTCTCTTAGTTTTTCTTACGATTGCAACAATTTTTTATTTTCAGAATACCAATTCGAATGTGTAGGGGCAGAGATGGGATTGTCCTGATTCAGTACTATGATATTATGATTTGTGTACAATTTTGGACACTTGTTACAGCCATTGAGACAATTTAGTGTTTAATTAGTTTGCATCTCACTTTATTTATTTTTTTCTAGTTTATGTACAAATGAATTAATAACATCCTGTCAAATTTTAGACTTCTTTTCCAGGCTTTATTCTACATATAGGTACCTTTTAGAAATTCAGATTAGCTTTAATAAGCCATTAATCATTCAGCAATCTACTGTTTATCTTTTCTCTCACATATTTTTAACTCTTTTTAATCAATTCTTCTGTTTTTTGATCTATAGGTGAAGTTCACAGTTTAATTATAGCATCTTTCAACACTGATCATTGATTTTGATTGCTGGATTATGTTTGTACAAAAAAGGAAAAAGCTTATCTCTTAATGTACCCATATCCTGACTGTCATGGCCTTTCTAGGTTGAGAAAGCTCTTTTTAGGGCATCTTTACTGCTGAGGACTTTTTTTGGTCTGGAGATTTTGTGTTACATGAAGACTAAAATTAGATTATGTTAAATGTAACTTTTTTAATTAGGAAGAGATTCAGATCTCTCTTGGTGAGAGCTGAACTGTTTGGAATAAATATGAGATAGCAAGAATTGTTTAAAAAGATTGCAGACATTATAGATGAAGGGGGAACTATCTGTATTTTTTTTAACAATATGGTATTTGGAGATTTCTAGACCTTTCTACCAGTGTTTTTGTTTATGTGCAGGGATGCTAATAATATGCATAATATGAGCAAAGTGTTGTGAAAATGGTTTTAAATAGTATTTAAATAAGAATAAAAAATTTAAGAAAGGACTAGATGTGATCTTATGAATAAAACCAGAAAAAAAAAAAAAAAATTGATACGTTTGATACTGAGCATTTTAACAGTATTTTTGCTTTAGGTTGAACAACCAAGTCCTAGTATTAAACTTCATACCTGGTGTCCCACACGAGAAAGCACAGCAGAAGCCTGGGCCAAGGTAGACTATGGTCAGTATTTTCTACTATATATCTGATTAATGCTTTTGTTTTCTGCAGTAGTGTAGTGAGGTTATTTTGTTTGGGTTTTTTTGTTTTGGTTTCTAATTTATTTTTAAAAAGTCAGTCTATAATGGAGAAATTCTTCTTTCTTCCTAGGAATAGGAAGAATACTGAGTAAGCTTCTGCTGCAAAAGGTGGTTTTGGATGGTTCTTTGCCTTATGAAACTTGGAACATAGTTCTACATGATAGGAAAGTAGGCGTAGAAAATACCAAAGCCCAGGCAAGCGCTCTGTTTCACTCCACTTGCTTTGATGAGTTGGATAGTGGAGCAGATCTGCACCACAGTCTGTGGGTGTGTTGATCAGGTTTGGAGTACTGATGATTTCAAAGTTCAAGGGCTCCGTTGCTTCAAAAATGAGTAACGTTTATTTCAACAGTGTTTGTGAGTAGTGGATCAGTGCCTTACCATTATTAATCAGCATCAAGGATGTGCTTGAATATCTGCTTCGGCACTCATTGGTATAAGTAAATGAGGGTTTTATAAAAGGTATGGGACCAGAAATTTAAGGAAGTACCCTAAAACTCGCTTTTATTGCATGTGTCTGGCAATTTGAGGATTTTAATGAGTCTCACCAGTACTTGTTTGTTATGTGTGCTCTGCCTCATTTTTATTGCACCTCCTCACTAAGTATAAATTGTTATATAGCAAATCATTATGAAATTGTTATTTTACCTTTGTTCTTTGCAGTAGCACTGGGTGCAGGATTTTAAAAGTTTCACATTCCCATTGGGGTCATACTTGCCAATCTGCAGTAGCTGGATAATGTAACAGACCTATTATCACCTGATACCATTACATACTTAGGAACTGACCAGTGATTAAGAGACCAAAATCTACCCCACTATTAATATCCAGAGGATGCACTGGTCACCTGCCTGTGTCTTGAAGCCTTACTGGGACTTCTGAAAAAAGCAAATTCCTAGAAATTTAATACTGACAGTACGGTTGAGTTATTTGTGCAGGTAGCTGATAGAGGGGTGTCTTTTACGTTGCAGTACAGCATAGAAGTACCTCTTCGGCCTTGGGTCACAGTGTGAGCATTTTTCAGTACAGACTGATATAACAGATCAAGAAACCAGACATAATTTAATGTCAGTCCCTCAGGGGTGAGGTGCATATTGACATTGGTGGAACATCCTAACCTGGTATGGAGCTAGTATTTTCCCCCCGTGTGTTTCCATGGGCTTCATACTCACAATGGTGGGTTAGTGGTGAGGGAAGAAATGAAGAGTTGATAAAAACAGGGAGAGGTGATTCTAGAGAAGCTTGTTCAGAAAAGGTTAGTAAGGTAGTGTAATGTATATAAATATTTTTGTGAATGGTGGAGCTTGATTTTATCTTGATTTAGGCAGTTAATAGCTTAACAAAACGTGCCTCTTCCATCTATGCAGAAGACAGTGTGTACACTCATTCATTATGGTAAACACTGTATTCCATTAAATGTGAAGTCATTGTTTTCAGCTAAAGAAAGTGATTTCCTGAAATATTCTGAGGAGACTGTTTAGAATTTCACAACATATAATAACAATAATAAATTACTTTAGTACTGTTTGGGAGGAGTGGTAAGCTATTTTGTAAAAGATCTCATAAAATTTAGGACATTTGGATTTTATTTTGAATTTCTTCTGGGATGCACCTTTTTTCTTTCTCCAGATCCATCTCTTCTCGGCAGCTACAGACCCAAGAAAGCCAAAGTGAGTACTCTAAAGTGCTATTATTTATGAATTGTTTTTTGGGAAGCTCTGAGTGAGAAGGATTGTTCTGCATAAGTATTTTTGAAACTTTATCTACTATAATATCAAAAGCAAGAAAAAGGATATTTTAAATCTGATCTAACCTGGTTTAGGTCTGCTGACAGATTATTTACAAATAGAAATGTGAAACTTAACACTTTATAAGATATTCATGCCTGAAGGCACAAAAATTGGTTTTCCTTGGCATTAAGGCTTGTGACAAGGCTGTAAAAGAGCCTTTAAAGGCAGTTTTCTTTTGCCTTCCCACTCATTCTGAGAGCACGCTTTGTTCTGGAATGGTATGTAAAGGTAGCCCTGGTACAACTGGCAAGCCACTGCTCTGTTATTTCACATCCTTGCTTTTTCAGATTGTAGTTGCTTTGTGTGTTAAATGGATCTGAAGATTAATGTCAGAGTTCCCTTTTTTTTTTGGTGTTTTTTATTCTTTCCATCCTCATTTAATTGTTTTTGTCGGTGTTCCTGAAGTAGTGCAGAAATTGTGGGTTTAGGCATTTAATTATGTACGCCCTCTTAGATTTCCTAATGGCAGGGAAAACTGATGATAATAGGGAAGAGGATAGAAAGGGAATTAGAAGGATAAACCTTGATATATGTTAAGCACAATTCTGTCAGATTCTAAACTTTTATTATCAAGGATTGCAGTTTTGCATACCATGTGAGTCTAATATATTGTGCCACTTCAGGATTGTTCCATGGCTGTAAATGAGAAACGGTAAAGAAAATATGTAATTTCTACTAAATATGCTAAATATGTTGTTGGGTTTTGTTGGGTTTCTTTTATGATGGCTATTTTAAGGTTGTCTTTTCCCCCCCCATCTCTCTCTTCCCAGTGGGAAAGTAGATTTTAGGAGCAGAGGCTGTTTGGAGAATGCAGATAGCTGAGCTACAGGTTAATTCATCATATTCTTGATGCCTCTAATTACTTGTGATTCTCACCAAATCAGGGCTGAAGAGAGTGTATCTTTTTTTTGCCAGAAATATAATATAGCTGTGTCTAAGAGCAGCTGTTTACCAAAGCCAAGGAAAACCACCCTGCAGCCTGGAAAGTGCTAATGAATAACCTGATTATCGTTGGTCTGGTTTTGTTGTGATGTTGGGGTTTTTTTGACTCAGCTTTGCAAAACAGCTCCTGTAAAAGTCCCCTTTCCAGGTAAAATGGGGTAAGCCATACAGACATTTTAGTGGTATGTTTCAGGTTAAGAGGAATTATGAAAGGAGTAACTAGTATAGTGAAGAGTGAGTAGAAGATGAGTTGGTGGGCCTGAGTTTGCTTTGAGGAACAGCAAATCATGAGGAAAAAATAAATATCTTAAGAACAAGGGGTCCCAAACTGAGGAGAGGTCTGAGGTTTGTGTTGTTTAGAGCTCTCAGGCATTGTTCTGAATCAGTGAGATTCCTGGGAGGGGTCAGTCTTTAAATGGTGCAGTCAGAAAAGATGATAAAAGAGCTGTGACACTAGGCTTTTCCGTAAGATGGTGTGTTCCATACCAACAGAGTCCTCTGGTGCTTTTTGATTTAATTTAGACCGGGGCTCTTCCTAAGAAATGAGGGTCCTTATTCTTTCCTGAGCAGGGAGTTATTCCTGCATGTGTGTGCAATATTTAACCTTTTTGTTTGAAAAATGAAAACATGAGAACTGTTCGTCTTGATATTCATAATTAATTTTAGCAAGGTTTGGTGGGTTTTTTTTACAGGCAAAACCTGCTCATGGAAAATACGTTTGCAATGAGGATAGGATCTCAGATTCACCCAACAAACCGTCCCGTTCTGCTGGCTTTTCAGAACATTCAGCACCTCCAACATCTCGGAAGCATTCTCCAAGTTCTGTTCTAAATCGATCTTCTCTAAGGGAAAGGTAATGAATGATTTGGCTTTGTTTGTGAAATTCTGGCGCTATTAACATGAGCAAGTAACAGTACTTGCATGATTATAGTTTGCATGTTTGGAGGTGTGCAGCCTGAAGAGACTGAAAAATCTTTCCCCAACAACTATATTGTTGTTTGACTATTCCTCTGTGTTTGCCGTCACCTCTCTGCTTAATGAACGCAATCCTAATAATATGGCAATGAAAAGGATCTTTGACAACTCTGAAACACTTTGAAACAATGAAGCCCCAGATTTCAGGCTGCCAATGTCCGTCTCAAACAAAGAATACTTAGATAAATAAATAATCACTGTTTCAGAGGCGATTAGAATCTCAGGAATGTAAATATAGATATGTGTCAAGTAGGCTTTATGGGAGGTACTGGGAAACCTTCAGTTTAGTGTTTGTAAGCACACGCTTGTGGCTGCTCTGTAGTCAGATGCGTGACTGGGGTGTGCATAGCATGCTTGGGCTGGCTTGCATCTAGTCGGTGTGTTATTTTCCAATCTTTCTGCTATATTGACATCCTAAGATTTTTTTGTTTAGGTTGAAGTGTGGGCCTCTGCAGCAATTGTGGATATTAATTGCTATATTTAAATGAGTTTTCTTAGTAGTCTCCACTGACCGCAGTGGGGTTGAGGTGGAGACAGTTCCTAAAAGCCCTTAATTCAGTGGATTTCAATCCTGGGGTTAATATTTTGTACTTGGTGCACAATGCTTCTACTGTACATTCAGTTTAGTAAGTTACTAGATGACTTTCTAGGAGCAGAAAAACTATATACAAAGCTGGGCCTGAATAAGCAAATACATAAAATAATTGGGAGAAGCTGAGGATCAAACTTATGTCATGTCCTAAGTGCTGCAGTGTTTACTGAGGCCCTCCTGGGAGATGTACTTTGGTGGCTGGTTCTCACTCATCCCAGGCTGTTCCACCCTTTTTACTGTTGGTACCTCAGTTAGTTCATGTTCACAGGGTGCATTTTGTAGCCCACACACAGCCTAATGCCTTTTTTTAAAATAGAAAAATCATCTCAGTTTTTTTCTTTAAAAAGAAAAATGACAGATGGCAGGTGGGGATTGACTTTTTAATACTTATAAAGATCAAGTTGATGTTTTAACATCTTCTTCTGCTTGAAAACTTGCTTGTTTGTTGTTCTGTGTAATAGCGTTTCTTAAGAACTGTTATACAGGTATTAGGATGTATCTGGGGTTTGCAGGAGGTTTCTTTGTCATCTTGTCTACCTCCCCACTCTTCTGACATTGTTCGTGCATTAGTTACCCATGTCTGGGGAAGAGATACTATAATGGTGACTTTTTTATCCTTGTTTTTTCAATTGGACTCCTTTGGGGGGAGTGTTAAATTTTAAAATAGATTATATTTAAAGCTGACAGGGTCCCTTGTATTGGTACCAGGAAAGTCTCATATGTTGTGAGCTGCCGTTACATGCATAGTAATTCAGTCGTCTGCCAGTTAATCTTGAAATTATCTGAATAGTCTTGCTTTTTCTTTCTATGAGTCCCTCTCCAGAAGAGATTTGTGTTCTTGTGAAATTATGTTTTTTCTTCTTATTAGAACAAATTTTCTCAGCTCTTTAGAGATGTCATATCTCTTTATGTTAAAAGATGTAAGCATTTGCTTTTATCATCAGAAAAAATTCAAAATTATAAGGTAAAGGGCATGGTCTAAAAAATTTGATCTCTATTTCATGCTGCTGAGATAACAATGGCTTTAGCTGACTGTATACTGAAAGCTATAGTTGGAATGACAAACATGGATCAGAGGTCAATGTTTGGAAATGCATGCAAACGCTGCTGCTCAGATCACAGAAATACAGAGAAAATCAGTACTATTGAAAGTATACCAGGGTTAGTGTATTTGCAAGGATACAGTCTTATCTCCCAGCATTTTTTTATTTCCCTTTTTTTTTTTTTTAATTACAAAGGCTAGGAGCTTAGCATAACCAGGCTATTTTTTTTTAATGCTAGTCAACCCACAGTCAATATAAAACTTGACTCCCCACCTTAACCTTTAATTCCTTTTTTTCCTTTTTTCTAAAAAAAAGTAGTGTGAAATGAACATCTGCCTTCTTGGGAGTACTTCCCAGAGAACTGCTGAATAGTTGTAAAGCCACTTGCAATGCTTTTCAGTGATACAGAAATTGGGGTCTTGCATAAGGTCCTCTGAGCCCTTTTTCTAGCAGTTTCCAGTCCCTTTCTGTGAGCCTACTAGAAAGACTAGAAATCAATCCTCTCCCCTTTTCCACTGGGTGTGAGCCAGAAGCAAAACTGTAAGCAGATTTACTGCTGAACAAGTCAGTAAAGTTTTGAATATTTATTTTTCATACTTTTACATTTTTCATAATTTAGGTCTCCCAAGGAAAGCATTTGCTAGTGTTGCAGACTGAGGGGGCTCTACAGCTCTACTTCTTGTTTTGATTTTAGCTCCTGCACAGAGTGATGCTAAATGCACACTCTTCAGTTCCTGCCCACAACGTGTGGCCACCTTCAGTCAATGTAGTTGACTTGCCCCCACAGGCTGGCTGGTTGTGTGTAGATGTGTCCTTTTGTGCATAGATAAGCATCCTCTATGCTTTCTGAAAGAGCGTTAGCACTATCTGCTCCCAGTGCTGCTGCAGGAAAGGAAAGCTCAGGTCCAGTCCTTGCTTTCATAGTGCATGTACAGCCTCATGCACACTGATAAAATGGTGTTTTTCTTGGGGACTTGCAAGGTGAAGCAGCAAAGGTACTTGCAGCAAAGAACCTCATAAAGAAAAGGAGAAATGGCGAGGGGAGTTCCGTAAGGGAATGACAGAAGTCCTCTCCATCAAGCTATCTGCTGGCACAACAAAAATTCTTTTTGCAAGAGACTGCAGCAATCATAGGAGTATTTGACCATTTCTGTTATGTTGAGAGGCAAAGCTACTTCTCATGCATTTGGGATCAAAGGATTCTTTTTTCCTACTCTGAACATGGCAGGCTTTTGCTTTTTTTTTTTAATCATTGATCTGAAAAATAATCATTTCCAGAGTGAAGTCCAGCTCAGTGTCTTTTTTTATGTTCTCCTGGTTATACTGCTGATATGTGATCTTACCTACTATAAAATTTAACAAAAATCTAGGTTTGTTTGAAGTAAGACAGAGGTTAACTGTATGGATCAGATGCCCTTCTGTAATATTCCTCTATTGTTTTACTACCATCTTTTTCTGTTCTCTTTTTCCAAGTAATAGGGAAATACCAGCGTGAAGTTAGCTATTACTAGTGATAGGTATAATGATACATACTAATAGCTAGATACTAATGAAAGACTAGATCTTACGTGAAGTCCTTGAAAATTCCAGTTATCAGAAGCTTTGGCTTCAGTGACCTTGAAATGTCAACCCAGGATCTTGGGTACTAATTTTGTTGCATAGCAAAATCCAGACCACAGGTAGTTCACCTGATATTCTAGAGAATGACATGTATCCTAAGACAGGATTTACTTCTGTGAGAGTGTGTTTAAGTTCTGAGAACTTTCTGCTACAAAGTGGAAAGTGGAACATTGAAAAATTTAACAGACTCTTTAGAAAAAAAGCTTGCTCTAGAGAGAGGCAGCAACTAGGCTTCCTGTCTATTTATAGCTATTTAAAAATCCCTATTTCTGATATTTTTTTTTAAATTTAGTTTGGTAGTAAGGTTGTTCTTGAATCTTTTGGGTTTATCAGTCTTACCTCTTGGGGAATTTTCCTTATTTTGCATTATTTAAGTCAACCTCGGGAAGTTAGCACTTGAAGATCAATTATTTCATACTATATTCTGCAAAACTGAGCAGTACCTCAGCTTTGTTTCATATTTTTGACCAACATCTGTACTATTTGTCATCTTTGTTAGTTGATTTTGCTGCAGCCATAGGTAAATTTGAAATTGATTGCTGTCAAAGCTGTTTTGTATATAAATGAATAGATTCAGAGAAGATAAAAAGGTAAAAATGGAAAAGCTTTCAAAGAGTATAAGGAGGTGCAGCCCATTCATGATATACTAATAGTTTGGAACCAGAATAACTTCAGCCTTTTTGGAGCGACTGTTCAGTCTAGAGTATTGGCCTGTCAAGCTGTTTGGCACTTGGGATTCACTTTGTACATGAGGATGATGTATCTTGCCCCAGTTTTAAGGACTAGATATGAAGCTTAGGAGGGCAAAGAAAGCATTTACAAATTTAAAAACTCAGCACTGAATGTACCTCTAGCACTTCAAGGCCTAACTGTGAACAGGGCTCTTGAAAGTAAGAGAAACTATTTAGAAAGGCTGAGAAATTTTTACCTTTTTAAAATTTCTTACTGAAGAAGGAGACCAAATGGGTACACAACTAAGCTGTCAGCTTCTGCTTCCAAATGTATAGGCTGCTGTGCTTTGATTTAAGGCCTTGTCAGTGTGTAATTGTTTATGCTTCATAGTAGTATCCTGGCATTGTGAAAGCAGCGTACTTTCTCCACTTAAAAATCCTTATGTTCTTACTGTGTTTGTATGTTGGTATGTTTTCATTACAATTCAGGAACTGGTATGTACCAATACAGTCTCCAAAACACTTTTGCGCTGGAGTAGCTGCATCTACGCTAAGGTTTCACAGCCATCAGTCATTTTAAGAAAAGCAAAACAAAATTGCATCCTTTACTAAGTAGATCAGTAAAACTCTTAAGCGTAGCCCAGCCTTTCTATTGTGCCTCTGTATAGACCAGTATACACTGAGAACCAAGTTCATTGTACTGAATTGCCACTTCATGGCCTCTTAAATGAGAATAAAGCAACGTCTCCACTTACTGTGAATGCTGCATAAATGTCTACTTGGATGTAAAATCTGGTTTTTTCCTATTTCAGAATTAAATATGTTTGGTTTTCTTGAGAATCTCTCTTGTTCCGTGTATAAGTTCTTGCAGATTATGGTTTTTCAGGTTATACTTAGCTTTAAGAGTTCTTTCTCCCTCTTCTCCCCAATTACAGTAGCGTTCTCTCCAATTGTGAAGCTGGTACTACAGTACTTCATTGATTTCTGTCCTCTGATAGTTTGTCCTTGTATGTGGTTTTGCTCAGCATGAAGCCCGTGTCTTTGAAGCTGATGAATTCTTCATGGAGGCCACATGCACCGAGTTGTTCACAAGGCCAGGAGGTGCGATGGTGGGGGACTGGTTCACGATAGGCATTGCAAATATTCTGCAGTAGGCTTTTGCATTAATTCTATTGATATGAAACGTATTAGTATCTCCTGCTGAAATCTGACATTAACATTTTTGCTGTGTGCAAGGGGATGATTGGATTGTCTGACATTTGAAAATTCCTATTTATTACAACTCTCAAGTTTGCAAGCTGCTGTTTGACTAGAGTACATGGGTGGATGTATCCTGTTTGCATTTCTAATGGAGTGTTTCATCCTAATGGATAAAATTATACATGAAAATAACTTCAAACTTTAGCACAATCTTTAGGCTTCTTTTTGCTTCATCAAAGTAGATGTTGTCTGTATGACCTTAAAAAAATATATAATCCTTATTTCATAAAAGAAAATAAATGCCTTTAGTCACATTACAAGGGAAAATGGTTCTGTTTCCTTGATCGTACTCGACACAACATCTTTGAAATTAATCTTGAGAAGTTCTCTGATTGATCTGGCTTTTTCTAGGTCACTGAGCTATATTTCCAAAGTGTTTATACAATCTATTGGAATCAATAAACAATTTAAACTGATGTAACTGCAGAATGTTTGCAAGTCCCAGGGAAAATTGAAAGTATGACAAAGAATACAGCTGTAGAAGTTTATTTCATTTAGCAGGACAAACAGTCATTGAAATGAAATGACTGTCCTTTCAACATTGCAATATGATAGTGACACCTTAATCACATAAATAAGTAGCTAGTCATTTTAAAAAGTCACTCTTGGTGATTTTCGGCAAACGGAATCCCTTTATTTATACTTTAAGAAGCTGTGCTCTAAAGCCTGTTTTATAAAATATTTCCAATAGGAGACTTAGAGTGTCATAGAAAGGTTTCACTTCAGATTATGGTTGTTGCGTTTCAGGCTTGATTTTATTATACTTTGAGTTTTGGCTGATGTAAGAATCACAGAATCACTTTAAATGTGGATTAGACTCTATAGTTGTTACTAAAATTAGACAATAACAATACTAGAAAAACTAATTAAAAAGAAGCCAATACTGTTTTTAATCACACTTAAGGTTTTGAAAGTCTTTTTCTTCTTTTTTTTGTTGTAAATTAAATTTGGGCTATCTGTGAATGGGTAACATTTCTTATACCACAGCGCACACTAGTGGATTGATCAATAAAGTCACCTGAAGAAAGAAATCTAATAGCTCTTGAATTAAGTACTTAAATCTTCTTCTTCTTCTTCCAGACAGAGCCACGTATTTTCTAAATGAATACAATAGCAAGCTGGGTTTTCTTTTTTCCAAAAGTAAATACATTTATCTCCAAGGATATTTGTAAATTTAAGATTAATAACAATGATCTGAGGTCTTACATACGAATTTCATAAAATTTATTTCCCAAAGGCAATCTATTCCAACTTCTCTGTGCCAGCAACCTGGATGTTGGAAGAAGAGCAGCTGCTGTATAAATAAGAGAAAATGCCATGACTTCATGAGTCTATCTTTTATTTGTCAAATGGGAAATGACTCACTCTCTTACTGCAACTAGGATGCAGATTTTAAACATGCATTTTGAAGGTTTTTAATATTAGTAAATGTTTGTAAATGCTAATGGGAAGTCATAAGATGATAGTACAATTCCTGGCCCTTTCCTTTGCCTCTCTTCTTTTAAGAAAAAAAAAAAAAAAAAAAAAAGATGATAGTACAATTCCTGGCCCTTTCCTTTGCCCCTCTTCTTTTAAAAAAAAAAAAAAAAAAAAAAGTAGTAGTTTATTTTCAAAACACCACTAGTGGCAGAGCACATGCATTGTAATGCAGTACATCAAACTGGGTTTGACTGTGTTAGGGAAATGAATGTTCCTGCCTGCTTAAGGGACTTAGACTTCTATTTCTTTAAAGGCAATGCTTTCTTCCTCTAACAAAATTCACAAACCGTTTTGCTTTCTTTTAGGAAAAGTTATGTGAGATTTTTTGGTGCAACATCATTAGATTCTAGTATACAAAAGAATCAAACACTATCAATATGCCATGCATGCTGCTGGGTTTGGTATTAATTGTAAATGTTCAGGATGCTAATATGAATGTTATAGCCAGCTTTGTGAAAATTATTACCTGTAACGTTCCGAAGATAAACAATGTTAAATGTAGAAATATGAAAAATACATCCCCCCTAGATTATATGATTCATCCTTCCAATATTGTATCATTTCTTGGCACTCTTTCTTGAAGAAAAATAGAAGCATTCAGAAATAGACGGTTTGATGTAAAGAAACTCATAAATAGGCTGAAAATACTGAGGGTCTTTAGAACAGAGAGAGGTATTTCAGAAAGGTAAGCAATAAGGACTAAGTCCAAATAAGTTGATTAGATACAAGAAAATAGAAGGAAGTTACTCAAAAGCAGAGAATTGGTCACTTTCTACTTATATTTCTATCTCTCTCTCATATTAGAAGGAATGATCCAAAAGATTGCAAAGTACTCCCAGCCCTGCCTATAACCTCCAAGGCAGCCTGGCACTTCCCGTATTCAGGATCCTGCTTCTGTTAGTTTTAACATTGCTGGGTTACTTGTTTTGGACTGAAGCTTTCTGTGTACTTGGTTTGTTCTTTTTGAAAGGAGCTGTACAGTTCTGTAGCTGTATTGAAATTTCTCAAAGTTTGATGAAGGAAAGCTAAACCAGGCATGATCAGATTGGGGATTTCAGAGACTGGATAACGCCAGGAATGTGATAAATTGGAGAGAAGAGGGCAGAAGGGCTCGCAGTCTCAGTCCCACAAGCGCATCCAGAGCCCAGTGTAAAATCTCAGGGTTCAAAGTCATGGTATTTCTCCACAGCATCAAACTTCTGAAGCCAACTACTGAAGCATGTCACTGTTTCTTGTGCTTCTAATCCACACAGAGTATGACAGCCCAGGACTGTTATGGGCTGTCATTCCATTAACTCAGATTGCAGCAGTATGGTTTGCCACTTGCCTGGTCACCTGTATTCATATTAGCATGATACACATAATGAGTTTTTATTTTCTTGGTGCAAAGTCAGGTTCTCAGAGGTTAGAAAACATTGAAATGAATATGCACGTTCTTGATTTGGTGCCCTGTTTCAATCCACCGTGATGAGATTGTGTCAGTCAACATTTCATAACTTTTCCCCAATAATTCTTGCTTTATATTGATATTTTAATAAATGATAAATTTTTGAGTGTACTAACATGAACATGTGGAGGCTGGTGTGTAAGTGATCCTATTCTTAAAATCTTAGTTGTCTCCCTTAACAGTTTGAGAAGAACTATTGATACAAAACTTCTGCCAGCTTCTGAATGTGTGTGAGGTTTGGTTTTTATTTATTTTTTTTTTAGTAAAGTGGAAACAAATGTGCTGCAAAACATAAAATGGTAAAATCCAAAAGTAGCTGTTGGTTGTAAGTCATTCATATCAAACAAGCTACCTGTTTTTAATGTAAAAAAGCAACTTAAAATGCAGTTCTGTCTTGTTAAATAAAGATGGTGAATTTGCAGGTTTTTAACTCCATGGGCTTTTCAAATTGCACACATTGGGGTTATCTTCCTGTTGATTTATTCCAGTGAAAAGAATTTCATGTGTGTAATACTTCCTTTAAAAAGAAGAAAATGAAACCTGATCACTGGGAATAGAATAACTGTATAGCTTTTCTATTCTGTAGGGACAATACAGACATTACAGAAATATTACTGAAGTTGCAAAATCATCAACATTTTCTGCGTTTCACATCTTCTGTTGGTGTTGTGGCTGCATACCAGTTAGGCATTGCTTTGAAATGTTTCTTTACTTGTACCCCAGAGGAGAAAAAGAATCAAATCTAAACATTGTGTATGTTTCAAATAGAAGGAAGTAATGCATGCTTCATAATTTAAAAAAAAAAAAAAAATTGAGTCAAAAGCATGTTTTAGCTTTTCAACAAGAAAATATTTCTTCTGTTTGTTTTTCCTCTTTCTCCTGCAGATTTAGCTCTGGTTGGCCTTCACCAGCAAATGGAGATGAGATCCATAAAAGAGTGAAAAATATTTTAAGGACACACAGTGCCAGACAGCGCCTCGTATTTGTAAGTTTGACTGCAAACTAAACCCTTTCTTTTCTCCAAGATGGATGAGGAAAAGAATTATGCCTACGGTCCTGGATTTATTATAATATTGTCTGTTGAGGCGACCTTGACTGTAGAAATACGAATTCAGTATGTAAGCAGAACTATTTAACACTGATTACAGTAGCCTCCTTATATGTAGCCTTTATGGACAGCTGGTATAGGTAATCCTCTCATGGGATATTGAGGACAACTATGGGATTTTTTTATACCTGATTCTCCACTTCCAATTTAAGCAAAAAAAAATAGGTTACAGATCTGTAGAACATCAAGGCTCAACATGTTATGCACCTGCACATCAGCAGCTGCTTGTGTCCAGCTGTTTGTAGAGCTAATATTATTCTACAGATGTGTGCTTTTTTCCCTTAATTACCTGGCTTTCAATAACAGAGCTCTTTATCTACTGAGATTATGCTGGGATCAGAGTATCTTGCCATTGAGTCTGATGGAATTTTGAAGTGTGGTTTTAGACAGATAAAACCCAGTTGTGGCACAGGATCTCCCTGGCCAGAGCATTTTACAAACTGAATAACAAGGTTGTTCATCTATAAAGAATTTAGGGTCTTGAGTGTAAGGTGAGCTAAAAGAAAGGTAAGGTAAGAGGATGTAAGGATGAGAGGTGGGTACGGTAGGTAAGATTAAGATTGGGAGCTCTGATGGAATTATTTTTGTCTGACAATCTGACACACAAATGTTATTGATCGGTTAAAAGACATGAGTCTCTCAAAGTGGAGAAAGTCATCTTTTTTTCCTTCAGCTTCTTCTCTTAAAAAAAGGAGAATTGGCAGAAATGTGCTTTTAAATGTTGCTGCAGTTTTAATTTCCTGCTGTCCCCAACTGTCCATCTTTGTCTCAGTCCACTGCTGCAAGATCTACTGAAGAACATCTGCCTTAGCTCTGAAGGCTCGATTCATTGATTTATGTATTTATTTCCTCAAATTTAGCCATCCTGGGCAGCTCCTTGTGTTGCCTACATGCTCTCTTAATAGGATTATTTTCTCATTTCCGCTCAATCTTAATTTTTAGCTTAGTTGTTGTGCTTTTTTTGTTTTAAACTCTGAAAAACGTTTTCTCTTGCATGCTAAGACTGTTTGAGGTAGTTCATGCTGAACTAGTCTCTGAGTTTTGTATATGAACGTTATGATCTTGGGAGCTGCTGCTTCTCAAATAGAAGATGCCCATCACATTTTTCTGTGTTTCAGCCCCTCCAAAATAGGAACAAATCATGTCAAATGCTTCTCTGATGTTTCAATGAACTTGAGATAACAAATTGAATTTCATGACGGTCCAGCACCTACATGTAATGAAAGTTTGCACAGGCTGAACTATCTCCAGTGGTCCTTGACTACTTTCCTGGAACAGCAGACCATGACTTTACGATAAAAGATTTGCTAGTTTGTTAGGAGAGCTGGATGGCTGGTTACATGGTCTCTCCAAACAGTCATAAAGACTATTAAATGTAGTAATGGGTAAAGGAGAATTTGATCATTTTCTTCCTATTTACTTATTTTACTTATCGAATTTAAAACATTCTACTCTAGGAAGACTTACACATATGCCAGTATTTACTTGTTACTGCAATATTGTGCAAATGTGCAAAAATTTGCAAGCATCATGTTAGTTTCTTGAAACATGGTGTTTTCTGTTAGCGCACCTCATCACTTCCAGTGACACTTGCTGAATACTCACAGGGATTAATAATCAGAGATGATGCTTTTCTGTTTCCTCTCCTGCTGGAAAACCTTGTGTTTCTGCCCCCAAAAAATTCAGATGTCAGGATATTGGATAAGATTTTTGAGTCCTGAATTACCAGCCTGGTCAGAACAATGCTGGAAAAGGACTGTTTTTCTCATTTCATTTTCTTCCGCTGAGCAAAAGGAATGGGAGGATGTTACAGAGAACTTTCAGGATGTTTGATAATTGTGTGCAGCTAACTTGTGAAAGCTGTGCTTTTTAAGCAGCTGACCTGCTTAAAAAATAAAATCAGGTCTACTTGCCATGAGTACTGTAAAATCCACCAAGATTCATTGTGCTTCCCCAGACGACCCAAAATTTAGGCTGCTGTGTTAGGCAGTGGATGGAGGAGGTAAAGGAGTCTTCTTGAAAGTGAGGGAATAGTAAAGCAAGTGCACTGGTGAGTAGATTTTGGCTCCAGTCCGGGTCCTCTTTCAAACTTTGAAAGGTTAAAAAAGTATCTCTTATTTTGTTTCCTTCCAAAGACCCTGATGCTAAATAACCATTCCCAGAAGCATCCAGCTGTGTTTTCCAAAATTTCGTTTCCATAGTGCTCTGTAAAAATAGTGTGACTGGAGCTCTGCTGCAGATTCCTTAGGGTGTCCACTCTAGCTTTCTGCTGTGACATTCTGACAGTATCGTAATGTTTCCATCTTTTTTTCCTTTCCAGAACATAATTTGCCTCGGGCAAATGCTGCAGAATTTTATTTACCACTGTACCCCATTTCCTTTTCAGTGCTTTGTAGCCTGTGAATGCTGAAGGAAGAGAGTTTTCCTGTTTACAAACACACTTTTTACCTTGTATTTCACCACAATAAATTGTGTTACGTTTTTTCCTCATCCATATTCCTGCTGTTCAGCTTGCTCTGCATCTTATTGCTATCTACCGCTATATTTACTGCCTTTTCTCCCTGATTTGTGTTACCAGCAAGCATGATTATTTTTACTGCACAGTCTTTTTTTTCCCCGTTACTCCTTCTATAGCATGAAAGATTATTTTGTTTACTAATCCTTACAGCAATTGGCTTCTGCTAAAAGCATTGCTTAATATCACCTCTTAAGTGGTGCTCTTCAGAGTAGAGTGAATGTGATTGTGTGTGGTGGAATTTCTACCATCCTGTCTCAGGTGAGCATCTGGCTCCCTTCACATGAGATGTTTCGGTTCTTACTTACCTAAGAGGACAAATATGGGTTAATTAATGTCTAGATAGCATTTGGAAGGTAAGACTGCTTTCTAGCAACTCCTAAGAATACCACTGAAGGGTCATTAATATCATAGATATTTGTTAAAGTTGGGTAAGCATGTTCTCAGCCCTGTGTATGGAATCAAAGTATTCAAATGTCTAGAATGCTTTGGTCTAGTAAAACACCTTAAACAGGTGACAGTAGCTCATTATAAAAGCTAATAAATAATAAGTTTTAGGTTCTTTTTCCCTTCTTCTGCAAGAAACAAAAGTAAGGCAGTGAGCAGTAGGTTTTATAGCACTTAACCAGCGTGTTTGTTGGGGATTAGTGAAGCTTGTGCTGTCTGCATAGTTCTTTAGATCTACACTGTCTAGAAATTCTTTCCAGTTTATTACCTGAAAATTATTAGCTGAGTTGTCCTGAATTTAATTAAAAGTGTTCATAAATGGCTTTTGGCTCATTACACTTTGTCCCTTTCTCCCCCAAGAAATGTAAGCACTTTAATAGTCTTCTACTAAACGAAAGGAAAGTATTTTTGATATGAGATCATTGTAATCAGAAACCAAGGTAATGAGAATTTGATTTCTGTTTTTTTTTTAGGATGAGAGTAGCTCATCAAAAGGAGACTTGACTAAGACAAGAGAATCTTCGCATAAAGCGCCCTTATCCATGAATGAACTGCAGAGCAGGTATGGAGTTTTTCTCTGACCAAGACAGAACAGTCATACTCATGATAGTGCCCTTTAAATTTAGCTAAAAATTTCTCTTCCTATTTTGAGCTCTATAGTATATTGTGCTGGGAAAAGGCTTCTGTAGGAGTTAGTCCTACCAAGCATTTTCACCTAAAAGCAAAATACAGTTCACTATCTTTATGCCTTTTGTGCTGCTTGGAACTGTGTCAGTATAGTCTTCATAAAACACTGGTTTTGGAACTGGACTTGATCATAAAAATGATCCTTGTGCAGTAATTTTTGGATTTTATCAATCAGAGAGCAAATGTCACTTTAAAAATAACCAATCGGTTATTTTTTTCTTAAAAGTATAGGAGTGCTAAAAGAACTTGAAGATTGTTTAGTAATATGTTTTTGCCCTGGTTTGGCTTTTTTTCCAAAACACATATTTGCAAAAGAGAAGCATCTTAAAAAAGGCAGCAAATGTATATACTCTGGTTTAGTGACTCAGCATGCCATATTTCAGAAGACATCTTGAAAACCTGGTTTGTGTAGGTTACTTATTCTGTGTGCTCTTCACATATATGACATGGATTTCATTCGAATTTTTTTACTTCAAAGACAATTCATTTGAATTAATTTTGACACCTTCTGTAGTGGAAGTTATCAATATTGATGTTCTCTATGTATGCACACAGTATTTTGTAGAACATTTTGGATACTTGTTGGAGGAAAGATACTAAATAATGTAAAACATTTTTTGGGTTGTGTGGCTTTTCCATTTTGCTTTATATGAAGGGAGAAGTCCTAGAATGGTGATGCTAAATTTGGGAGGTCCTGACATGAGGAAAAAAGGGGTTTATTTTGATAATTAAATACAATGCAGTGTTTTGTATCAAATGCTTCCCAAATCACCACTGTATACCACTGAGAGGAGGGTAAGTCAATATAGGTATCGTAGTGAGTTTGTACTTGCAATTAATAAGCTCTAAAAAGTTCATTTATGACTTGTTGGCTTTTTTAATTCCTTTAATTATAGTGACCTCTGCACAAGGGATCTAGTTAGTCTTAGATTTTCACATGTATGAGAAGTTGCTGCTGAAGCTGGTAGCATTTCTATACCTGTGCTCGCTCCAGCGTGTAGCCTTTTGCTCCCTTATCCTTTGTCCTGACAGCTGCTGCAATTAAATTGTGTAGGATGTGTTTGTGAGAGAGAAAGTGCAAGTTTTTGTTTTGAGGCAGCTTTGGGACTTTGATGCTGAAACTGCAGACCATGAAAACAGAAAAAACAAATCCTGCTACTACAGAATCAAGAAGTGATGGGATATGAAATGTGGCACTCCGGTTGGGAAAGGACTGCTCCTTGGGTTTAGAGGCCGGCAGCGCTGGTCCCATTTGCTGAAGGGCAGGACATAAAAGGGCTCGAGGACAGCCTGATTGCTGAGTGTTTGCCACACTGCTCATAAACAGGATACAAGGACAGAGACAGAGTTCATAGAAGGACGTGGTACTGTCGACCAAATGTTGGCAGTAAAGTAGATGATTGAAAACCACTGGGAGTAAGGAAAAGGTCCGTGTTTTGTGAAATATTTAGTATATGATTCACTCAGAAAAGAACTTCTGGGACTCTTAAAGGAGATGTATGAGGGAACAAAAGCATATGACGGGTATTTCAGAGCAGGGAGTTGCGTGCAGAAATCCTGCTGTTAATATGATTTGTGAGTGTAATTCCCAGATTGCTTAGCTCAGGTTCTCAGCCAGGTTCCAGTTGAGACAGGAGAGGGACTCTTCCCTACCTTGGCTGTGTCTTTGCCCACACCAGTGCTAAGTATTTCATTTGCAAGGACTGGCTAATGGAAGTACACATATCCTCACCAAAAAGAGAAAAGAAAATGAAGCTTATGTTGGTTTGGTTTTGTGCTTGTTTTGGTTTTTTTTTAAGTCTCTGTCAGTACCAAAATAAGGAATTTGTGAAAGTTACTATTGGTTTTTAAGTCTTTACTTCAGTTGAAGAGGTTGGATTTTGAGTGTCTCTATAGAGATTAAGCTTTAGTAGAAGAAAAGGCAAGCACAAGGTTGACTGCAGAAGTGGATTCCAAGGAAAAGAGTGTCAATTCTGTTTGTTGTATAGTTACAAGCACCGCTTCTGGTGCTCTGCTGATTTGTTGGCCTGAGAAATCTCCATCAGAAGTGAGGTAACACAAACTTCAGTTGTTAATGGATCCCCAGGGTATTGACTTGTCTACATTTAACACAGGCCTGTATAACTTTTCTATTGATTTTGCTGTTTGATAGGTTGGTTTCTTTGTGTCCAAACCGTGAAGAACAGTTCACCCTTTCCAGGATGATAAACAGGTTGAAATTTGCTTCATGCTGTTGACTGACTTTAAATGGTTGAGCTTTTTTGAAGAAGTGTGAAAGTAGCCTTCCTCCTTCTTTAGTATTAGAGCCACATACAGATCATCTTGTTGTTGTTTTATGTGGTGTAGATTGGCATCACCATAGTATTTGAATGTAAGAAATCTAAAAGCAAAACTATTCCTTCTTTTGTTTTCCATGGGAGAGTGGAAGCTTAGGAATGTGAATTTAGGAAACGGACCCTACATCTTCTGGTTCTTCCCTCATCATTTTCCTTTCTTAAAGTGAAAACCCTGTGTTTTGATGTAGCTAGCTAGGAGTGTATTTGTGAGTCCTTTGACATAAGGTTTCTTTCAGCTTTGTCACAGGTGTTGACTGATATTAACCTGAGGACAAAATTTGAAGTACAGGTTTGACCATAGTAGGTTAATAAATCATATGTATATGAGAAAATGTCAAGTTTTCTGGTGAAATGTAATCCATTTCCTAAGTGATGGTCACTGTAACGTCATGTTTCCAGTTTAATTTCCAAGACTGAGAACATTCACAAAATTTGAAGATAACTCAGTCCTAATTTTAAGTGTCTTAGTGCCTAAGTCTCTAAGCAGATGTGAAAAATGTCACCCCAGTAGTCATTGTTTGCTTATTATTTTTGAGCTACTTGTTCCATGCTTTATTACAGGAAAAAGGCTCATTTCATTACATGACACGAGCCTTTGTTTCGAAAGTTTCAAGAGAAGGAAAATAGTCATGAAGTTTAGATACACATACTTCAGATTTGTCAGCATTTCATAATGATTTTCAGAGAATAAATTTCACTTCATAGATCTAGAAAATAATTTCTCAAAGCAACTGAAATATGAGACTGTATTTGTGTTTAGTATTGAAACAGTGACACAGAAGATGGGGTGGGGAAAGAACACTCGATTGCCACTATATCATAATGTATTTGGTAGAATACTTAATCCAAGATGCTTCCGATAGAGCACTTTACAGCTGCAACCACAGTAATTTAATATACCTCTGATAGATTGTCTTCATATTGAAATAGCTGCTTGTGGTTACATTTTGACCTTCAAAGGACACAAAAATCCTACTGTGTTGCTCTTGCATAGGCTTAGTGCCTAGTCACACTGCCTATCAAAATGCAGCAAAATGACTGCATGCTCTTTGAAAATTAATTCTCTTTCTATTTGGGAGGTATTATCAAGTGCACTCAGATAAGTGGGGGACATTTTGTGTGATTGAATAACGTGGGGCTCCTATTTCTTAGAAGTAGCTGCAGTGCAGTATTTGTTTCGATTTGTGAACGGTAATCTGTGTTTAGCAGCTCAACGCTGGGATTTCTGCTGGTTTTGTGCTTCTAATTCCTCTTTCATATCTTGATTTCATCATTATTTATCTTCTTTCTGTTGACAGTTCACCAGTGCAGCAGAACACTATTGTTCACTTGGATAATGGTGAATATTGGTCTAGACCTGCAGCTGTGTACAAAGGGAAGCCTCGCAGAGTGATCTTTGAAGAGAGTCTGGAGAAAATATACAGAAACATGTACCAAAAAGCTACTGGCGGTGTTTCAGACCAAAAAACACACTCCTGATAGCAATTCACCTGGAAATACACAGTACACAGTGCTCATATTTGTGATGAAACCTATTTTTATGTAACAAATATTTGTACTCTGTTTTAAGGTCTAATTATGGTTGGGTAGGGTTTGGGAGAAACGGGGTTTTTGCCTGGGTTGCTAAAAGGAAACTATTAACATCCCCCTGTGCCTTCCCCTAGCCACCCCCCCTCAAAAAAGAAAAAACAAAACCCGACCCCCAAAAAATACCCCAAAACCCAGCAACTTCACCCCTCCATAGTTAATCAAAATGGCGTTGCTCCTTTGAGACTGTGTCAATTGAAGACTAGTAGGTCTGATGGACATTTCTGTCAGACATCAACTCAGGTTTCAGCTTCAGCCAATTCTTAATAAACAATTAATGCTATTTAGTGCATTAACAGAATTGGTTGAAGAAACAATATGGCCTAGTGTTCAGGGAAGGGGTCTAAAGAGGAAGGTGAATGCGAGTGTTGATTTAAAAGTGTCCCATCTGGGACAAAGGGAATTGTTTTCTAGAAAATTGCCTTTGGATTGTTTATTTTTGAGATGGGCAGCAACTCTAATACTGACCTATAGACGTGCTTTCAGAGTGGTTTCAAACACCTTTAGAAATAAATTTTCTAATACTGTCAAATTTTAAAAGAAGCCCACCCAGACCAACAGCCTTTGTATCAGAAGAAAGGTCATCTTTACAAACCCTGTGCATTTGAAAGTTTCCAGGTTCTCTTGAATGCAGCCATGACATTTGCCAATATACTTGTAATTTTAAAAAAATATGAATAAGAAAGGAGTGCAGAGGGAGGAGGACTGGAGCCAGTCAGTGAGCTCCTCATATACCCCGTACAAGCCTTCTGAAGCTCCTGCATCACAATCCCACCTAATTTGGAGCCTGTCCTTCCCAGTCTGCTGGGATCCTGTTGGCAGAAACTGCATCGTTTTTGCTAAAGGCCACCAAATGTTCATCAGCAGTTCGATGCTTTCCCTGGGGATGGAACCTTTTCAGCCTTGCATTGAACAGATCCCACATTAGCAGACCGGGGCAAATTGCCCATCTATTGAAAAGTGGAATGTTTTAAAAGGGCAAGAGTGTCCATCTCCTGCTTCCTTTCAGAATGAGGGGGGGAAAAAACAAATGCCTGTTCTGGCTCCTTCCCTGAGTGTGGGAACAGATTCAGTTACACCAATGCCATTTTACCTGTTATGATTGGATGAAGGATAAAGCGAGCAGTACAGATGGCAGAACATATGACTGTAACCTGCCAGCATGCCTAGATAAACAAAAAGTGGGTCTACTCTGCTTTCCGTCCTTTAATGCTGAGACAACATAATTGATTTGAGAAAGCAGTTGGTGAGCAATTATGCTGGTGGGAAAGCACGTTGAAAGGCTGTGTGCTTCTGTTTCAGGAAAGGGGACTCTCAGAGGAAGTGTCTCGCATATAGACATTTCTATTCCTTGCAACTGTTAAACCAGTTGAAGTGGATTAACACTGATAACTTCCTGTCCCCGATGCCATTTAGCACATTAGTGCTTTCAAAGGGCATTAGTTGCACAGTCCTGTGCCATGGATAAGTGTTGAGTCACTCTGTGAAGTTGTAGCACACTTTTTTTTTTTTCAGAAGTGAGAAGTAAAACTTACCCAAACTGTGCCCCTGAAGGCATGGTGGCCATGGAGCATTGTGCTACTGGTGCCTGGTGTTCATTCATGAGCCTATTCCTGTGACCCCATATTAGTCCAGAAAGGAATTGGTCCTTTTTCCTTGCTGCTCAGGAAAGTAGGAGTATTCAAATGCATCCTAAATGGGCAAGGCAGGTTCTGATATATATTTTCCAAGCTTTTAGTTTGAAAGGAATGTACTGAAGTATGAAGGTTGCTACGGTTTCCTGTATGTGTTTGAGCTGTAAGATTTAGTGTTCTTCTCATGGTACCCCATTGCTTTCATTCAATAGTCTCTGTGTTTTCCCTCCCCAGTGTCATAGCTTAGTAAAAGTTGGTCTTCTGAAGATTGGCTGCTCTCCTTTGGCTTTATCTGTGACCAAGAAGTACTTCTCAATTTCTCCCTCCCCAGCAGTCCAGCAAATTTTAGTCTCCATTTGCTCAATGTGTAAGGAGGCCTGGATGCTAAGGCTTTGTTCTTTGCATGAATGAGTAAGGACACAAGTTGTCATGAATTCAAGACACCAGGAAGGGGATGAGGAAGTTTGGAGGCCACTGTGAAAAAACAGGATAATGTTTTTGAGGGGTCCAGAGAAATGGCTGGGGTGTATCTGTTTCGTTCCCCTAGCTAAAGAAAGGAAGCATATAGCCATATGGCAACCTGCAGTTTTTCATCAAAAATCAAAAAAAATTCATCAAAGGTGAAAACTGAATGGAAGGGGGTAAAAAAAATATATATATTGATTTTTTTTGACCGGTATGAGTATTATCACTGTAGCCTTCATATACAACATAACCAGAAATGAAGCACACAGACTCTGAGTGTCCTTGGCCCTGCTCCAGCTGCGAGGGGAGATGGGGTGTATAATGTCTTTCTGAATCAGCTGCTGCAGGAGATGTGCTTCTCTCTTGGGTCAGAGTCATTCCGCAGCTTATAGGCTGCGATACAGCAAAGAGCCTTCTCTTCCAAGCCTCGTGCTGGAAATCTGGTTTGGTTAATGGAAAACTTTTCTCTGAAATGTGACTTAAGACCCGAATTACTCCGATCTGTCCATAAAATCTGCAAACCACTTGGTTTTCGGAAGCGTTTGGCCCCTTCCCTGTTTGCTCAGCTAACTCTCCTATTAATATGCATACACTCAAGTGCACGGAGCGCGGCTGCTCCTTTGCTACTGCAGTATGTGATAAGTATAGGTTCAGGCAGTGAACCAACATAGTAATAAACTGTAATTGTTTAGCACACCTTGCCTTCTAATACAATTTAAATCCCTTCTATCAAATGCAAATTTCTAGGTTCCTGAGTGGAGCTTTAAATAGCATTTTCTATGCTCATTCCTTATCTTTTGCCATCCACAAAGTGGTCTGTTAGTGACAGTGGGATGGCATAATTCCACCCCCGTCATTTTGCCTCCTGAAGGAAAGCTGCCTACTCAAATCTAGAAATAATGGGCTAGATTAAGAGCGAATTATTGTTTTTCTGTGGAGTCCGTCTCTTTCTCTTGCCCTCCCCAAGTTATTATAACCTATGAGTATTCTCACCAAATACTATTCAGCATCCAGTGTTGCTTGCGGTATGCAATCAGTGCAATATTTTAATTGCCTTCATTTTAATAAGGTAGAGTCTGCTTCCTACTTGCTCCCTTTCCTCTTTTCTACAAATAACTTATAGTTTAGGATCGTGGGGTGGCTTTAGACAAACTACCTGCCTGTGTTCAGTAGAAATGCAAATCCTTTGCTGAGTAATTCTTCCTTTAGAAATCGCTCAGTCATTGACCTGTTGTGGATTAAAGGCAAAAATGTCAAACTCTTTAATGATTTGCCTCGTCTAAGTTTTCAACCAGAAGATGGGAAGCTTAAATTGGTCCACTGGGGACAAGAGGCGTAGGATGGTTAGAGTAATGGGAACAGGTAGGAGCAGCTTTGTAAGATGGATGGGCAGCAGTGTTTATACTTTAAATCTGAGCAGCTTGGAAGGTGATGAGGGCTGTTCTTTAGATGGTGAAGCACATGTTTGAATTTTACTATTACTTCAGAGGCTGCCAAAACAGTGAGCTGAGAAAGAAATCTACCTGTAGGTGTTGGGAATCTATTTTTTGGGTAAAATAACAGTGTGTTTAGCTCTGCTCAGTATTAAATAGTCTTTTCCAAACTCCCTCTCATTGTTACCTCAGCTGTAAAATGGGGAGTTTGTGCTCTGTTGAAGCTTAATTAAATGACTGTGAAGTGCTTTGGGATCCCGAGGTAAATGTACAGAAATTATTTTGTGGAAGCCTGGCTGAACAGTCCCATCTCGTCTCCAGGTTACTAAAAAGCCTTTATTTTAATTTTCCCAGGTTTATTATGTTTTAATCAGACAATTATTAAGCAAGTCTTAATCTTATAGAGAGAGAAGTCGATTAAATCAAGAGACAGCTGAAAAAGATAATGACCTGCTTTACTACATGTGCTTTTAGGAGCTGATCTTTACAGTTGGTACCTACTTGGCTTCTGTCTCCTGCATGATCTGGGTTCATCATACTTACACTGATTGGTCTCATGATGTCTTTCTTGGTTTTTTTTTAATACAAATTATTTTTTTTGTCATCCTGATGTCTCAGTGCTGTCTGCTGTGTGCACTAGTCAGAGCTGTTAACATCCATCACATTGTTTGTTCTCATCTTCTCCCCAGGAGCAAGGGGTGCAACAGTGTGTGCAACTTGACAGGGGAGAAGCTTGTGTGGTGTGTCACACAGCTTGTGTGGTTTGTCAGGGAAAGAAAGCTGGAAGGAATCTCTGCCTTTTCAGGCCGTGTCCAAGTAATAGCTTGTTAGATACTTCTGCTCTTCCTAATTTTGAAGCTTGAAGGTGTTGTCTGAGACACTGAACTGTGCAACCAAATTCTTAGAACTGGTCATTTAACTGTAGAAATGTAGTGTGTGAAAACTCTGGGTCATAGAAAAGTCTAGCATGATGTTAATTACTTCAGTGGTTATGGAGCGATCATTATCAGGATGCTGAGTATCTCAAGAGATTTGTTTAGTGATGAAGGAATTTGGGGAAACTTTCAAATCAATGAAACTTAGCTCTGTGGTTGCAGTGAAAACAACTGGAGCTAAGAGAGAGCAGTGCTTCTGTGGATGATCTTAATGAGCTACCTCCCTGACAGAAACAATGTCTAGTTTAGGTGGTGGTCTCTGGTAGCAGCAGAGAACCGATCCTTGCCCGGTTCCTTTCAGTTTCAACAAATAAACCAGTGTTGTGGGAAGTGATCAAAAACACCTAATATTCCTGTTTCTGTTATGCAGTGAACTATTAAGCACAAGCCCCATTGATTGCATTGGTTTCTGCTGCTTTCTCCATGGAATTCAAAACATCATCAACCAAAGCCCTTAAAAGATGAGGCTGTAGCTCCTTTTGTTATCGGGATTGGCTTCCCAAAGACATGCAGTTTGTTCCCTGTTTGTCTTCGGTGAGAAATTCTCTGAAGTGCAGTAATAATTTGTCTGGCTGGCAACATAAAGGAACTGTAATCCTTCTCTTTGCTTGATCAATGTGGAGATTGTGCTTTTTCTTCACGTGTATTTCGATTCAGTTGTGGGTGATTGCTTCTGACCTGGCAGAGGACTCTCTGCAGCCTGAGCAGTGGCCATCTGAGCCGCCTTCTCACCTCCGCAGGGGAAGGAGTTTCCTGTTGCAAAGCAGCATCCCTCGTAGTTCGTAAGAAGTTACTGATCCTGAGGATACAAGCACAAAGATTTTGTTCCGTGGTCAGGCGTTTGCATAGCCCTGTAGAGTGGGTGCCATTGAGCTTCAAAGTGGGGGCAGGAGGCTGAAAGCAGGGGGGGACTTGAGGAGCGGTTTGGTGCATGGTGTGCCATGAATTATGCATTTGTGTACCGTGAATTATCAGGGTATAAAACAACCTGTGAAACTTTTAACAAGAGCACCATTTACGTTGCTGAACGGTGGTGAATTCTAATGCTCATATTTGTATTGTTACACTGACTTGAATTTTCAAATGTTTAGCTAATTGTGTTGTTACTAAGACTATCCTTGTAGGAACGGTTTCATTCAGTAGTAAACATTTGCTAAGAGGTTGCTTTCCCTGCCTGCCTTGTTTTCACCACAGTCATCTAGTGTTTACATACATTTTAGCCTCTGTGCCATTTTTGAAGGCTTTATTTGTCTCATTTACGTTTTTGGTTTGGATAATACTTAAATACGAAATCCATCTGGGAAACATATTGTATATTCACGTTGAGGGGTAAAACCAGTTTTTAATTAAAATTTTATACAGCGCTTGTATTTCACTTTGTCCTGTTTTATTATGAAACACTTCAATCTTCTTCCTAAAACACATATGTCTTGTGCGTTTCAAGATGTTCCTTGTTGCTCATGCAGAACTGGTTTCTGAGCTCTGTCAGCAGAGCGCCATATGTTCTGGGCTGCATTTAGCTTCTCTGGCGTTTGTGGAGGCAGCATATTGGATGTAACGCAGCTCAGCTCTGCGCCGCTCTCTTCTTTGTAAACTTGTCAAGAGATGAAGGAAAAAAAAAAAAAAAAAGCAGGGAGAGGAAAACACTGAATAATACCCGAGTGATGTGAATTATCAAGAAGTTGTGGTAAGTTGGCCAATCAAAATTGAGGTTTCTCGTGTATTTGAGGGTTTTCCTTAGTTGCGGTTTATGTGTAGTGTATAAAGTGATGCATCCCTCAGCGCTGCCCGGTATTATGCCCAAAACGAGTGCTGAAGATTGAGATGTAACTGAAGCCATTTGGAAATGACAAGAATTGAGTGCTCTTAATTTTGCATTGATCTGCTATTTTAAATTTAAAAAAAAAAAAAAAAAGTGACTAGTGGAGGAGGGGGATGTGAAGGGATTGTACTCCTCTTTCTGTTGTCTTCTGGCCTTGCGGAAAATAACTCTCCACTCTTCAAATGCCTGGTACTAGGAAGAGAAGTCTCAAGACTGATGGTGCCCTCCTGTTTGGAGAAAAAAAGAAAAGAAAAAAAAAACCAACCAGGTCATTTTTCCTACCAATCCATTCCTGTGGCTTCCCCAGCCCCCATAATCTTGACCATGAACCAGCAGGTACCATCAGTCTTGAATACACTGCAGGTGGGTAGGAACAGACCCGACCGTTTATTGGTGGTCACCATATATTGTCAGATCCTGATCTTATCTGCCAAAAGAACCATCTCAGTGGCTGGGGCAGAGGACCGAAGTATTTCTGTGATTCTGTAACTAGAGCTTAAAATCAAAAATAAAAAAGGAAAGGAGGAGTAAGAAACTAGTGAAAAGGGAATGCTCATTAAACCCTTTCCCCTTTGCTGAGGTCTGAGGCTGGAGGGAAGGGGTTTGAGAGGCTGCTGGGCACCAGGAGTGGGGAGGAAACTTCTGCAGTTCTGACCTAAGGTCGGTCAGAAATAACCAGCTGGAGTGACACCAGGGTAAACCTGGTTGAAGTGACAGGCAGCTCAGCTCCTGGGACTCTATTTACATACATTTAAAGAAAAAAAAAAAATCCTGCCTTTGTTCCCCAGGAAAATCTATTTACTTGGCAGTCAGCTCGTGTGTAAGCTGGAACTTCTTTCATGGAAGATGTAGAAACAAAGCAACTGACATTTCTGCTTTGATGTGAGGCGGCGGCTAAGATTTGATTTTGAAATATGAAAGTAAACTGAAACTACCTCCAATTTAAAGGTGGGTTTTTTAAATGACCTTAAAAGTTTTGAGAAGTTTTTTTTTTTTTTTTCCCCCTCTCCTTAGGGAGCAGAAGAAATTATAACAGTAATCTTACTTATAGCTGTAAGTCTACAGAGACAGTGGCTGTAGGTTAATGAAAAATTGACACTGCTACTTGCCTGTGCTTCCAGCAGAATATATTTTTTTTTTTTCTCCAAACTGATGTGAACTATTGCACTGCGTGAGCTGGTTATGAGTCTCACATATTAAATCGAATGCTTCTTTTGTGGAAGCTACAGGAGCGAGTCACGGCTGAATGTGTTGAACAACGTTGCTGTTTTGAACAAATGCAGCAAAAATTACGGGTTTCTTAAATTGGTTACGCTGGTCCTTCACACACACCCCAACACGCACACACGCTCAAAATTAAGCTTGCTGTGTTAGTCTGAACCAGTAGGCGGGCAGAGGAGTTGTCCCCAGTGATCTCCATCCCAGTAATGAGTCCAAAGTGATGTCCACCCAACCTGGTGGATACCTAGTAGAGCGACCACACCACAGAGCAGCGACTGAGTGTGCCAAGTGCAGTTGCTCTGGTGTTTTTCCATACATGCATGTCCTCCTCACACTTCTTGTGTGGCACCAGGGCTCCTCGGGGGACACCTTGCGGCTCCCAGAGCATTATCCAAGTGCCCTCTCCAGGACCATTTCTGCAGTGTCCTTTGGAAAACAGCTTGGTTCTCGTTCCTGGGAATCGTGCGCAGAAACAGCACGAACTCAACAGCTCGGGCTGACTTTGGTTTGTACTCTGACAACTCAATATCTCTGTTTGTTGTCCTGGGCACGGTGGTGCCATCTGGTCTTGCTTGGACAGCTTATCCATAATACCGCACTGCGTGATATTTCAGTTTTTGCTTATGAAATCTTGGGCTGTGCTTGAATGGCACATGGGTACCTTGATGCCAGTCTCTGACCAGATGGCACATGCTTAAATAACATCCCCCATGTACTGTGCTGGAGATGTATCCACAGAGGTGTTAGAAATTGCATTTGAGACGAGGGGAGGGAAGGCATGAAGACAGCTTCAGGTATTATATGGGATCTCAGGTCAGGAATTAAAGAGCCATTGGGTGTCCACAGACTTCCCTGCTCCCTTTGAAGGACTTTAAACCTGTAACAGACCATAAGGAGTGCCCAGCTCTTGGGTTGAGGGGCTGTTCTGGGGCAGAAGCATTCTCCATCTGTCCCATAGGAGTTTCAAGACTTGTTGTATCACAGAAAAGTGGAGAAAATGTGTGTCTCTGAGGATCAGGGTACACTTGGGAAAAGGCTGTGTTGTGCGCGGTGGAATGTGAGGCAATTATGGGCAACCAAGACTTCTCCTTGAGCATTTCTCCAACAAGAACTATATTTTGGTGTTCCCAGTGGATTTGCCATCTCCACGGGGGAGCAGGTTACCTTTGAGTGATGAGGAAGTCATCATCTTTTACCTCTGTGAAGAGCAGGCAGTGATGTTTCTCTGCCATCTTTCTCAGCCTGGAAGGGTGCCTTCATCTCCATTCTAGCAGTGCTTTGTTGGGGTGGGGGCTTGGCAATTGGCTTCTTCACTCACATTCACCTGCTTCAGAGTAGGTTGTACAAAAAAAAAAAAATCTCAAATTGTTGTGACACCAACATTTCACCTGTGCTAAAAAAAAAAAGTACTTTCATCTGTTGCTCCTTGTATTGCCTCCACAATGCACTAGATATCCTCTTCCTGCTCAAGGCAAACAAACTGAAAACTGTTGATACCCAGCTCCTGGCAGTCACCAAGGTTAGATGACACCTCCCACACTAGGCTGGCATTAGTCTGAAATGGGGAAAATAAATGTATCCCATTAAATATTTATACAGAACTGTGAGATGAGAGACTTGAATTTGGTTTTTGCATCTACTACATTTTGTTCTTTGCCACTTCCTTTGACTTTATCACCTTTTTTTTTGCCTTTCCATTATTATAAAGCTGTGTTTTTCTCCATGTACTGCCTATGCTTTTTATTTATGTGGTGCAAGTTTGTAACAGACAACTGCTTGATGAAATACAGCAGTTGAAAGCTGGAGCGTGATGCAGTCACACTGGAAATAAGGTGCAGCTCTGGTTTGTTTTGTTTTGGTTTGTTTTGTTTTTAAATGTAATGAGTATTTAGCTTTTAGAGCACCTTAACCCAAAACTGATTTCTTCTTAGCTTGCAGTCTTTATGTGGGGATTGACAACTATCCTAAAAGGAGAACTGGCTAAGGTGGCAGGTTAGTAAAGAAATAGGCAGGGATGTTCTGACATAAGCATTGTAGTTATTGCTCAGTCGAAGATCAAAAATTCTACCAGTAAATGGTAGGTCAAGGTAGAAGATTAGACCCTGTAGAAGCTCGAGGTCTGGTCCTACTTCAGTATGTATCACCTGAGCTCTCACCACTTAAAAACTACAGTGTCCCCAAAGTAACTGGAGATACAGCTCCAGCTTATACAGACGGGAACTTGCTTCTCTTATTAACTTACTACCTTTTTAATCTGTAGCCAAGCCAAACCCTGCTTTGGGGTACATTCAGGCTTCTCTTATTGGTTATAAATTTTTGAAGACCTTTGCTACATTGTTGACTTTTCTTTTTAATTAAAAAAAAAAACAAATATCCCAAAGACTTGGTTATGTAGCAATAAAATGTTTGGTTAAACACCAGCCAATTTAGCAAGTCTGCTTTTGCTGCTCCGCGGAGATACACAAATGCACTTGGAAATCCTCTTGCCGATATGTCAGCATTTTGAAACTGCTACAGCTTGAGGTCAGCAGGGTTATTTTCTTTCGTCTGGGACTTAAAACGTCGCTCCCAACCTGGTATCTGGGTAAGATAAGATGAATCCACTGAAGGTAAGAAGTTGACTTTATTAGCTGTAGGAGAAACGCTTCTGGACTACGTAATTCAAAACTGTTTTAAACAACCTTCTGCTCTTCCCCCTGGCAAGGAAGAGAAGTCATTTGCTGCTGTTGGAAGCACTGGGCACTGAGAAACAGAGAAGTGAGCTGTAGTGTTGGGGAGGGAGGGGAAACACCTCCCAGGCACAGGGCTGTAGGGGGGGGTGGTGGGATTCCCACTGCTGGAGATGTCACAGCTGGGAGCCAGGCATGTGGGGAAGCTCCTGCGGAGACACAGCAGTGGGTACCTGGGCAAGAACGGGGTTAGAAATATAAGTTCACACGTATAAACAAAGCAATGCAAAGGCAAATCTGGTATTATTTTTTTTTCATTCTATTTGCAGTAAAAGGAGGAGATTCTGATATGTTGTTTGGTGTATATTTATTGTTTAGTAATATTTTACTCAAATGACGCGAAAGGAAAGTAAGAAGAGAGTGCAGAAGAGAGGAAACTAACCCATGTAAATTTACTGCGTTTGTTTCTTTTGATTTTAGGGCCTAATAACGCAGAAGGGTGCTGGGATGTGTGGCCTCCTCTCCCTCGGGTCTCCACGAGCTTTACCCTGGTGAAGGTTTACCCTCCATAGGAATGCAGAGAGGGCAGTGCTCCTTGCAGGGATGAGAGCTTCTGATCCCAGGTAAGATCTGCTTTAACCCAGAAACGGTGAGTTCCAGGTACAATTCAGCTGGGCAGGTGTCCTTCTGTGCACACCAAGAAGGCTGTGGGTGCCGCTCCCTCCTTCTCCCAGAAAACAAGCTCAAGGAACCAGAGAAAACACGCTTCCCTGTTTGCTAACTTACTCTCCACCCAGCTAACACGCATGTGGTTTCATTTCTTTGTAATAAACTGTGCCCACCATAGCATATATTCTTTTAAATAACATTTTAAAATATTTTCCAGTAAATTAAAGTGATGACATGTTTGTAGGGTTCATTGTTAATTTCATTTCCTTTGGCTCAGCCAGCCAGATAAAATGCAATGTTATTAATCTTTGTTTTAAAAGAAGATCCTTTGCCGAACAGTAATAAATGATCTTGATAGATTTGTCAGGAAAATGAATGATAATCATTTGCAGATAGACACAAGCCTAGTATGGAAGATTAATAAGAAAATATGTATTGGCATCATTAATAACATCTGCTGCCAATGGACTCGTATACGGGTTGCAGCTCGGAAGGCGGTGCGTTCCTGTTAGGATATTGCAATTCATCAGGCGCCGTGAGGAGCGGGGCCGGGGGGTGATGACAGGCTGCTCCCCAGGAAAGGCTGGTGGGGAGCCCAGCACCATGGCTGCACCGCAGGCCCTCGCCTCCGCCGGCGGCCAGGCCTGTCATCGCCGCAGCCCCACGGTGGCCGGGCTCCGGCTCCCCACGTGCATTCTCCCAGCTCGCTGCTAAAACGCTCTGCCAGACTCCATTCCTTGCTTTTGGGGATGGGGCTGGCTGGATTGGGAGCTAATCCCCGTTCCCTCAGGAGCTCTGGGCTGAGCAAGGCTGGTGGAGAAGCTGCTCCCGGCACGGAGCAGGTCGGGCTGCACCACCTGGGGTTTGACGTACGCTCTGGCTCAGGGTCTGCGCCTGTCCCAGCTCACGTATCTCTAAAAAGGTTCCTCCAAAGCCTGCCACAGGTATTTAAGCAGTTGTACGTCTTCAACTGACACAGCTTTAGAAAGCACCACCCACTTCACGGTGAGGGTGCCAGAGCCCTGGAACAGGCTGCCCAGGGAGGTTGTGGAGTCCCCTTTGGAGATTTTCAAGACCCACCTGGATGCAGTCCTGAGTAACATGCTCTGACAAGCTCTAGGCAATCCTGCTTCAGCAGGGGAGTTGGACTAGATGATCTCTATGGTCTCTTCCAACTCTAAAAATTCAGTGAAATTCAGTGAAATTCACTGGATACACAATGTGCGAGAAGATAAAGCTCTTCACAGGTGCTGCCTGAGACTGTCATGGGCCTTGGGTTTTCAGCCTTGGTTATCCCCGTTAGGATAATTTGGATTTATAATCACTCCACCTGCAGAGCCTCTGTTGGGGTTTCCCTCTGAAAAACTCCAGAGGGCTCCTGAGAGTGCAGAGCTGCTCTGTCACAGCATCTCACCCGCAGCAACAGGTAGTAAAGAACCATTCCATCCCATCCCATCTTTGTCTTGGCCCCACAGATCCTTGGTGTGTGGGGCCAAGGCTGATGAGGAGCTGCCAGGGTGAGCAGGGTCCTGCTTGTTGCAGGGAGGTAAGTTGGCGCAGGGACTGGAGGGACTCTGTGTGTTCAGGTGGGACCCATGGGGAGATGCAGCATAAATTGGGAATTATCAAGGCTGGGAAGGAAGGGCTGGGAGATGCCGAGGGGAAGAGCTGTGTGTGGGTGTAGGCAGAGGGAGTGGGTGTGGGAGATGAGAAGGAAGGAGACGAGGGGCTGAAATGAGAAATAATATGAAAAGGAAACTTTCCCCCATCCCCAGTCTTCAACCAGGAGGAAAAATGCAATCTCTTTTTGATTTGATTTTAATTTTTTTCAGCTAAAGATGGTATTTCCCTAGAAAATACAAGGAAAGGTCAAGATGTTTTGAGACAACCCTTGTTTATTTCAATAAAACATTTCAGACTCCCCCTCCCCAGTGATTCTGTTTCCTTTTATTTAACTTTAGTGGTTCAAAATAGAGTAGTAAGTCAAATAAATTTACCACTGAAATGTGTTTCTCCTGTGGGGCGCACATCTGGCAGTGCAGACGTCTCCATTCCTTCTGTGGGCCAAGCTCAGAGATGCAGTCACGTCTCTCAAAGCACATTACTTTGTATAACTGGGATAGGCATCACCGTTTTAAAGGAAACATCATCTTCCAGGATCCATGGGGTGAGACGGGGACGGGAAGAGGTTAGCATCAAGTAGCCAAAAATCAGAACTTGTGTCATTAAAAAAAAAAGGCTTAGTAAATTCCACTTCTATTCTCTGCAAATTTTCTTAGGGGAAGAGAATGATCTCAAAAGTTTAAAAAACTGCCCAAGTATTTCTCATCCTGCTTCTCGTTGCTTTCCCCATGGTTTTAGCGGATGTGTGGTCCAAAAACGCCAATAAAGCCATTGAGCTGAGTGCTGCTGAGGGGCTCTGTGGCTCTGGAGCACTCAGCACCTCGCTGCTCTAAGCCAGAGCCCTGGTATTTCTAAATGCATTAGAAATGTGTCTGTTATTATTAGATATTTACCAGCTATTAATCACAGCTGGTAACTTGATTTCCTCTAAATGTTTTGAGGCACCCTCTGATCTGGGCACCACCTGCTCAAAATTGAATAGTGGAAAGGCAAGGGAAGCTCTGGTTTGTATGCTGCTTCCCACGGGGATGGACGGGCAACTGATGGGGCTGAGACCTCCCTTATTCAAAGGAAATCTACTTTTTCTTCTTATTAAAAACAAATGCTGGTATTGATCTGCATCAGCACAGCACAGGACACATCCTGTACAGCTGATTCAGTCTCCTCCATTCAAACTGAGGATGAGTAGGAGAACCATGACTTGGGCTCCTTGTGACAGGTGGGCACAGAGCCTTGTTTCTTCTCTCCTTGCTGGATCATGACTTATTTTCTTCATTTTTATGGCTTTGTGCTTCACCACATGCCCTCAGCTCCTCGCACAGCCCATGCCTGGCAGCTTGGACATGCCCCTTGGATGCTGGAGTGGAGGGTCACGTCCCCATGGGCATTTTTAGCCTTTTCCAGGTGAGCATCCTAACCACCAGACAAAGATATTAACAGTGGGTACTGCCGTCTCTGCCTCTGGAGGTGGTTTAAAAGGTTGTGGCCGTGCCACATTACATGATAGTACCAACATGGGTCAGGGTAGCCCGGAGTTCCTCAAGAAGGTAAGGTCCAGCCTTGAACCTGGCCCAAGGAGGGCTATTTCTTTTCCCTGCCACAGCCAGGTCACCGTGGTCCCAGGGAGACCTTTGTGCGTCAGTGCAGGATATATAACCACAATAACCCAAAGTCGGAATTGGCTTGTTACTAAGGCACCTTTATTGCTGGTAATGCTGTTAAGGGGCAGGATCAGCCCGATGAGTAAACAGGCTCAGGCTGTTCTAAGTCACGTGGCAGACTGGGCAGGGTGGGGGCTTCAGGGAGGGCAGGGAAGACCCTGATCCCATTGCTGATGCCAACAGGGGGTGGGGGATGCCCAACACGGGTCCTGGGGTGGCTGTGGGGCCCAAGGTTGTAACTTCTGAGCTAATCCAGTGGTCCCACACTAACCCCATCTGAAGTTTGGCCACATGAAAAAAGTGCAGGTAGTGCTTAAATCTCCTTCCCCACACCAGCATAAACCAGAAGTCCTTCAGAAGTCCTTTCCCTAAAAGCAGTGATGCAAAGTCAGCCCCAAGCTGGTGCATGAGGGGAGCAAAGAGCTGGCCAAGCCACAGCTGGGCTTTTCAAAATCTTTGCTCCTTTCTGGGCTCAGCTCTGCACCTTTAAAATTGACCCCAGGTCTCCTACCCCCAGTGCTGTCCCACAAGTCCCCTGCATTCTGGATGTGATCAGTTTTGAGTCTTGGCCAAACCTTATCTTATGGAGAAACAGAGCCCCGCAGTCATTTCCAGCAAGCAGTGCCTCCAGGGAAGGGATGTGCCAAGGCTTGCTGGTGCCTCTGGGGACCATCACCGGGGTCTCTGACACCCAATGCCTCTTTCTTAGACATGAAGATGAGGACTCCTGAGAGAAGCCAAAGCCACATGCTGACCTGACCCCTCCTCAGCCAAAATATCCCCACAGAAAGACATTAATGGTCAGCAGAAGAATAGCATTAACGTTGCAAACAGTCTTCCACAGGGGCTTTTCCTCGATGCTGGTGAGTCTCCGCTCCAGGGCAGCTTTCTCCTCCTGGGACAGGGTGGGCGTGGGGCCAGTGGATAGACCGCAGAACCACAAGTACAGCATCTTCCAGCAGGGAGGCTTGGCTGCTGCAAGAGACAAACCAAAAGATGAGTGTTATCATCTACCTGGGATTCTTCCCTCCCTCCTTCCACTTGTTTGGAGGCGCATTGACCAATCTGGAGCTTGAGGTGCACCTCAGATGGGAGGTGCAAGATGATGGTGGGAGATGGGAAGTGAAAAGAGAAAGTTCTGCCTCAACCATGTACAGCTGGGCCTGATTATAGTTGGTTGATTGCAGCACCAGTCATTCATTAGTTAATTAACAGACCTCTTCCTCCTCCTCCCCAACCCAGCTTCCATCCACTTTCACAAATTCCTGACAGCATGATGGTCCATTTAAAGATATCCTGGCTCATTTATTGCCCATGACATGCCAGGTGAAGTGTGTGTTTTAATTGTCAGCCCTGTGCTGGGTGTATTTCACTGGCTGTTCTTTCCAAATATAACCTTTTTTTGATATGCAGAATGTCATAAGGCCTCGAAAAAGGTGTTACCAAAAAAAAACAAAAACCAAACCTCATTAAACTGTCAACTGCTGTGTTTCACATTTCCTTTCCCATCATTACTAATTACCAAAATACCAAGACATTTATTTATAAAAATCTGAGCTACTTAAGTAGGAATTGATAAGAAATAATAATTAATGCTGAATGGCTAGATTCAACTAAAACCCAAATTTACTTTATTGGGAAAAAAATATTAAGGGATCTCTTTAGCTGTTCAGTCCTTTTTAGTTTGCCTGTAATTGGTACCAGCGTCCTTTGGACTGACCAGCAAAAGGAAAGAGAGAAGAAATCTTGTGTATGTGCCTTTCTTCTGTGATTTCTGCTCTGTAACCGTGGGAGGTTAAGCTCAAAACTGGAAAGCTAAATTTTTTAATGGATTTGCAGAATAAACCTCTGTCCACTCTGAAAAGAACTTGCCTATGTAGCAACTCCTCGTACTGTTTTGCCTCCTGACAGCTTTTTAAGTTCATCTGACTCTTTACCTTCCTCCTATTAAATACCCTTGGTAGGAGACACAGCTATTTAAGCAATTTGGGTCTGAGTTTAAACCACGGCTTATATCCTGAGGGAAGATGGATGGTACTATTGGCATAATGTAAATGAGAAAACTGAGGCTTGTAGATTTATCCTATGACATCCATAAAATGCACACATCTGCGCCCAGTGTCTCATGGTCCCTTTGGACCGTGATGCTATTTTGATACAGTATGTTACAGCATCACTGAGTGAGTTTGGCCAGCAGAGCCCACACAGGGGGAAGGAGGAGGCACCTCTGGCACATACACAAGGGTTTTATCTCCTAGCAATGATGAGGACAGGGAGGGATGCTACTTTTATGTGCTGAAATATGAAATTACAGAGCCTGCTGTGACTTTCATAGCACTAGTGGTAGCTGCCGTGTTGGTTGTGCCTGCAGTAATGCTGTGGAGCTCCTCAAGTGTCACAGCACAAAACCACACCGTCAACAGGGAAAGGAGCAGTGTCCCAGCAGCACAGTTCTCCACCTTCCCAAGGCCTGTTTGTAAGTGGCTGTTGACCCCCACCTAAGCAGCCCAGCACACCATTAAGTGTCCAGACTTGAGGTGCTAAAATAACACTGTGACTTGGGCAGAGCCGAACTGGGGCAGTTTGCCCAAGTAAACAGCTTGTTCTAGGGAGGAAAGATAAAAACATTTTACTGAATTGCAAGCTTTCTTTGTTTTTCAGGAATGACAGCTCTTCTGAGCCATTCAGATGACTGTGATATGAAGATAAACGCTAGAAGATACGTTGGGAGGACCAAGAACCACAACAAGTTCTTTTGTCAAACCCGCATATGCATGTAAATATAAGCCCCAACTCCTGTGAATGCAACAGGTAGCCTCTCATGAGCTTTAGAGGGACTTGCATGAGATATTGGCCATGCACTCACATGCACACTTGTCCACAGGCCACCACCCTACCTGTCTCCTCTTTATCGCCTAAATCCGCACTTTCGACCAAGTCGCTCTCTCCGTTGGCTGGATTGATCTGTGCTTCTTCACTCTTGAAATTTTTCAGATCAATGGCAGATGCTTTTCTGTGTCTTGTCCACCATGTCAAGCAAGCGAGCTGCAAAGTGGGACAGAAAAAATGGGTTATTGCCTGCGAGCCCCAAACTGGCACACCAGTCACCTTCCTCTTTTGGGGACAGAGATCCAAGATGGTGCTGAGAGACCTGCTCTTGCGCAAAGGCTGTTACCCCATTTTGCTCACCTCCCTTCTGCACAGGTGTCCATACCCTGGAAAAAAAAGGCTGATAGCATCCAGTTGGAGCTGAAAAGCTGGGAAAAAGTGTGAATCAGTCTAGTTTCTTTAATTCTATTTTTTTAAATTAACCTCTCCTATCCCTGTCTTTACCAGGAGTAACCTTTTAGTAGACACTGAAGAAGTAGCTTCCTATTTGCTAGGCTCATTTGATTGTCATGAAATAATGATCTGTATCCAGAATGGCAGCCCTCCATCAGGGAAGGGTAATAAAGTAAAGGGGGAAAAAAAAAAAGAAAGAAAAAAAAAGAAGAAGCCAAGATAACCCTTTCTGGATGGGGGAAGAGAATCCAGAAGAGTAAAAGTGAGAAAACTCGTGGCTTGAGTTAAAGACAGCTTAATAGGTAGAGCAAAAACCGCACACGCAAGCAAAGCAGAACAAGGAATTCATTCACTGCTTCCCATGGGCGGGCAGGTGTTCAGCTATCTCCAGGAGAGCAGGGCTCCCTCAGGTATAATGGTACTTGGGAAGACAAATGCCGTAACTCCAAATGTCCTCCAGCTTTATATACTGAGCATGACATCACATGATATGGAATATCCCAGCTGTCCTGGCTGTGTCTCCTCCCAGTTTCTTGCTCACTCCCAGCTTACTCACCCGTGGAGAGTTATGAAGACCAGAAAAGCCTTGACTGCTTAGCAACAACCAAAACCATCAGTGCACTGTCAACACTGCTCTCATCCCCAATCCAAAACATAACCCCACAACCAGCTGCCAGCAAGAAAGTTAACTCCATCCCAGCTGAAACCATGACAGACAAGTCTGAAGACCTCCTCCCTAGGACACTGGGAGCACCTGGAGGCCATTAATCCTGCAAACCTCACAGTGGTCCTTTTGCAGCTGTGAGGGGGAGGGTTAACTATCCCAGGGGCTCAGGTCTTTGAATTTAAGCCAGGACTGCTCTTTCTTTGGCTGACCATGGCTCACCAAGCAGCTTGGTGGCACTGGCATGTCCTAATCTCCGTCTGCTCTGGCCAATCCAGGCAGCAAGGACCACGCTCATCAATCCCACTCAAGTACAGCTGCTCAGCTCCGTGGACTGTCCTCTCACTCCAGCCTGTTGGCTGCCCTGCAGAGGAGCTGCAGGATGGGACCGGGACGAAGAGGCTGCAGCGGTGACAACAGGTCAGGCAAAGTCACACATCTGCCTGACGAGCGGCTGCCTCCCTGCCCTGCCTGCATGGAAACGAACGCCTCGGGTCACTTACAAAGTAACGTAAGTTTAATTTTTGAATTTTACACGCACAGATCTAGGCAGGAGTTTCCAGCTGACACAAAATGTTGCATAATTTCCAGAAGATTTATAGCTTTATTTAAATCATTTTCAACCAAGATGAGCACTGGGCAGGGCTAATCTTTCTTGTCACGATGTGCTAAATTGCTTTGATTTGATGATCCTCATCTTTCTCAAGGATTTTTTTTTTTTTTTTTTTTAATCACTTAGGAAATGTCACTGGAACATAGCAAAGTTTCAGGGTACTAAAGGATTTCTGAAACTTTTTCTCTTTCCCCTCATTTTTCCTTTTATCACTGAATGACTGTCTTCACATTGCAGCAAAATCCACCAGGGCTGGAGCTTACCCGGGGCTCAGATGCTGCCAGATGGGAGTGATTCCCAGTTGAAAGCAGCATAGACACACAGGCAACCTCACCACCTATCATCCCACCAAACCACCCTGGAGCTGGTGCTTTGACCACGGCCAACCTGTTCAATAAAGCAAACCACCACCCTAGAGGGCTTCTTGGTGAAGTCTCACACCCACATTCCAGCTTCAAGCTTACCTGTGGTGGGTTTTGGCTGTCTGATTTCCTCAAGGTCTCCCTTTCTCCTCTTTGCCATTGGCAGAAAGACATGTGCTGGGGCAGACCAGCAGCGTTGTGTGACCATGGAGGACACCATGGGACTGGCTAAACTTCCCTGGTAGACGCTTAAGAAAGGGATGGGGGATAGGGGAGGCAGATAATGGCAGGTGTTTTGCATGCCCAGAGAAAGCAAGCAAATACATAAATATAGAGAACTGCTGACAGGGAAGCTGCATGAGCATAATTGGACCTTGGAAATGCTGCCTGAGGCCACCATGTCCAAGGACTGGAGGGACTGCAGGGGGGATGATATTAGCCTCTTGGTGGGTCCCAGGGAGCTTTGCAGTTCCACTACCCACTGCAGATCCATGTGTGAGTGCTGCTCAGGGAGCCCTGTGTCCTCACCCCAGTTTGCTCCTCTATGAGCGTCTGGTTCCCCTAGGAGCTGAGCATGTTTTGCTCTTAAGTGGCAGTAGATGATGCTGTGGGAGCTTCAGTTGCAGCACTTCAGAGTGCACAGTGTTGGTTCAGACCAGCCAAAACGCACTGGGTGCTCCTCATAGGCTATGCACCTAAAGAAGCCACTGAATCCAGATCTCAGGACACAAGGAAAACATCCCTGACCCCAGAGTACACCAGGTGGAATTGCCAATCTATCAGCCTGTCTAGGTGAGCCCTGACCCCTGGGGAGGTGACCTGTTCATGTGGCATTCATGCTTTGTGAGCTGTTCCTCTCCTTTTTCATCCTCACATTCTCCTTGGGCAAGGGAGTTTGCAAGAACTCAGCAAAGTTTTTCTTTTGTTGATTGTAAACTAGAATAAATCCTTCTGTTCCAAAATGCCATCTGGCACCTGACAGTTGTGTTTCAGCTTCACAGTCTCAAATTTAATTGTAAGCTCTTTTGCAGGGTTTTCAAGGACGGCGTGACACAATATGGACTACCTACAATGAAGACATATGAACTCTGGAGCATACCAAACAAATTCCTTGCATACTTGTTTTCCAGCACAGCATCAATCACCACAGGGATGGGAGAGTGTCCAAAACAGCAGGAGAAAATGCTACAGCTTGCAGTTCTTGGATTGTAATTCATTTAAAGTCGGGCACATTAGCTGTACCATTCTAACTTCAGATACAAATCTCTTTTCTCCTTTTGCACATTTACTATCTGAAAAGCATTGAGATTCAATATTTAAAGTTGTCCAGTGTAGATCCTCAGCTGGTGTAAAGCAGCATAACTGTGCTCAACAGCTGTTGCTGATCTTTGAAGGCAGTGGAGCTATGCTGATTTACATCTGCTGAAGTATGATGAATCGTTACAATTCTTTGGCTTTTTCTTTGTTGGCTTGTTTTTCTTTTTCTTTTCCTTGACAAAATAAATGGTGTAATTCCTAGCTCTTATACGGTGTCTTTTATCATTACATCTCAAAGTGCTGCACAGATAAGGGCTTGCAGAACTAGCTCCATGCGATTTTTATGGGGGCAATATCTGAGGCTCATAAAGTGAATTGACCAACATATGGGACTGGGAAGCAGCAGAGCTTCAGATACCCTCAGCCAGAACACCCACTACCAGCCTTTCCCTCCCAGCCACTATCATGGGCAACATACAGGCTCTTCAACACAGGTTTGCCCACTTGCATCCCAAAACCCAGCAACCTGAGAACATTAGTGGCCAAACACAAAGTTCAGGTGCTAGTTTCTACCCAGAGGGTTAGAGCCTGACATGTCTATCCTGATTTCTGCCTCCTGCCCTTCCTTCCCAAAACCCTTCTGTCTTTGAGCCATCTCAACACAGCCACAGACGAACTTGGGATGAGAAGAAAAGCCATGCTTGCAGGACACCATAAGAAACCATGCCACCAGGAGTGATAGTCCAAAACTACACATCCGCTCATGTCCAGGCCAAAAATAGGGGCGAGTCTTAGAGAAAATGAAAAACGTTAGGTTTAACACTGCCCACTCAGATTCATGCCAGACAGGCAGCAACCCAGCAATGATGGCATCTACCACAGCTTAAACCCCATGCCTTCACTTTGGCTGTTCTCTGAGGAACCAGGTCAGAAACTGAATGGAAATCAGGCTACAACCAAAGAGGGGCAGACTCTCACATTCCTACCGAGCTATGGAGAGAGGGAATTAGCTACCACTTACTGGCATAAAATTGCCTGGCAGCCCATCGCATTTTCCTTGTGGTGGGAAGAAACTGAGGCTGAGAGGATGCATGGGACACGAATGGTCATAACCATCAAGAGGTCTCTGTGTCCAGCCTCTCACTGCCACAGGCAATATCATTAATTATTATTAATTTTCTTCAACAGAATCTCTTATACAGACGTCAAGTCCTGAGCTCAGCACTATGTGGGGTCCACAGCCTACCCAAAGGTTATCCTGAACATCCCTCTTTAGAAAACTTCCTAAAAAAAAGCCCAGCCTATGTTTTTTCACAGACAGCCCTTTAGCAAGCTCTCCTCCCTCCCTGGGTCTCCAGATGTACCTGGGGGGACCAGTCACCACCCTTCCTCCTTTGTTCTTTTAGGATAACTGCACACAGCTGTTTCAGACAAAATTCTATCCTTCCTGACCATCCCATTGGCATTCTTCCCTGGAATACTTCCAGCCTGAATCCACCTTTTCTGAGCTTTGGCTCTTTGAAAAATATGTCAAATAAGGTCTCTTAAGTCATGCATCTATAAACTCACCTATTCCTACAGAAAATTTCCTCTAAGGCATCTCTTGTCATTATAAGCTCTCTTTCCCTGATGCTATTATAACAGACCTTCATCCTGAACTCACCCTCAGCCCCCACCCTTAAAACATGCTTTAAATGTTTTTTATACCTCTGGGGTCAGAATAAAAAGCCAGTAAGTGCGCTGTGGCCAGTTTCTTCATTTCCTGAACTGTTGGTATGATGGTCACCATTTGCCAGTGCTGCGTTAATGCATCTTGTCTTGCTATTGCTGTGGGCAGGGAGCACTGCACATGTTTAGTTATCACAGGTCAGATGATGAGTGGGAACTCATTAAACCACAGTAATTAATTGCTGGCAACCATCTGGCCACCCCTGAGCAGTAGTGAACAACGTAAGCAGCAGAACTAATGGTGCCTCCTTGCCAGTATTTCTTTCTCCCATGTGGATCCTCTGATAGCTAATAAAAGCTGAGACTTTATCTCAAAGCAGACACAAAGACAGACTCTCTCCCTCCCCCTTTCCTCTATCTGAGCACCTGCTTTCATTTAATCTTTAGGAGCTGGGTATCTTTGACACCACTAACATTCAATCAAACATTGATGGAACTGGTTAATGCTTTACAAGTTACGAGGAAGCAACAGATAGAAAATGCTATGATGGCATCACCCCTCATTTCCTCATGCGGTTAGACAGGGAAAAAATAGGTCTTTTAAATCTATCCGGTAACCTTTGTTTGGAGGTAGATGGCAGCTTTTTTTCTATTGACAGCTGCTTTAAAACTTGGGACTGGGAAGAGTTGCTTTAAGGTTTTATTATAGAAAGCCTCCCAACTGCACCATTTTAATGTGTTAAGTAAAAGAAAGTTGTGCCTGAATCAAAGTTATTAAATGTAATTGAGATCACATTGGGACAAAATGTTATTCTCCTAAATGCCCATGTTGCAAAAGATATTAATCTTGTTTGCCTGCAAGATTGATGCTGGCTCTGCTGAAACAGGGGAGATGCCACAATTAGATATATTTAATTCCTCCTCAGCAGTGCTCTGTAATATGATTTCATCTCCTTCCCCTTCGTCTTTTCTTTCTGTTCCAGTTAGGATGGGCTGTGGTGTCTGCCCAGCTCTAGGCACAGCATGGGAACTCACACTCAATTTGAAGCACTCAGTACCTCAGGAAGCATTAACACTGTGTGACCTGGGGAATAGAAAGCTGAGGAGCAAGGGCTTCTTTGCAGCAGATGTATTACGCACCATTTCCTAACCATGGGAGGAAAAGAAAAGGACAGATTTCAGAGATTTTTTGGAAACCAAACGGGGGCTCTGAGAAAAGGGTGCCACTGCAAGTCACTTACCTTTTCTTCAGGGATCGGTGGGGTGCAGAGACTAATAAGGACAATGACAATCGCAGTGAGGACACAGAGGATGAGGGCAAAGTAGAGGTAGTGCAAGTCCTTTAGCACAGCTGGTCTTCTGTCCTCCTCACCACAAGACGGTGTGCTATAAATAAACTCAATGATCATCCGAACGAGACCAACAGCCAGCCCAACCACAAGGCCCCAGAAAGCACCCTGAGAAAAGGCAAGCATAAAGAAAAGGTCACTGCATGTTACCTTTGGTAAAGTTTTCTCTTTTCTTTTTTTTGCTTTTTGATTTTCTGCTTTTTTTCTGCTCATTTCTGCTCTTTCTTAAACCAGGGCCTTGTATGCCTGATGGAAACCCACACTGATAGGCATCAAAGGAGGATGTTTTCAGTTAAAAATCCTTATTTTTCCTCTTTCTGCCCTTGAACATGGAAAAGATAGAGCACAAACAGTGCAAGAGTCTCTTCCTAGCAACATGCCTCCAACTAGGCTTTGACACAGCATCCCTAAAGTGCAGAACAACTTTGCCTTTCGTGCTTTCAAATGAGACTGCCAAGAAGTACCACTTGCAGAGGCTTCTTGGAAGCAAACACACCTGCACTGGAGACTGGGCTAAGATCCACTAATACATGCCAGGGAATTGCCACACTTTGGCTGGACTGGTTTTGACTTTAAAGTGTCTCAAAGGCTAGGTACTGAGGGGAGAGTTATGCATTTATTTTATCAAATTAAATACGTATATCAATTGGTTGTTGACACTCCACTTACAGGCTCATTAATCCTCTTGCAGAAGATTGCCAAGATGAAGAGAGCTGTGATCGGCGGGGCTAGATAGCTGGTTATGGACTGAATGTAGTCAAAGAGCTTGCCGCTGTTGGCCGATTGAATGATCGGGATCCAGAGAATACTGATGACTACGAGGATGAGGATAAAGACTCTGGAAGATGAGAGTAAAATTGTATTAGCTCTGCAGGTGGTGAAGTCCACCTGAAAATGAAGTTTTGCAGAAAAACACGCTTCCAATTGCTCTCAGAATTTCCTAAGAAAAAATCCACAGATCACTCTCAAAGAGACAGTGTACACAGGAAAGGAGAAAATTGTTCTTTTCTAGAAAGTCAGTTCAACCAGTTCCCAAAGCTGGCTTCACAGATTTCGGAGTGAGCTGAGCTAGAACTTGCCAGCCAAAAGCCATGAGAGAGCCACAAGGGCATGGTGGTTCACACCACAAACTCTGTCAGTACAAGCCCTTCAATCTGGTGTGTCCTGGAGAGTGACATGTTCTTCAAAGGACTAGCCCTTGGATGCAACAGAGAGGGAGTTGGTAGTGTGCGTAAGCAATCTTTCTGCCACCTTTCCAAGCAGATAAAAGGCTCATTCTAGTTCCTTTGCCAAATTCCAACTCATTTGCTGCTTACTAAAATTGCTTCTGGGATCTTAGGTGTATACCATAGCCTCCTTTGTCATTGCATTGTGTGTTAAAGAGGTTTCTCTATATTGCTGAACAAGAGGTACTTCTCCTCTCACTACTCCACAGTGGTTCCATGAGATTGCCTGCAGCTTTCAACCATCCCACAGCAAAGTTTAGAACTTAATGCCCATGACTTGAGAGGAAAAGCACCACAAACATGCAGAATGCAGATTAAATTCCAATACCAGGAGGAGAACTTTATATGCCCATGCTGTAATGCAGTACCAAAGCTTGCTTGCAAAGGGCATTATGACTTACCACAGAGACAGAGAACTGGGAGGCCCATGCACTTTTCCATGAAAAAAAGGAGTAATTGCCATGCATCACTCCTGTCTCAAGCAAAAATAACATTTTCTTAAAGACCTCTGGAGACAGTAACTCCAGAGCGCCTTTGCCTTTTCTAAAAGTTACATTTAAGGCAGTATTTATGTTAAATTTAGAGAAGAGAGAGGCAATGATCTACCAAGCTCACTGGTACTCTCAGTGTTTCTCTTTGAGCAGGTGAAGCTGGAAAATTTAATGCTCTTTCCCAGGCTGTGTTCCTGTTCTATATTTTAGGCCCCAGATTTTTCTCAGTGAGTCCGGACGAAGAATGTAAATGCTGCACTCAAAACAGATGATGAGAACAACGAGACATAAAGAAATGTAAGGACCTGCCCACAATCATCAGCTCCTGCTCTGAAGCCTTTCTGCGGATCCGCTGCCAGATGTCTATAACGAAGAGAGTGCTGCTGCTGTTGAAAATAGAGGTGAGGGAACTCATCAAGGCTGCCATCATCACAGCAATCATCAAACCCCGGAGCCCTGGGGGGGCAAAAAAGGGAAGGAAAATCAGGACTAGACCTTTGGCCTCTCAGCACTGTTTTTTCATCCCCATGTCTGATAAGTGCAGTAAGATTTCCTCATCCTTAGGACAGATAAGAGCAGTATGATCCCCCTGTGCATAACGTGGCTCAAGCCCACCTCCAAGTGTAAAAGTTTCTCACCATCCGGCATGAGTTCTATCACGAGTTTGGGGTAGGCAATGTTGGAACAACCCACTGCAGCTCCACAGACCCTTTTGCAGATGTCTGGGTCCACGCAGCCCACTTCATCTGTAAGAGACAAGAAAATGACAAGAAGTCAGTGTAAACCCTGTCTGGCCATAAGTTGTTGATTCATGGGAACAAATCTTGATGCCTTGTGCAGGTTCATGTAAATTCGGAGGTGCAGCTGCAATACAGCTAGAATGAGAGGAGCTGGAAAACATTTTACATTGTAAAATAAAGGTGAAACTTGGAGATGACATTTTGCAATTATGTTCAGGCTACAGATACAACTCTCCTGGATGTTGCATGATTGTAATCCTTGATGATTAGTTGTTTGTGGGAACTGGACTGTTTCCATGAACCTGTCAGCAGGGTTACCAAGGGTGTTGCAGGCTGAGTTACTCCTATTTGAAGAATCTGGGAAAGAGGCACTTGAGACATGCTTTCTTCCAGGAGTGGTCCTCCTAACTGGGAAATGGCACGCTCTGGAGAAACCAGTAATGAGAATTCCTTGGGAGAGAACAGGAAGAGAGCACTTACTTAATTTTTCACAAAGGAGGGCTGATTTGCACAATCCACCAGGAAGTGCATGAATCTGTGTGGTAGATTGCCAAAACTCTCACCAAATACCTAATGAAAGTAATCCATAGGACCTGAATGACAACCTCAGTGCTTCATGTATTTCATCTCACTGGTTTCCTCCAGATAGACAGACGCAGGCAGTGTGCACAGCATGAAGCTATATGACCCCAATGACAACGTAAGCTCCATATGGATACTCCCAGTGACTTCTGCCACTGTGGGAGCACTGGAGGTGACGAAAGGACACAGGAACACCATTTTACAACAGGAATCTATATGACTATGCCTGCAGAACAGCAGTTTCTGAGGTGTAACAGTGCTGGCAGACCTGTGTAGGGTTAGTGGTCATTGCAAGTATAAGGCCATGTGGCAAGGAACATGGAAAGGCTTACCTGGGTAAAGAGCTCTGCTGATCATTCCTGGCATGACAATGAAAAACATAGGGAAGATTTTCAGATATCCTCCCAGCACTGATCCACCTTTGGCATGGGAGAGGTTCTTAGCAGAGAGAGACCTCTGGACTATCACCTGCAATCAGTGCAGAAAGGGAGCAGAGAGTAAAAAAGAAGTCCTACAGAGAGAGCAGGATCCATCCTCTCTCTCTGTCTCTCGTTCTCATGGATGACTTTCATCCAGCAGAATCCCAGGGTGTTTTGCATGCCAATGGCAACTTTCCCATCTCGGTTGACTGCAGCCTGCTGCCACTGCTCAGAGCTCAGTGCACGGGCTATAGGAGAGGGCAGCGTGGAAATTTCCTTTACAGGAATCATTTCGCCCTTCACTGAAATGAAGCCACCTTGAGGACTGGAGACAGCAGCTGTATGGCAGCAAGAGATGAGGAATGAAGCAGACTGAAGGTGCTTTGGTAGAAGTTCAGCTGTGGGATACATAATTTTCATAATTACCCCATCTTAAAGCACAAAAGCAGCAAGCCTTGAGAAAACAATACATTTTTTCCTTGTTTCTAGCTTGGAAAGGCATAAGAAAGGTGAGATCTCCAGGAATATGAATGGTTTGTCTGGAGGTCTACACAAGGTCACTGCAGAGCCAGCTCCAGATCCACATTTTCATATCCTGGTCATGCTAACTGCATGAAGACACCCAGTACTCTCCAGGCCACATTGAGATAAAGATGGAAGAAAATAACCTGCTCTCTCTGCACTAAGTGCACAAAATTAGCAGCTTGCTGAGAAGGTGGAAGGAGTGAGATATTCTGGTCTAGACCAGGAAAAAGGTAGTAACTCCCATACAGTGAGACACAGACATGTTTCAGCTCACAGATCGACAAACTGAGAAGTGGACTGGAAATAACAGTGTGGTGGTTTGACTGGAGAAGGAAAGACTTTCTTTACCTGATCAGTGCACCAGCACCAAAGAGCCAGAACGGAGAGGCCGAATATAAGGCCAGGCCAAGGAATGTCTCCTGTGACTGGATCCCTGAACAAATGAAAGGCATCTGCACGTGGGAGGTGACAGGTTGTATTTGGGACTATGATCTTCGGTATTGCTGTGTTGTATTTCTCCTGTAGTCCTTCATACCAGCCAACTTTTTCAAATCCTGAAAAGAAAATGCCAGTGATTTAGGGTCTGGTCGTCTCTGAAAAGTTATTTCCTTATCTGAGTTTCATGATTACTGTTTTTTTTCTCCTATCTACCTCTCATCTCCTTTCTTTTCCTTCCACCCTCGCTTTACAGGAGTCAGTTGTGGTTTTAATAGTGCATCCTGGAAGGGGATCAATGCAGGAAAACCTCCATGATCCTAATCCACAAAATGTCCTCAGCATATAGACTTTGTTCACGCACCCTCCAAGAGCTAGAGCAGGAAGGTATAACATAAAACAAGATATATGTCTATTCTGTTTGCCAAGAAGGCTTAAAGCAAAGACTAATGATTGTCAGTTCCTTGTTGCTTTTTTTTTTTTTTTATAATGCTTAGTTACGCCCAGATGAATCCACAGTAACTCCCAAAGTCAACAGGGAAAGTCAGCAGAATTACTCTGAATATAAGTGAGCACAGTGAGAGCTGAATTTGACTCTAGGGATACAGCGTTTCAAGCTCTGTGGCAACTCCAGGTAAACCCAGACCAGCAAGGTGAAGTTATCCAGAAGCTCACCTCCATACAGTTAGTGCAAAGGATGATGCAAGTATGACTTTTTGGTGAATGAGAGTTGTGCTGGTACCACTTCTGTGGGTGGTTAAAACTCATTTCTGCACCATACATGAAAGCGTGAGGTACCCTACTAAGGTCTGATGGCCTTGAGATCATTAAATTAGTGTATGACACCACTGCAGACTCCCCTTACCTATAAACATGAGGACCAAAGCTCCCAGCACCATGATCAGGGTCTGCAGCGCGTCTGTGTATATCACAGCCGTTAGACCACCTGTCAGGAGAACGAGAGAAAACAGGCGGAATGAATCACCAGGTACAGTGAAACAGGTACCTCACCTGGAGAAAGGTTTTCCTTGGCCCCAGCCCTTTGATTTCAGGACAGACCCACTGGGAGAAGCTGGCACTGGTCTGGTTACCAGGACCCTATAGCTGTCACAAGTCCTCCCATGAGGAATGGCCTGAGGGGTTTGTCCACATTCATAAGAGGACTTTGAGGCAGCTCAACATCTTAATATCTAAAGATGCTAATGTTACAAAAGAGAAAAAAACAGAGCAAATATGGACAGTGGTAGCTGTCTGCACAGAGGAAAATGTGAGCCTTTTGGAATATCAGAGAATTCTCTAGAAAACAGTGATGTTCCCCCATACCAGTTTCCCTTGGGCCAGGAGGGGAGAGGGGAATAGCCAGAGGTCTCCAACAGCTGGGAGTGACAGGGAAGGTACTACCAGCAACCAGGGGCATCTCTCCCTCAGACCAGGACCTGAACGCTTTGTCTGATGTAGAAAAGGGGGAATTTCTATCCTAGGCTCCAGTTTATAATGTTTCTTTTAAAAATCAGCTATTTACCAGCTATGGTGTAGACAGCAGTCACTGCTAGCAAGACCACAGTGGACAAGTAGAGGTTCCAGCCCAAAGAGATTTGGATGAACAACGCTCCAGAAAAAATGTCTGTCTGCAATAAAGAACATCAAGGGCAGTCTGGCGTTAGTAGTGCTTCGTGCAAGTGAAATCTAATAAAGCAGCCTGCAGCCCTCTGCGGCTGAAAGCATTGACGAGGGAGGACACCACGAAGGTGAAGTGGAAGAGGAGGAGACAGCATGGGGCTGTTGGCTGCGAAACTTCTTGTTCTTGGTATAAGGAAAACCTTTCCTCCAGGTCAGAGCTCTCAGCATCTGGGAACAGGGGCAGCAGGAGGATGAAAATCAAGGGACTACAAAGCAACCAAAAGACTATTTTACAGGCAGCTTTCATGGCACGTAATCCTCACTGGCACAGAAAGGTATTGGTGGAAACTGCCACTCCTTTTGCTGACTCTGAAGACACCTGTGGTGAGCAGGAGCCCGAGTATCCACAGGTAGACACAGGAGGGAAAGAGGGGACAAATAGCAGAGACCAGGTTCTACCCAAGACTACATCTTGCTGGCCTCATGACCAGGAGACACTCCGGCTTGAAAGACCCCTAAAGAATCACTGACTTCTTGTGTGATTATTTATCTGGAAAGGTCAACATCTTGCTTTTCTGTCCAGAAAACTCCAGAAAAACAGGTTATACCTGCTGAAGACCTCACTAGAAATACAGAAACCCCCATCGGCTTTGTTTTGTTTGGACCTACTGGCAGAGAGGGTGAAACCAGAAACTAGCTGAAACCTGGAATTATACAGATAACATCTCTCAGATAGAGAAGATGATATGGAAGATATGTATGTTGGGAAATCAACCTGAAGGACTCCTGTGAATCTGGCCGTGCTTGAGATACAGGTAAAAACATTTGCCAAGGGCGACAGAAGGGATGGGGCAAGATTTCTGTTTGCTGTGCCTGAAACAAGCACCTTAAAAGCAAGCACCCAGTGTGACTTCTGACCTCCGAAACCCTGAGACAGGACAACCACTGTCAGGACACCACAGGAGCCGCTCACTGTGTCTTCTGGTTTTTCACTTCCCAGCAGGAAATACACACACCTCTGTAGCCACGCAGGATCAATCCTTTGACAACACTATTTACCAAGATCTCTGCTTTTCTCTGCAAGTAGGGAAGACTCTGCAACGCCCTAGTTGCTAACCTATGTTTGGGCAAAAAAAAGCAACAGGGGGAAACATCCTTCTTGTAACCAACTGCCTGCTGTCCAGCCAGCCGCTAAATGAGCTCTCCACAAACAATAGCACTGCTTAATAGAAAGCACCTGTCATGCCCATAAACTCCACCAGCCACATCCGTCAGCCACGCGTGAATTAGCTGCACAGAGGAGAAACCACTGAGATGAAACAGCAATGACTGAGGCCAGGGTCCTGCGCTGAAAGGTATTGGCAAATACTGCTCTGCTGAAGGTCATTTTGAAAGACTGGTGTGTTTTCACCACGTACGTTGACGGTGCAGCTGTGCACATTGTGGTGCTGTTGCAGGACACATCTTCCATTTACCCCTCATGTGCCCAGTTCTGCTTCAAATGCCTCTTTGCCAGACCTCACCATGGGAAATGCTTCAATGCTGGAGACAGCAGTGGCAGCAATGGGTGACATGACCTGGCCGTTAGAGGAGGAAATCTATCCCATACTCCCAGCCTGGAGCTCCTCTTGACAGACCTCCCAGGACCTGAGAGATAATAAGCCCGGGAGAAGGACCCAGAAGCCAGCTGCCAAAGGCACATGGGTGCCTCATCTCCAGTCAATGTCATCCAAAGCAATTTGACATCTAAATACTCCAACAGGGCCTAGTGAAAACTGACGTGGACGGGTCATGGGACAATCAGCTGGAGACAAAGGACTGAGAATTTGACTTCCTGTAACAGACTCCTAAATACAGTCTTCTCCCTCCAAGGGCACAGGTAGCTCTCAGCAAATCTCTGACTGTAAGTTCTTCCCCTTTATGAATGGAATTTAAATGAAGTAAAATACACAATAGCTTACATGGCTTTTTGGCTACCAGCAGGGTACAATGCTATAAGCACTCCAGGAAGGATGCTGAGTTTTGTCTTAAGTCAGAACCTACCTCCCTTTCCCCATATAAGTGGCAGAAAGAGAGAGGAATAACCATAGCATACCTAATGCTGAAAACTCAGCTACAAAAACAACAGCAGATTTATGATAATTTAAGAGAATTTCACATCTACAGGATGCAGCCAGCCAGATCCTCAGGTGGGGTAATGCTGCAGTTGCCCTGTCTAAGGTTTGATCTGATAGAAGAGGAAAAGCAGGCAGACAGCCTGTGGTACTTATACTGTTTAGTAATTAGCTGCCATATCCCTGTAAAGTTCTCACTGTGCACTGCTGTTTAATGAGGACTCTCTCTCTTAGGGGAGGTCTCCATGATCAATACAGAGGCAGGTATTTACTTGAGCAAAGCAGCACACTCACATACTGCTACTGTTTCTGGTAGCTGAGCTGGTCCTTTCAAGGACATCTGAGTTATCTCTGAGCAGTCTTGCGTTGTACCAGGATGGCCTACCCCTGCCCTGGACACAAGGGTTGTGTTCAATTGAATACTTACGGATATCTTGGTGAATATATAGAGAATGAGGGACAGTACAGACATGTAGATTTGTATCCTCTGCCCTCCAAATCTCTTCTGCAGGTACTCGGGCATGGTGACCACTCCTGCTGCGATATAAACAGGCACAAAGATCCAGCCGAGAGCCAGAAGTGCCCAGGTAGCCTGTGAAGGAGACAGAGAAAATAAAAGCACATGATTCACCACATGGGAATGCCCTTCTCTGCTCTTTTCAGTGGACATCCTAAGAAAGCAGAAAGGTACAGTGCTATGCAACGTGTTTGGGAAGCAGCCTGCATTTTGTCCCTGCTCAGAAGTTGAGATGACAAATGGAGAAACTCTTACAAAGTAATTAGAAGCTTTTGCAGTTATCCTCCTAAGCCCTGTGTCTTTCTGTCATGGGTGGCACATCCTGGTCCATCTCCTGGTCTTTTGGGCAAGATGATGTATTCTATTGCTCTGGATCTCTGAAAGGTGGTGTTGCATTTGGTGGCCTTTGAAACCACTGACGCTGTGGCAGTGAAGAGTTAAGTGATTCAGAGGAGGACGGGAGCATCTGTTTGTTGCTTGATTAGCAAGTGATGAGGCTGAGGCAGCAGACTGTCCCTGCGGAGCATAAAAATAAGCAACAGCAAGACTCTGCCAGGACGTTCTCCTTGCAGGCTGATGTAGATACGCATCTCTTGCTGGTACATAAAGGGACAGTTCAGGTGCTTTGCCACAGGTAAGGGGTCTTTTGGAAGGTGTAAAGGTATCTTCTGTCACGTATTTCTTCTCAGAAATCCAGCAAAAGCCCAAACAGGAGATCTTGAACACAAATAAAAGCTATCAGACCTCACCTTCTGTCTGTCGCAGGGCATTACCTTTCATCCCAGTACCTTACTTTACTCCAAATTTTACTTTGGTCAGTTATTTTAAGTTATCAGAAATGAAACCGAGCCCTGTGAGCAGAGATTGTGAGTGATTGAGGAGAACAGCTGTGGCTCCTGCAGTGGCAGAGACTGGATTAGGTAAAAGATGCTCGTATGATCCCTGCAGCTGAGTGATGCCCCATGACAAAGGGTGAGAATAATGGCATATCTAAGGTGCCTTTCCAATCTGAAAGAAATTAATCTAAACTCATGAAATTAGATTTTCCCTGACATACAATCTTATCTTCATGAGCTTCTAAAATGACTTGAATAGATTTACCTAAAGTACAGCAATATTGGTATGTCCTACATGAACCAGGCTGAACATAGGCTCTGGTTTCTTCACAAAGGACTTAGAGGTGATCTTAATGTTTTAGCAAAAAAAACCCACAGCACAGTGAATAGATATCCCAGGAAAGAGCTTTTGGTGGGCCCTGCCCATGCTTGGCAAGTATCCAGCACTACTAGCAGTCTCTGCTGATATAGACAAGAGATTTAGAGTTAGGTGAGTGATGTTTATTGTGAGGTTGGCACTAATCTCACTCCTCATCACTGCAGCTGAGAAATTTCATTAGCATCACACACAAAGGGCCTGGTTTTCATGCTCCGTGTGGTGTCAGTGGCAATTTTCCAGGCCACTTCAATAGGGCGGAATGAGACCTGCATTGGCACCCAGATGTTCACCCCAGAGACATCACGTTTTGGCAGCTGACAGGTGAATTCAGTGTTGCCGATTCTCCATAGCTTTACACAGAATATAGGAGCACATGCTGCCTTTTTTTTCAAACTCCCTGTACCCAGAATGCTTGTATTATCCAAGTACCTTTTCAACATTCATTATCTTTTATTTTAATCTTGATCAGTGCAGACTAAAACTTAAAAATATGACCACGTGCTTCTGGGAAGGTCAAAGAACTAATATTTTTAGTGGACTCCACTTAAAATAAAATAAAGATCTCATGTTTTTAAGGCTGTCTCAATATCTAGAGGCTTCTTGGAACTTGGAAGTTGCTGATACTGTTAACATCTGATTTTTGACACACACCCCAGTCCCTTTGTAAACAGTGACATCTTAGTTGATAACAAAAGTGACTCTTACGTTCCACTCAAAGCCCCCAACAGCAAGGCCCCCAGCTGCTCCAGTGCCCGCCAGGCCGATGAATAATCCACTGCCCACGTTGCTTGACATCAGGGATGCTCCAATCTGAAACAGATGGCACAGGCTCAACACCCAGAAAGTCACCTTGAGGAACTTCTGTATCAGCCCAAGCACATCCCCCCAACTCTCTCTTTCCCCAGGGCCTCATCTCCTTGTAGGGTAGGTGCTGGGTGCTAATGGAGAGTTGGGTTTGCCTTTTAAAGAAAACTATGCTTTTATATCTTAAAGTGGGTGTCTCTTCTCCCTTCCACTGCCCCTGCTCTAAAGCAAAGCTTAATCTCAGAATCGGGGTTCACTTTGTCAGTGGTTCTCCTGAGACACGTGCCTGTTATGGGGACTACAACAGAAAGAGGGAAGTCTGGTGGCAGCCACAGATACCTCAGTGTCCATGAAACAGCCTTCTCCAACCTTTGCTCTACCTCTCCATGCCTCCCTGACAGCCCAGCCTCTTTTAACTCTTGCACTGAACATGCATGTGGTGGTTGGTTGACACAGCCAGAGTGATGGGAGTGCTCTCTTGGAGCTCCTCCTAAAGGAGGAGATTCCTGAACCACAGCAGGGATGATGTTAGAAACATGCAGGTTTTTTGTGTTTAATGTCTAAACACAGGGTCAAAGATATTGAGCTCTGCAGTAGGCTGGAAAATGCAAATGCCTCAGGTTAACTTTAACTGTAGGCATGGTAAGCTGTCCCTGCCATGGCTCATTGACACCCTAATTGGAAGAATGCAAGCTCCAAGGTGCTTTAAATAGGGCAAAGACTATCTGACTTAATTACTACTTTTATTTGGCATAAAGCCTTACCTCCTTTCTGCATGCCAACACCAAATCTCTCTCAGGGTCAAATAAGAAGTTACCCAAAGGACAAGTCTAGCCTTTTCGTCTCCAGAAAAAGTTTGCTTTTAGCCACATCATCTACAAGGAGCTTTTCTCTCCTTAGTACTGCTACATGTGAAACGAGGAATGATGGAATTTGATCTGCTTCTCACCTTTGAGCAAGGTAAAACATTAATATGGCATCAACACCCACACTGATTCCTGCCAACAGCTCTGCCTTCTCATCTGTCTAAGAAAACTCTTGATTAGAGAGCCGGCTGCTGCAACATGAATTTGCAACTGAGGTGCTCTCAAGAAATGTAAACAGTTTTCCTGATATCTGTATTGGACACAGAAATAGAAGAGACACATTGCACAGGAGCAAGAATCTAATATCAGGGTTTAGTTGAGGCTGTCTAACACACAGCAGAAATCTGTCACCCCTGTAAAAAATAAACAAACAAACATGGAAGCCAGTCATGTACTCAAGGTGAAGGCCAGGAGGAGCTGAGCCTGCAGGAGTGCTGCAGAGGTGGAATTGGCTCTCTGACAAATGAAACTGAAAAGTGAACAGCATTGGAGGTTGCTTTGAGCCTACAATGGGAAGTCAGGAGAGCCAAGAGCCAACCTGTACACAACAGACTTAGTGGCCACCTGTGTTTGGAGCCAAAAGCAATGAGGATGTATTTGGGTTGGGCTTTTCTTTTAAAAAAAAAAAAAGAAGAAAGAAAAAAGAAAAAAGAAAAAAAAATAAATAAAAAAGAAATAAAAAAGAAAAAAGAAAAAAAAAGAAAATAAAAAAAGAATTATTTTGGGGAAAAAAGTTCTATTTTAGTACCTTTTAATTTTCATCTCCTAATTAGAGAAAACCATCATGCTAAGCTTTTCCATTAAATGTCACTTGGCCGAGACAGAAGTATAAAGAACATTTAAGAAATAACAGATTTTAGAGAGGTGTATGTGTATCTGATGGAAGAGGTTGAAAATCTAGGCTAGTGAATTTATGGGCAATGTACATCCAAAGGAAAAAAAGAAAAAAAACCACAGTGTTTTGGTTGAGAAATACATTCCGTTACCCACGACTCACTGGAGAGATATATGGTGCTAGAGTCTGGCATTGGCTGAGAAGGATCTTTATTCCTGTGGCGTTTTTATTCCTTTCAAACTTTAAATTATCTTTATATGTACCTTTCACTCCCAAGAAAAGGCGCTTTCAATAGATTTTTCTTTTTCTTCATAGTGAAGATTTATACTTTGGTGGTTTGAAGTTTATATCCTTTACATCGTTAGTCAATAATCTCAACTTTACTCTAAATAGCAAGGGCTCAGAAAGTCCTGGGCTTTGGGATTATTTTTTCTTCAGTCTCTAAATGCTTTTTTATGGGATAGCACATTCCTAGATTACCTAATGCTCTCTTGGCTTGGGGACAATGGTATCTCTGGTGAGCTGGGGCCAAGGAGTCTCAAACCCAGGTAGGCAGTCAGCGCTCCCTCGCTTCCATCAATGTCAACATGTTTATTGCTGACTTTAGCAAAGAAATTGAAAGTTGAAAAAAACTGAAGATGCTGAACTATCCTTTTGGCCTGGCAGCTCCACGCTGTAGCCCATTAGCAAAGCTGCACAGGATGATTGCTGGTGGATCCTCTTCATTTCAAGACTACAGCCAAAACATGTACGGACTGGGTCCTGCTAGACCTGCCCTCCTTACATCTGGAACTGCTTTGGAACCATGAAAAACAGAGGGATGCATTTCACTCACAGGCCACCAAGTCATGGATCGTCCAGCCAGGAAATAGCCCCCGATGGTCCCCCGGCTTGCTCGTATCGATGACTAGAAGCACAGGAAAAAAAAAAATGTTTTTCTCCTTTTACCCACTGTCAGGTCAGACCCAATACCCACCCCAATAGCCTTGAAACATCTTGTCAGCACCTTCTTGCACCACCCTAGTCCTACTCCCTTGCAGCCAACTGGCTCACCCTGCTCAGAGCGGCACAGACACGTAGCGCATGGCTCTGACGCAGGCTGAAGCAAGGCCCCTATGAAAAACACCTAATTTTGAGAAATCTAGGGGTTTGCCTGCTCTCAGACATGTGAAGATATGTGTTTGCAGCTCCAAGAAAGGTTGTCCGTCTTCTGACAATAGGACACACTAAGAGGAGGCATTTCCCTCCTCACTGTCCAGCACCCCTGGCAAAGGCCTTCAGAGTCTAATATGGGAGAACACGGCACAGAGATGAGAATCAGAGGACAGCCTTGTATCCCAAGGGATGCCATCAAGGACTGCATTTGGGCACGACATGCAGGTGCGCTCCAGGATGATTAGCAACATCCTGCTACAGCTCCTGCTGCCTTGCTTCTTCACACTCCTGGGGATTCAGAGTTTCCAGCAGCCCCACACCTGTACTGCCACATCACGCAGCCCCGTCAAGGAACTGCATGAGAACTGTGGGGACTTGAAGAGCAACGGGCCATCCATAGGCCAGCAAGCCCCTCTGATGTGGCTGAGGTTAACTGTGTTTGCTGTTTGTGGCAACCAGCAGCTCGTGGTCGGGCACCATTTGCTGCAAAATGCCTATGCACATGGCGGCACCCAGGCTGGTGAGCAGCACTGCCACCAGGCCAGGAGAAGCCTGAATGCCCGCTGAATGTCTCAGCATCAGCTACAAAAATTGGTTTGTGCATCTGTCAGGTATGCCAGGCTTCACCCATGGCTTCTGCCTCTCTTTGTGCTGATAGTCCAGCTTTGGAAAGAAGCTGCTTGTACCTTTTAAATGGCTCCTCCTTGATTGTACCAAATGGGAAAGACAAAACGCTTCAGCCAACTGGAACACTATAGGTCTCTGTGAAAGAGGCCTTTGGGAAGCAACATGAACAAATAATTAGCAATAATCTTTTCAAAGCTTTTTGAAGTCCTATTTCAGTCTTTACCACCCCAGCCCTGGCTTTTCTTTTGCTCCCTGCCTGCCCAGTGTGAGACTACTTTGCAGCACGGGAGGCAGACATCATTCCCAGAACAATCTCCAGGGAATGACTCCTGGGTTGTCCCCGGGTGGGGGTGGGGGTGAGGAAGGTCACCGTCACCCCCAAACATGCTAAATAAACTCTGGGTTAATGGTGTGCACAGAGGATGCCCTTTGCAGGGGAACACGTTTGTACCCTGAAGGGGTCTGGGGAGGATCAAAGGGGTCTCCACCTCAGGCAGACCTAAGCCCAGTCACCTCAGGGACTCACCCATATCCCGACAGCGAGGACAAAGGCGAAGTAAATAACCACGACGATGATGTCTGCCACCCCAAAGGCTGCTGTCGTGTCCTCCGGCAGCACGGGCAGCTCCGTGGTGGCTGGGGTTGGCTGGCTCATGGCTGCGAGCAAACTGCTGATCTTCTCTCTCACACTGGACTTTGGTGCATGTTGGCCTTCCTCGCTTCCCTTGTAATAATTAACAGGGTGGAGAAGGTGTGAGTGGGGAGTGGGAGCCAGGCAGGACTGCGGCTAACATTTTCCCAGCAGGAGCTTTGGCTCCATGGTTCATCAGTGAGGACCTCCCCATAGCTCTGTGGTGTGAGGATCCCTGAGGATCCCTTCTCCCGTGAGGAGAAGATGCTCCTGCAATCTTTCACAAGCGGTTCCCTCTCCTGCCCAGTTACCCATTGGTACCAGCCCCCAAGACTCAACCTCCAACACAGTTGCAAAGGTCCCTCCATTACCACTGTCTGCGGCTATCTTGTACCTGCCAATGGGAGACAGGACACCTCAGCTGAGGGCACCAGCCCGGTCTGCAGACAAGGCAGGGACTCTCCAGCACTGGCCCAGCTCTCCTTGATACCACTAGCCCTCTGAATCAGGTCACAGGGTGTGGGGTCACACCACCCCTCTGCTCCTTTGTTGGGACAGCTTTGGGAGGGACCCCCAAGGCTTCTACTGGGTTTGCAGAGCCATTACAGAGCTGGCTGTGGGGCACAAGCCTTCTCCAGGTAATCCCCTGGTCCTCAAAGCAGAACCATCTCCTACCTCCCCCACCTCTGCCATCCACAGTCCCCCAACCCCACAGCATACAGACAGAACAGTTTTAACTTAGGCAAGCTCCATTTGCTCTGGGTTTCAAGGGAGGCAAGAAAAACTCTCTCTCCTCGTTTCATCTTCCTCTCTCCCAATGTTTTCTTGCAAATGCTGGTACCTACCTGCTCATTAATTGCGCTGCTAAAGCAAGGCCCCCGTCTGCCCCTGCTCCCCAGTCTGAGGCTCTCCGGGAGCGGCGCCTCCCCATAGTCTCATTATCCACAAGAGGCTTTTAAAGACTGAAATGTTTCAACAAGCTGAAGTACAGTTACCAGAAATTAAATATCTGGAAGCCTAAATCCCCTGGTGTAAACAGGCAGCTCTCCCTGCACAGAGCTGATCTACTCTCACCCACACACTTTTCCCTCTTAACAATGCGGCACCCGAAAGCAAAAAGGCAGTCGCCTAATCTTGAAATACATCAAATTCCTGCACAAGAAGCAAAGACAGCCAGTATCTCCGGTCTTCCCAAACCAGGAATCCTGCTCTCCATGGGGAACCCAACCTAAAGTACCTGCTCAACCCAGCCCTTCACCCCACCTTCCCAAGGCGCTGTACCAGCAGCAATTAACACTTGCAAACACTTGAAATCTGGCACCCATGAAAAGTAGATGCATCTAATAAGCCATTCCCAGAAGCTGTGAGCTACCATGACTCCGTTGGACCCACTAGAATGACACCAACTGACTGGGTCATCCCAAACGGTAGTGGCCAATCCCACGGCTGGTGCAGTTGGGTAAGGTTGCAGTGGCTGCACCTTGAACGTGGACGTTACCTCGAGTACATCTGCGACGGTGTCCTTATTTGCTGCTCAAGGATCTCATGGCCCTCCTCTCTTCAGTCTCACTGCGCCAGGAGTTGCTCTGCTCACCACTCCTCAGGGCTGGCTGGGGAGGTGTGATCCTCCTGTGGTCCCCCTGGGAGGTGTCTGCTGTCCCCGCCGAGGAGATGACGCATGCTGGTGTTGCGTGAGGCTGGCCCTGGCTCCCAGGAGCCCCAGGGGAGAAGCCCAGTGCAGGGTGCGAGGTGCAGGTCTCCGCCGAGCCCCAGCAGCAGGGCAGCGTTTATCTCCTGCTCCATGCACTCTTCAGTCAACATTGGCAGCCGTCCACCCCCCGGAGATGTGGCGCTCCTTGCCCTGGGAATGGATGGGGAAAATTCACGTGCCTGGGAAACAATAAAAATTCAACACAGCTGTCAAACAAACCAGCAGCCATTGGCGTGAAAGTTATTACAGCAGCTTAAGCCCTGCAGGTGCAAGAGGGCGGATCTCTATTGATTCCGGGGAACCTCCTTTGCTCCCGCTTATCTCCAGAGGACCTGCCAAGGCACCTCAGGTGCTCTGGTTAACCGCTACGGCAAGCCCATCTTCCCCAGCAAGCAGAGCACCTCGAAGCCTTTCTGTTACGTAGGAAAAGTTGAATTTTGCTTCCTCAAAGCTAAGGGCTTCTGTTATCTGTGTTGGTGGGAGCAGTGGTGGTCACAGAGGAAGGGCTGGGCACGGTGGGGAGGGGCGAGCATGGGGGACAAAGTTGTTGTGGGGTGTCACCCGTGGCATGAAAGGCACTGGTGGAGGTCTTGGCCATACTCATGGGGGCTGAGCTGAGGAATAGAGATCTCCATCCTCTCCCCATTCCCTTCCTGAGACATTGTTCCTTTACCTCCACAAAAAAACTTTTCTCCTCCCGCCAGGACTCACTCCCTGGTGCCTGCCCGGCTTCATGCACGCCTTTTGCCTTCCTGAGGGCTGAGAGCAGAACTAGCAAGCGGGGGGCAGAAGAGGGCCTCTGGAGCTCAGTTGGTGAGGCTGGGGCTATCTCATTTGCCTCATCTCCTGGGCCAGAGATGGGCCGATGGGCACTAAGCCCTGCAGCCACAGCCTCTCCCAGCACCATGGGGATGCCCAGCAGAGGCACAGAGCAGGCTGCAGAGGAGCCACCACCCCATAAAACCACACAGTTTCTGCCTGCCGGAGGCCTCCTGCAGCACCATTAATATACTCTCTTCTCCTCACAGCAAAAGTGACAGGACATTTAGTGTCCTCTTGTGGAGTGTGCTCATGTCACAGCAGACGAGAATGAGTCCTTCGGGGACTGGAAATTATAAGTGGTGTTTCAAAGTGTGCAGCTCAAAGGGAAAAAAAAAATGCTGAAGAGCAAGTGTTTCTGGGGCAAAGGATGCTCGGTTAAGTGACAGGCAATTATTTTCGCAAATGTTAACGAATAAATGGACTTCCTCTTCATTACAAAGCTACTTCACAGTCGTCAGCAAATAGCTCCAATGACAATTAGTGAATTTCTAAATGGATTGAGAAATTGGCTTATATACGGATAACAATGCAATGAGGCAAGGCGCTAGCCAAGCCTCACTTCTCACCTTACCTCCTGGGGGGATATTTTTCTCCGTGCTGGATGGGCGAGGCATTGAGCTAACCATTATTTTCTTCTCAGCCCTTTCTCAGGGGGAATGACTCTTGAATAAAATCCAGCAGTTTAATTTTGGTTTGATATAAATGGGCGGTAAACGCATTTAATGGTTAAAGGCAGGCTATTCAGTTCGGAGCCTGCTCCGGAGGAGCAGCACGGTGGGGAGCAGGCATGGGCAGCGGGAAGAGGAGCAGACCCCCGGGAAGCTGCAGTGGTGCTACCACAGCTCTTTTCTTCCCTCTGCAGGCCACACTCTGATTTTCACTCCTGGACTGTCCCATAAACCTGGAGCAAGTCCAGCGCCTCAAGTCTCCTTGCATTTCTTTTTGCACATTTTTTTTTTTTTTTAACCCTAGGGTGAGCCAGGGATACCTGTGCTGAAGGCAGTGGTATAAACACCATGCGGAGAAGCCAGGGAAGGGGCTAGTTTCGGTGGGAACCTCAGGACCTTGGCAGGCTCCTTTCTGTGCCCACCACACCAGGGGGAAAGCTCACAGCTCTGCGCCCTGGAAGCTATTCCTGCCCCTCCTGGGGCAGGGGAGAGCCCTGCAGAGGATGCATTTGCTCAGCCTCAGCCAGGCAGTGCTGGTGCAGAGGCAGGTGGGCTCACATGGGATGTGCTTTGTTTGGGCTTTCCCCTTGGCAGGGAGCTGCAAGCATGGACCTCTCCCAGCAAGTGGCACTGACCACTACTTACCCCCTCCTCAATCTATGCCAGAGATCACCTGTAGCTCCTGCCTAAATGCTGTGGACCGATGACTCTGTCATCTGCGTGTAGATTAAGGATAGCCTCGACATACAGGGCAGTTTCAAGTTAGCATGCACTTAGTTGGGGCCGTTGCTGAGAGGGGACGCCTCGGCTAAGCATGGTGTTACCAGCCAGTCAGTCCAGGCTGAAGTGAACATTACCAAGAGTGGAGTCTCATCCCATCTGCTTTTATCCAGACGACTCATCTGCCACTCCAAACCGAAGGGTTTGCACCTCCCTGTTCAGTTCAGCTGCTGATCGCCCCTTCCATCCTCACGCTCCCCACTGGGGAACTTTGGTGCCTGCTGGGAAACTGAAGTGAGAAACCATAGGAGGAGTTTCAAGTCACACTTCCAGCCACGGCTGCCTAGAAAAATCATTCTAGGACCGAGTAGACTTAGGCTGGATAAAATATGTCACATTTACTGAGTGACTCTTCTGACTAACAGCCAGACTTTGAAAGATATTAGCAAGGGTAAAACATTAAGTGACAGAACAAGGACACTTTAAATGAAGGATGTTGTTCTCCCTTTAATTTACTCCCTGGTACAGCCTTGCAAAGATCTCAGCAGAGCAAGTGTCCTTATTGATGGATACGCTATCCTTGTTAAGATGGGACAATATACTTATTTACAGCTTTCATCATTGTCATGAAGGCACAAAGCAAACAGATATAACTAATGAAGATTTAGCTATTACATAATGTCTTTGCCAACTCCATGCAGAAGTCTGGGTAAAAGCCCTGAGAATAAATCTTTTTTATAAGAGCATTTTTAATGACTTTAAGACATGAAGAGATCTACTTGTAGTTTGTATTAGGACTCTGGGTATTGCTTTTCTGGAAAGATGGTTCAGGTTTGGAGTATGATGAAATGATGGTCTGACAAACACCAAGGAAGTGAAAACCACCTAAGCCCTATGATCTGAGCTGTGAATTTGTGATGCTCTGCGAGGTTGTCCTGAGCGCCAACCATTAGCGACCACCAGCAAGATGAAGACTCAGTAATGAACCAACAAGGAAAAGGGACGGAGGGATTGCAGTGAAAACATGCCCACCTTGTTTCATCCTCTCTGGCTCCTTCTGAAGATGACAGCCAGCCGAGGGGGAGAGCAGGAGGAGGCGAGTCATGCTGCCTGGGACAGTAATGCTCCACAGCAAAGCAGGAAGGTAATGCTTCACAGCCCCTGCAAAGGGCGTGTTTGGTAGGTTCAGGAACAACCAGTTTCCTTTGGTGTTCTCAGGCAATCCATTGTTCAAGAATCACAAGGAACTTAGACCAAGACTGATAGAACTGGAGGTGGTGGAGGATCACCTGGAAAGCTCCTGTGGGATTTTCCACAGGACCACTATCTCTGTTTCCCAGCACAACCTTTTTACAGATGACACAGTGGGGAAGAAAACAGTCTTTGCTCATTGATTTTGATATGTGCTCTGGAAAAAAAAAAACAACAAAAAAGCACCCCTACACACAACTAAAAAGTGACCCGATGCATTTAAATTTTCACTGTGTGGCCCGTTTCAAGAGAAAATGTCCCATGACAAAACCACAGATGTCAACAGTCTGAGTGTTTTGGAACTGGGATTCAGACAGGTATCGGCAGCTTCGATCCATCTCCACTTGGTGACTATTTAGAAAATCTTTCTTCTTCACGACAGTGCAAAAATGGCAAGGAAGAATTAGAACCTTCATTTTAGAGTTAGGAGGCTGGATAAGGACATTTTCCCTTTTGACAGATTAGTCAATGTCTGGGGGTTTTGTACTTGTTCTCACCAGGAGGTGAAGTCTGGTACGAACCTGCTTGTTTAGAAATATTGAAGTCCAACAGAAAAAATCAAGGAAAGGTTTCTTCCCAGCTGGCACTTCGTCTGAGAGCTCTGCAGGGCTTTAATTAAAGTTACAAGGCCTTCTCCATGATTGTCTGTGTTCTTTCCCTCACTCCTACACAGCTCCCTCACTCAGTGTCCCTCATGTCAGCATCAGGGCCCCAGGGAGAATATCTTTGGCAGCACAATTTGGCTGCTGACCCTCCCTTGAAGGCAGTCTTGAGAGTCTGGGGCAGCAGCTCCTCTTGTTCCAATGAGGTTTATGAACACACCTAATTTCTTTTCACATCCAGGCTCAACAAAATACAATTATATTTTGGTGTCACTTCCATGAAGTCACTGTGTTACTCACACTCTCAGGGAACTGGAAGTGAAACCCACGTCTTCTGGGTCAAACTCTACAGCTGCAAGACCCTCTTTTTAGCTTCATCAAGAAGCCTGTCCATCCATTTCTAGTTGGAACACTTCAAAACAAACTAGACAGATAAGATAGAACTTGGTTGGGTTTTTTTGTAGAAAGGAGAATTTTTGAAGGATGCTGCGTTTCCTTTGACTAGTCAATAAAATAGATGTTGAAAAGCTCTAAGGATGATGGGTATGTATGAAGTCAGTACAGTCTTCAGAGTTATTATTCATAAGGAAAAGAACCAGAAAGGAAGGCTGAGTCAAAATGGTTGCTGAAAGAACGAAGGGGGAGAAAAAAGGGAGAAAAAAATAAAATCACACTTAATGGTTTGTTACAGTTTGTGAAGACTGAGGAAACAAAGTCTTGAACTGAAGGAGTTGTCAGGCAGTGAGATAGGGTTACACTTCCTCCACACAGAGCCTACAGTGTTGGCTTGATTAGGCGAAAGAACTTGGGATTGCTACAGAGAAATCTGCCTTGCTCCCTGTCAACTTGCAAAAGCTAATCAGCATCCCAAAATGACAGCTCCCTCCAGGGCTGAGATTTCTTAAAACAAAACTAAAATAAAAATAAAAAGTCTCCCCAGTCCAGTTTCAAAACTAGCTGCACTACAGAAAAAAAAAAAATTAGAATGAGACAGAAAGACTGTGACATTCTCCAGCAACATCTCCCATGCTAATCTTCCTCGTGACAATAATAATAATAACTTATATTACTCCTATAACTTAGTCGAGCAGCTTGTATCTTGAGGAATACATCAGACTTGATAAACTGCTGCCATCAACTTGCACAGTGTGATGAGACTTAGCGTGGGAGGAGGATGCTGTTTCGTGATGCCCTGGAGAAGCTGAGGACAAAAAGTGATAAAGAGCCCCACGCGGAGCTGGATTTTTGCGGGAGGGTTTTGAGTATATGGAAAGGGAATCATCCAGTTTGGGACACCGGCCAGGACGCAAGAAATAATGCCCTTACTCTTGGCCAAAGCATCAGTGGAGTTTTGTTACTGCCAAATCCAAGCCTTAAAAATTCTTGAGTTGGGGGCCAAAATTGAATGATATTGGCTTAGATACCATGAGGATTTTTTTTCCTTTTTTAGCGATGAAGTTTTTTTGTTCCTTCTGGTTTCTGTTCCTGGAGGGTCCATCTTTATACTTTTCTCCACCACAAGAGAGTCTCACATTTGCATGAAATTTGGAATGCTTACTGCAATCGCATGGCTCCGGAAACTGGGACTTTAGGGAAAGCAATAAACCTCACCAGTCCCACAGAATTGCCAATGATGGTGCTCAGCTGAGGCCCCGCTCTTACACTTTCCCACTCTCCTAGCACAGTCTCTGCTCTTTGACATGCAGCCTTCCAAGGTGCAGCTCCAATGGCAGGTCTCCAAGAGGACAGAAGAAACCAAGAAACAAGCTCTTCTGTGAGAAAATAAGCTGATGAAACCTGCTTTCCTTTGGATGTACATCCTAAGATAGGAGGCTCTGGTGTTGGAGGAAGGTGTGAGGTCTCACACATCCATTCTGGTGGTCAGACTACACTTCTGCTGTGGAATCTCTCCAGGCTAACAAGGGTTAAATCTCACACTTGAATTTTTCCTTTGGTGGGACTGATAGGGTCTTTCTCCTCTGCTTCATCATTTATTTCATGAAGTTTGAAAGGACCTCATGTATTCAAAACTATTAACTATCACATTTAGTTGGTGTTAACCAATACACCCACTAGTGACTGAGGCCAGGGCTGCTACTCACAAGGACCAATGCACCCTTGCCACCTCCTCCTCGGGGTCACCCCAGGAAATCCCCCTTCCGAATCCAGGGAAATAAATTCCTCAGATGACTTCTGGCAGTATCTGTGGCTTCTCTCCTCCCACCTAAAAGAGTCCTGCATGCAGGGAAGGCAGGAATGGCGTCAAAGGGCCTGGCGCTGTCTGAGACATTTTCACACTTATTAGCTATATACCATAACCCAAAGCAGAAGGGGTGATGTGTTGGGCTGTCTGCAGAGGGGATGGATGCCTGCTGGCAGGTCATGCACCAGGCCATGCCTGGCCACCGCGTTACGTGACGCACCTGACAAGGTCCGAGATAAGAGGGGCAGCGGGCAGGGACAGTTAGCATTCACCTAACAGCCCTGGGACCCATCTGACTCGTATCCTTTTTGGCAAATATGCAGCAGAACAGCTCCAAAGTTGTAGAATTCAATTATTAAGAGAAAAAGAAAAAACAAACCAAAAAACAAACCAAAAACCACCAACAAATTAAAAATCCCCAAACAAACCCTCACTATGCAAAAACCCAAGCTCTCAATAACCACTCCACTTATTTGCTAACTTGCTTTTCTCCGCCTAAGTGACCAGAAAACAACAGAAACATATTTTAACAGATCGTTTCCCACCTCTTCCCTGTCTCCCCAAGGCAGGTTTTACATCTCTCCAGAAAAGAGTTAGTCTCTAATAAATCATCAAGTTTACTGCAGCACTTAAATCCTGCTTGTCCTTCAGTTCTCCGCTATAATGAGATTGATTCACCCACACACACCTTGAAACAAGGTCCCTTTGGTTCAGGTAGCTCTTTGCCATCTCTCCTGCACTGCTTTGCTCCGAGCAACATGGGAAGCTGGTGGCTCCTGCTGCAGGTCCCTGGTCCCCCAGGGATGCCCAGCCTTGGCACCAGCCAGGGAAGGGTCCAGCAGCCAAGTGTTGTGTGTCTGGCTCCGGCACAGTTACCAGCAGATGGCAGCTGGAGATCGCTGAGGTGCTGCTCCACACAGCGGCACAGAGGGAAATTTGGGGTTTCTCTGGCTTTACAAGTGCAGCTTGCAAATACTGGGTGACCTTGGCACAGGCATGGCCTCACCACCAAGAAGGAAGGTGACCTTCCCGCTTTTCAGTCAGAGTAGGGGGTGGGTGCAATAGGAGCCCCAGCAAGGACAGAGGGAAGAGTCTGGGAAGGACACGGTGCTTTTCCTTCTGTATATAGGAAAAAGAAGGAAAAAGAAGGAAAAAAGAAAAAAAAGAAATCAACCAATTCAGAGGCCACATCTCTCTTCCCTCCACCCCAAGCTCAACCTCTCAAACCACAGAGTCATTTAGATCTCATTTTCTAACCTGATCCCACCCCAGACTTACACATGCAGGTCCCAGTCAGTCCCCAAATGCCTTTTGGGCAGCATAACTCAAAGTACAGGAGCAATTCCTGCTCCCTCTCCCCCCAAAGCCTCACCCACAGCACATCGCACTACTGGGCTGCAATGGTTCCCCACAGAAGAGAGCATCAGCCTGTTATTATCACTTGTTCCTTTCATTTTCAGGCCCCACTGCTCAGAACGGTCCCTCCCTCCATCCCAGTTAGTCCCACAACAGGAGCATCTCACTGCACTATGCCACAACTCCTGCTGCAGCTCCACATCCTCTTCTGAGATGTCCTTGTTATTGTCCTTCTTGTTATTCTCCTTCTCCTTCTTTCTTGTTCTTCCTTCATCTTCCTCTTTCTCCTTCTCCTCCCAGCTGATGGCCCAGGTGGGCTGCTTCACGGAGTAGGGAGAAGCAACTCCCAGCTCACACAGCACAGCTGTGAGAAGTGATCACCCCCACCTGCTCACCCAGAGGACCTTTCTTTGAGGAGCTGCAGAAGTGAGAGGATCCACCCATTCCCTGATGCATTGACTGAATAATTGATCCTCTGTCGAGGCCATGATGAGGTCTGCTAATGCTACTGCTTGGGCTACCTTCTCAGGCCAAGTGATAGGAATGCTTTATATTAAAATACATAAAATTCCCAGAGACACCCCATCAGCCTAAAGAAGTCCCCTGTTGCCCAAGGGCCAGATCCACACCTGATCCCAGGGAGTAAGGAATGAGTGTGCATCAGCTGGACCCCTGCACAAATACGTAAGACAAAGAGTAGTTGGTGTGTCCCACCAGGGTGACTTCTGGGGAGCCTGCAGCACAGCTGATACCTGGGTCCACCGCCCCCTGAGCAGTGTTTTACTCCCAGGAAGATACTTTCTGTCCTGGCTCCTTGCAGCCAGCACAGAGGTGACTCACACAGAGAAGCTTTCCTTGGCAAGGACAAAAAATGGAAATACCATTTCTTGTCCCCCTAACCCCCAAAGCTTCAGTTCTGCAGAAAGCAATGGAGCCAAAAAAGGGAATAGAGAACACATCAAGCACTACCAGTTTAATCCGACCCTAGTTCCTCATTTGCGAACATCAGCCTCCTGTCCAAGCTTTCTTTGGCTTTCATCTCTTCTTTTATCTGTGTGTTGTCTTTGGTTTGCTCCTTCTGGTTGCTGCTGCTTTGATCTCTTGAACCTCTGTAATCCAGAGCTGAATCCATGATAGCTTATGCTGAAGAGTTTGCATGTTTTTCCTGTTGTTAAACTCTTTAAATTCTTTCTTTCTTTCTTCCCTGAAACTACAGACAGAATCCTTCTGTACAGCAAATAGGCATTTTAGATCTTCCAGCCTGGGCAAGTGACCTTTTATGGTATCCCCAGACCCTTGGACCTTTGCAAGCCTGTGCTGCTGGATTATGTTTTTTTCCATCACAACATAGTAGCTGTTCCCAGTGTGCAGGGTAAGGGCTGTACCAACTTGTGGTGGTCTGCAAGAGCCCCATGACGTTTGCCTGTGACATGTTATCTGGTCCCCAAGTGCCACAGAGAGTGTCTACTGTTCCATTAATAGTTTCATTGAACAAGAGTGGGAGACACAGTGGGAATTCAGTCTGTGAGCTAACTCATGTGATTTCAGCTATTTTCTTATCCAAATGTAGATGGTGATTCTTTATTTCACCATGAGTACAGTGAGAAGAGGAAAAAAGACAACAGCAGAAGGATTAACAGGGGGTTTTAAAGCATTTTGCTGTTCCCAGGTAGGAATGTAGACATTGAGCAGTTACAGGAGCGCTCATCTGTCCCATCCTGGAGAGTGCAGGAGCACTGCAGTAAAGATGAGGATTCCATGTGAACGGCACTCTTAGCTTGCTTGGTTAAAAAGCAGCCCCTCATGTTGTTCATCAGTAGTTTTAAAATAGCTGCGTGCAAAGAAAGTGCCCTCATTTTTAATTAAAAACGTGGGATAAGGAAAATATGAGAAAACATAATTGTGCCTAAAACTTCCTCAGTCTACACCACAACGGACAGTGTCAGGGCAGAAACTGTCCAAGCTCTCCCTTGTCCAAGCCTCTCCCCCTCATCCCTGCAGGGTGGGGGCTCTTCTGCCCAGGCCCCTGGTTTGGGGTGCAAACTGCAAACTCCCCAGGTTCGTCTTGGCATTGGGGGACAGCAGCTGATGAAGCAAGATATGCTCCTCCCTTACAACCATTCCTCCCGAGCTAAGGGCCCTGCTGCCTCTCCTCAGGCTGATTCCTTTTGAAAGCAAAGCACATAACATCAGACCTGTGTTTATTTTCCCCTTAAATTAGGGTGGCTTGATTTTAATTGAGAGATCTGCCAGAATAAGGCACGTTTGTGCAGCTGTCATCAGAAATGCATACTTGCTTTTTTCTTTTTCTCTTTCTTTTTGTTTTTCTTCTCCTTTTCTTCTTCTTCTCCTTTCTTTCTCCTTTTCTTTTTCTTCTCCTTTTTTTTTTTTCTTCTTTTTCTCTTTATCTTCTTTCTCTTTCTTTCTCTTTCTGTTTGTTTGTTTGTTTGTTTTTCTGGTTTTCTCTTCTGGTTTCCTTTTCCTTTTCCTTTTCTTTCATTTCGCAGTTTTTAAAAATATTTTTATTTTTCTTCTTCCTTTTCTTTCTCCTTCCTTCCTCTTTCTGTCTTCCTTCCTTCCTTCCTGTCTCCCATGCCTTCCTCCCTTCTTTCCTTCATCTGTCAACTTGATTGATGCAACACCTTCTAGGCTAAGACACCCCACCTGCAGACAAGAAACGGGACAAAAGGGGATTAATTCCCAGGGGAGCCCCAGGGGACTCAGCTGAAGTGGCGGTGTTGCCTTCTTTTGAGGACAACCCTGTCCTCCATATCTGATGTGTGAAGTTTTCCACTGCTGTGGCCCAGACTTCCCTGTAGTACATAGAGTTTGGGAAGCCAGATGCTGAAGGAAGATCCGTATCATTCCCCGACCCAGGGCTGAACAGCACAGCTCTGTTTCAGGGCTCTGAGGCACAGTGGCTCCTGAATATGTGACACCGGGACTGGCTCTGAAAAGAGGAGTTGCCCAATAGGGAGAGGGGTCTTGCTGGTGTCCTGTATAGCAATGCCACCCCAGCATCCTCTCACCTCTCTAGCCCTTTGCTTTATATCAAAGAAGTCTACCTTACACTGTGGAAAGCCACCAAGGAGATACAGCCCCGCCTGATCCTTTTTCTCATCTGGAACAGCTGGAAAAAGACAGTAGTCTGAGGAATTGGCTGACCTTCTTGACACATTCAGCTGTCTAGCCTTATATTTGTCCTTTAAATAACTTGCCAAAAAACAAACAAGCCCAAAACAACCAATCAGCAGGAAAAAAAGAGCCCAAACAAAACAAGAGAGACTTCCGTTTCCAGCCTTGCCCTTCTGCAGTGGCTGGTCTGGAGTAGTTTAATCTAAACCAGGCTTCGGCAATTGCTGGAGAAAGCAATGTCCGTGGTGGGTATTTAGAGACTGGGGCTCGCCTGCCGTACACTATCCAGGGGTTTATTACCTGCTGAAAAAGCTTAACGTGCTTCAGGTGCTACGTGATGTCCAGATGTCGTGACAGAAGCAGCCTGGAGAGTGCTGGTGATAGAAATGCTGCTGGGTGAATGCAGAGACATTAGTGCCGAATGTGATATTCAGTCCCAGATCATCTATTAATACAGAAACACAGGAACGGCCAAACTGGTTAGGACCAAAAGTCCATCCAGCCCAATACCCTGTCTATGGCAGCCAGCAGTGGTAGGTACTTAAGGAAGGATATCAGAACAGGGCACGCAGATCGTGGCTCGGGGCCAGTGATTTGTGGTGCTGGGATTTCCGGAGCCAGACATAGTGTCTTTGTATTTAATAGCCCCTGGTGAATTTTGCTTCCAGGAATTTATCCAGCTACTTCTAAATCTCTTTGTATCCACGGTTTCCTGTGGCAAGCAGTTTCACAGCTTAACAACAAGTATTGTTTAGTGTTGCCCCTTTTTTCATACCCCCAGGCTGGGTGAGTTTCCTGTGTTGGATGCCACTCAAGAGTAGCTCTGGATCCAGCTCACACAGGAGAAATGGATGGATGAATGAATGGATGGATGGATGGATGGATGGATGGATGGATGGATGGATGGATGGATGGATGGATGGATGGATGGATGGATGGATGGATGGATGGATGGATGGATGGATGGATGGATGGATGGATGGATGGATGGATGGATGGATGGATATATTCTGAAATAATGTGGCTGTTATGATCGATGTGCAATCATCAGTAGACCACAAGCAGGGTGTGTTTTAGGAGCTGAGACGCAGCTCCTCACCTGCCTGGTTGTAAACAGGTCATCTGTTGCTATCTGTGTCATGGAAAAAGTGAGTTTTTGAGAGTGAACAGGAGCAGGAGAAAATGGGCACAGTCTGGGTAGTGAATGAAGGACAGAAAGGGAGAAAATGTTCTGTCAGATCAGCAGAGAACAGTATGACTGAAGGCAGCATCCCTCATCAGAAAAGTGGAAATCGTGTTTGAACAACCTTATGACCAGTTCAGGTAAGTAAAAGAGAGTTGTAGGCAGGGGTTTGTGAGAGAAGACTTGAAAGGAGGACCTTAAAATGGGAAATTCTACAGGAAGAAAGGATATGGAAGCCACTGTTGCAGCATCTGACAGAGCTGATTTCTCTGTGGAGGTGAGTGAGTGGTTGTCCCTTTCATTTGAGAATGGACAGCTTTCCTGCTGCAGCCACCAAGTGGCTGGGCATTTTCAAGGTAGAATAGCTGTGCTGAAATTAGGTCACCCAAGAAGTTCATCTTATCAAAGTCACCTGCATCGTTTCTACCCTAATCGGGAACAGTAGTTGATGGGAATTGTTCAGCAACCTATGGCTCGGGCATGGGGGATTTAGAAATTATTCTGAAATCCACATATGGTAAAAGTGTCACAGTGCTTTATTTCCCACCAACACAACTGGCGGAGCAGAAGTGGGAACGGTTTCTACTTAGAGTCCAATTTCCAGAATTGCTCAGTTCCCATTTAGGCAACAAAGTCATTGGCCAGATGTGGGAAAGAGCCAGTCGAAGGGTTGGTGCTGAGCAATTGTGTGTCACCCCTTTTTGAATGAGAATTCAAAGCCTTCTCAGCTGTCTGGCAGCCTTGTCCAAGGGCTGTTTATGGATCCAGAGCCAGTTTAAAAGCTGCATGGTTGACCTCAGGCACACGATAGATGGTCAGCACATTTTTCTGGGGAAGTAGAGTGCAATTCAAGATTTCTTGTAACTTTTTTTTTTTGTTCACCTGACACACACGCTCCAAAGACAGTGAAAGATGAGAAAATAATATGGGCTTGATAAATGACCAAAAGAAAGTTTCCGATCTGTAGCGGTTCCCATTATTCTTCTTATTCTTGGCACCAGCAGAGTTATGGCAATCTTCCCCCTGTTCCCCTCCCCAAACTCTACTCCCCCTCAACATTTCTTTTTTTTCCTGTCAAATTCACAAGAGTGGCACCTGGGAGCATTTTGACCAAAGGGAAATTGACTGAGCAAAGTTGCCTCTTTTCAAATACATTTTCTTAAGGGACTGGAATGAATGAGAATCATAGTCATAACACGGCCAAACAGTCTTTGTTTAACTTAATGCAATATAATAACCTAAGTGTTGCAACACAGCTCCTTGCTGTGACATCCTTTTTCCATTTGCTTAATTTTCACCCCAAACACACGCTGTTAATAAGCTGCTGAGAAAATACAGCTCTTGTGACAAAATCCAGAAACTGAGACCCTGTATGGTGTGTTAGATACACAACTCTTATTTGGACTGGCAAGTGGCACTGAAATTGGTATTGCAAAATAGATCCATTTTTCTTGCTGCCAAATGTGATGGACAGATGAAAAGGGAGGGCTGGAGAAGTGGATGGCAATAAGCAGAGAACAAATAAAATAAAATCTCTGACAGAAAGTTACATGTGAGTTAGAAGAGACATGTGATTGCCAGCAGGGAAATGCAGGATGCGGGGTGCTTTGTCAACAGCCAAAGTTAAAATAAATGTCACACTGGCACTGAAAACTGCAAGATTAAACTCCTCCTGGTGATTTATAATTTAAGAGAGAAAAAGGCAGACAGACACCCAGTGACTGGGCTCAAAAGAAAACTCCTATTGACTTTAGTCGGTTTTGGAGCAGGTCCAGCGCAATAAAGGTTCAAATCAGATCTCTGGAGTCAGAGAGTGTTTGGCCACTGATTTTAATCAGCAGAATCAGGCTCTTAATCAAAGTTTGGTTTACATTTCCTGCTTTTTAACTTGCTTTGTAGCAAATCTGGAAGTCATACTTGTTTTTGAGGGCTAGGTGAAAGTAAATAAAGACTGCCATAAAATTCGTGACATCTTTAAATTAAAACACAGTTTCACTAAGGAATATGACTAAACCTTTCCCTTTCACTTCCCAAACCAGCCCAATGCTTTAGAAAAGCCTGAAATAAACTCTCGGTTTGTACAAACAACAACATTTTGAAAGTTTCACAAATTGTCCTGAATATTGTGGAGGAAGGGGGTTTTCCCTAAAAAAAAATATATGCAAAAGACTGTTTTACTAAGTGAAATTGCAAAATGCAATATTTTATGCAATTTATATAAAACAATTCATACAAAAATGACATGGGACCATGTGGAAAATAGGAAATAAGATGCAAAGACATTGGTTCCCAGGTCTTTATCCTTCCCACACCAATAGCATTCTGTGACTTTTTCACCAGGGATTTCCGAACTTCCGAGTTGAAGAGTGTATCTGGTAGGCATTAAATACTGAGGTCCAACCTGCAAACAAACCCTTTCTAAGAATCTCAGGCATGTTTTAAACAACAAGATCGGTGTTTGTGGAAGAAATGTTCAGCACCTTCTGTCCTGTGTAGAAAAGGAAATGTCTTACAGAGATCTTCACCTCTGTAAGAGTGGATGGTTCATAAGCATATAGTAAAGAAAACACAAAAATACTGTTGAGGCTTTCCAAATTCTGGAAGTGACTGTTCAGGGGCTCTGATGCTCCCCAGGTTGCTCTAGTAGCCCTGGACAATCCGGCAATGGCATTCAAGCCAAAGCAAAGATTGCTTCCTTCAGCATGCTTCCTTCGGTACTATTTAGGTAGTGAGAGAATGGGAGGGAGTTAAAGGTAAGACTTCATTCAGCCTTATCCAAGTGATCTACTAGGGATGACGAATTAAAGCATATTTTATTTGGTTATTGATGATTTTACTATTTTATTTGCTTATTGGATAAGTAAATTTTACTTTCAGGTAGACATTCTTAAAAGCTGGAGCTTCAGCAGGTAACACCCAAGCCTTTTTTAAAAGCAAACACAGGGGATTTTGGTCACCAAGTCATGGCAATGCCACGCAGAGATGGGATCTTCCTTCCTCATCCCCACCCCTCTTCTAGCCAGCTTTGCACAAGCAATAGTTTTGTGACACCTGTGAAGGCTTTGGTGCAAGTTTAGCAGAAGGGGGGGTCAAACTGCTTCCATACCCCAAATTTATTTTAAGTCCAATGAAAAAACCCACACTGCAGTGCTAAGGAGAAACTGCAATCCACAGAGAGAAATGGACTTTACTGTATTTCTTCTAAAAGTCTCTGAAAAGAGGCAGATTTCAAATCTCAAAATCCTATGACTTACCAAAAGAGGAAATGTGCTAGTTTTTATTTAATACAATAACTAGCAAAATTTCTGTGTATCTCTTGGTTTGTCCTTAGTTTTCTGTAGCCTCACTGTAGATTTCTACAGAATCTCTTATTTCTATCTGCTAAAAATAAATAAAATGGATGATTAAAAGTTTCCAGTGTTTCAGAAGTTATTATCAGTCTTTGCCAAAGAGCTCCTGGGCAGTTCAAAGGGCTGACTAAAGGGATTACAGCTCTTTCTTGTTAGTGGGATCCTCCGCATAGAAGACCTAGCTCAACAAAACTGAGTCAGAGTCATGGTTTTGTGAGCAAAGTCCTTTCTAAAAGTCAGGAGAAAATCCTTCTCCGCGCTGTGCTCCTTCGTGGGTCTGATTCCTGCATAGAACTATAGACAAAAGTTTCTGGAGCAGAAATTTCTGGTGGACAAGAGCCAACATATGGAGGAGGTATTGTTCTGGCCCAGAGACCATGGCTGTGATCATCAAGGAGAGAAATAACTAACTCAGTGGGATAGCTACAAATCGCATAGCTGAGATGGGAAGATGTCTTAACACCAACACTAGGAAAAGAAAGAAAAGCTAAAGACATAAAGGAAGGTAAAAGGTTTTCCCTGCAATTGAAAAAAAAAAGTTCTTATAGTAGTTTCTCTAATACATAAACATTAGTAAAAACCTCTAGAAAACATCTCTACTTTGAAGAAGGGAGACATCTTCGTCGTTTGAAGGAGTTCCTTGCTGCTGGAGATGAGAAGTCAGCACAGCTGCAAAGTCTTACAGGCCTTTTGGTTTGAAGGACAAAATTACTCAGGAGAGTATGGGCAAGATTTCCCACAGAAGCTACAAGTGGAGACAAACAGGAGTCACCCAGACAAAGAACAACTCCAAGAAGCAATACCCTGAAACGTAGTGATGTCTGTCTCTGAGAAATGGGGATTAGATCACACATTAATTGTGATTTTTGTTTGACAGTAAAATTACCTTTGGAGCAGGCTTTGTGTAACAGAAATATTGTTGGAAAGAAAAAGTCCTGAAAAATGTCTTCATACTTTTCTATATATGTGTATAAATATTAAGCTGCCTTCCTTTCAGACACGCCACTGAACTCTGTGCTTGTTTGGATGTTGAACCTGGAAACTTCTCAAAAGTTTTGCGTACGGATAATTCATGAGTTAAAGCCCAAATTGAAATGCCATGTTACAACTTGTAGAAATGTTAGACAAATATAATGACCATATTTTCCAGTTACCTAATACCCACTCAAAATATAAAACCCAAAAGAACGGAATTGTTTTCATTGCTGTTAACCAGACAATATCACTCCAACTAAATATAGTATGTGATGAAACCAATTTAAATATTGTCCAAGTATTTAACACTGTAAATATTAGACTTAACACTCCATAAAAACAGGCTTTGATGATGCAGGCTGACAAAAGGAGACTAGTTAATTGCAGATTACATCATGGCTAGGACAGCATCACTGCTAGGACAGCCACGATAAATGTGAGGTGCAAAGTAAATCTAATAAAATAAAAATAGGCTCTGTTCAGTGTTTGCCTTTATCAGTTTTGCTAACCTTTCTTAGTGAAGATGGGGGGAAAATGTAGTCTCAGGTAAAGGAGTATCCAGAGTTCAATTCATTCATTGAAGCTTGGGGCCTGATTCAGTAAAAATCCAAACTTGCGTTTGACTTCTAGGGTGTATCTATGTCCCTTTCACTACAATGGGACTCATGCTTCTGACATCTTCCTGTGATGGGAAGCTTTCCTGGGTCAGGGTCTGAAGTCTGTCAAATCTACTGTAGGTTTCATGAGGGATAACCGCATGTTATTGTAAAGCGTGGTGGCTCCATCAGAGTTGAGGAAACAAAGGTCTAAAGCTATTTGTTACTGATAACAAATGGGTTTCTTAAACTTCTGAGCTCAGACAACTATGGTGAAAATGGGAACAGTTTCTTGGCATTGCAGGCCTAATTTTCTTCTTGTAGCTACCCTGCATCATTGTGTGTCTACCGACTTGAGTTAATCTTTGATATCTGCCCAGACACTGATGTCAAAATGGATTCTGCCATGTGTTTTAAGAAAGGAGGTCGGAGCTGCGGTACCAGGATGTCCCCAAAGCTTAGAGGTGGGATGTTTCTATGTGAAGATAGCTTCAGGTTGATATCAGAAGGAGATACGGCTTCTAGGTGAAGCCTGGTTTCTCACTTGCACTCCCGAATGATATGAAGACATCCGTTTGATCACCTCTTCTCCACTAAGGGCTCCCAAATGTGCCATATGGAGGCCTGCATTCTCATTGTCCAAGATAACAGAAATGCAGTTTAATGGACTACAAAAACCATATTGATTTCTACAAGAAGGTAGTGAATGACTCCATGTAATGTCACAGTTGCTGTGGCAGTGAGCTAACAAAGTGTCTCAGTGGGGAGTCATTTATTGTTGAAATCATTGAAGGTGCTTCTGGTGGCTTATGCTAATGACAAGTAGCTGCCACCATATTTTGGACATAAAGCTCATATACCTCCCAGAGTGTTGTTTCCTTCTCCTGTTTCATAGATATTTTTTTCTCTCCTTCTGCTCTATATAAGCTGAGTTCCTGCACTTTCTACAACATCTTTCGGTGCCTAGAAAAACAACTAGAAGTGCTGATGCTGGAAAGAACCTCATGCTAACAAAAGGTCTGGTCCCAAAGTGTTTCGTGAGGCCTGTTAACATGTCAGAGTCCTATCAAAATAATGATACTATGTAGGATAAGTGAGTCCAGCTGTCGACGTTGACACTCTTGAGCCATGAAAGGAGAAAAGTGATATAGCTTAGGATAACTGTCATTTGTGCAGGCCCAGGTATATTGTCTGACTTTGCATTACACAGAGATACTTGCAGATATGCCTAGTTTGGGTAAGGTCATCCTGAGCTCGTGGCCAGCATTACTTCGGCAGCAAAACTCATAACTGAAGTCTGCACCTGACATAAAAACTCTTTTGAGTGTGTGTGTGCATGTCTTCACCTCTCTTCCATGTTGGGTGGTGACCTTCCTCTCTCTTGAGGGACTCTGGATCATCCACAGCCATGGTCCACTTCGGTAACTGTTGCTGAAGAAGGATTTGTCTGTCACACGGATTGCAACAACAGAGCACATCTTCCACAGGCCAAGAGCACGCTGGTCACAAGTGCAGGCAGGACTGGGACGCAGACACCCCTCCAGCTTCCCTTGTTTCCACTGTATTTGTCTTTCTTAATTAACCCTGCACCATGTTACTGACCCAAAGACATGGCAACAGCACTGTTGAGAACTGCAGGGATTAAGACATTTGCGTTATAATGCCTCAGCCATGAGATCATAAATGCCCTTATGCTCTATTTTGTTATGCTGGGTTGATAATGGAGGCTGATAAAACTCCCACTTTCTCTCTGCATTCAAGTGAGCTAATGTGTCTGGGCTCGTGAGATCCTGGCAGGCGGAGAAAGCAACCACACTAAGTCCCCAATCTCGGATGTAATCAAATAATGAGGCTGTTTGAGGACATTACTTGTTAACATATTAGCAGGTACCAGGGGTAAGTGAGTGTTTATTTAGTCCTGGTGTAAAAGCATGTCTAAAATGATTTATGCCGGAAGCTGTTTCACAGCAAACAGGCTGCTTTCATGAAAGCGGGTCAATCACCATCTCCCGTCTGCCCTCATAAATCATATTCAGGTGCTAATGTAACCAAAAGGTTTATATAATCTCCACAATCAGCGTGGAGGTCTGGGTGGATACAGTAATAGCCTGCCTGAGTAAATGCCTTCTGCGTCTAAAGGCTGATATTTGGGGGGAGTCAAATGATTGATTTAAAAAAGAAAGAAAAGAAATAAACTACCGCGACAAGTAACAAAGTGTACATACAGTTTTCCAGCCATATTTTACATACACAGGAGTAACTTGCCACTGTCCAGATCGGCTGCTGGGACTGTTTTTGCATCAAGATAGCTTCCACACATATGCTACATACTTAGACCACGATTTTAATGTAACAGTGACAGATACCAGAAGCACAGCACGGTAAATTTCTCTATTTAAAGGTCAGTGTCCCATTATTGACCTCTTTTTCATGCCGGTGGAGTACTCCTTTGAGAGATGACATAGGTCTGGAAGGACCCCCTGGTTCTACATCCAAAACACAACTTCATCAAGTTCTGTCTCGAAACTTGCCGCAGATCTTTTTTTTTTCTGATGTTTGCATCTTTGTTCTCCCTCTTCTTGTTGTAGAGTGTTGCAAGACTGCATTTCCTTTCTTCTCAGTTTTCAGCCTGAACTTATTCATGGCCCGTTTCTATTTACAGCCAGATTTTATCCTATTCTTCATGCCCTCTTTCCTATGCCAACATTGTCCTGTGGTTTAAATAGCTTTTTTCTCCCACATGTATTTACCACTGAATATGTTTCTAGCTTGGGTCTTCACGAGGTCTTAGATCACAGAGGACATAACCCCCATAATATGCCATGACGCAGAACTTGCCATGATTTGTGTTACCCTTCCTTCAGACAAAAATTTTGTCACTTTGGTTCATGTCAGTCAATAGCACTTTCTCTCAAACTTCAGTGGTTCATATCAAACAAGAGAAACCATTTGTCACATAAAACAATTTGGATCTCTCTTACAATGGTACATGTCCTGTGGTACCATCAGTAGCACACACCTTCTACTGTAAATAGCTGCAGCTACCTCTTTTGCTAACACATTCATCAGCCAGTAACTTCACTAGCACTGTTAGTGCTGAAAAAAAAAGGGTTCCAAAATATTGTACCATAATATTTTGATCTGGGGACAGTATTTTGTGACTACAAGTGGCAAATGTATTTGTTCTGAGGAGTGGCATCATATTACTTATTTGCTGAAAGCGTCTGGAGACTTATTGATGAACTATGAAGCCCAGACTGTAGGTAATAAATGTGTTGCTAGGACTTCGATAGTTAATTGCTCTTCATTATTTGCTTCTTATGAGTCATATGCCATTATAAAGTCAGAAAGCATTAGGAATTTAATAAGAAAAGAAAGGAATACTGGGCAACATAAAAAAAAAACCCAAAACAGTCATGTGCAAAGATCAGTGAATAGTTGGTATAAGCAGATTGAAAGTAACAAATACTGTTCAAAATTAATATCCGGTGACTATGTGTAAAAAGTGAATTTATGGAAGTATTCAATAATAAAAAAGTATTTCTGTGAGTGGCAAAGCTAATTAAGATGCACTCTATGGATTTGTGTCTTTTTAAAATTCTCTCATCACAATAACTCACTTTTTACTCTTGGTAATAACCTGCTACTAGGCTACGGATAGCTGAGCTTTTTGGATATGCTGAACTGCTTACAAAATCAAGCTAAAAAGGATTAACGGAGTCCAGACTGTAAAACAGTTCACTGGGACACAAGAAAGTTGAATTTGTTTGATGTGCATCATAGAAAAACAAAGCTGCATCCAGAAGGCAGGCCATAGTTAGAGTTACAAACACTGCATGTTTGTAACAATCCCTGTATTATGTCCTCTCTGGTTAATGTATGGTAGAACCACAGTATCTCTCACAGCAAATGTAGGTGTAAGTTGATTGCTGAGAAAGGTGATTTGTGAAGAGCAACGGAACTTCGAGTCAGGAAAACCCAGGTCAGAGGGCTAGATGCATAAATGAAATGTCTGTCTGTCTTTATCAGGAAAACTGATTTCAGAATGTTCCCAGGAAAAGAAGCTCTGAAACGTTGCAGAATTTGACTAGAAGATCTTTAGACAGTGACTCTTTACTTCTACAAGAAGATAGTGGCATCAGCCCTTCTTGGGTTTTGTTTTTTTTTTTTCACTTTTGTTAGCACTCTAGAGAAAATGATGGGAATCATGGTCAGAACTTATATCACCTTGTATTTTTCATGGGTTTTTTTCCTTCCTCTTAATGTGTTGAATTACTTGAGTTAATCTAACAAGGCAAATTACCCTATTGACAAATAGGGTTGTCTTAAATATTCTTCTCAAGTCTCTTTGAGTTGCAAGTTAATTAGGGTGTGAATTTTGTTGGGTGTTTGTTTGATTAGTTAGCCATCATCAGATGGCTACCTACTGTAAACTGCTCCATTCTCTGCTCCTCCAGAGACTTGCTGCATGATGTTGGGCAAGTCGTCTTGCCCTTCCTGCTTGCTCTATTTAGTTTGAAATTCTTTGGCACTGAGATTTATGTCTGGCTGTAGACATGGCTACATGTCTACAGCACTCAGCATGGGGATGGAGGAGCCTCAAACTACACAATTCTAGTACAAAAAATAAATTTACAATAAGACCGTTTATTGCACATAATGGACCAGCTTAACTGTGTCAGTCTCATTCCGAGAATCTCATTTAGAAGTCAGAGCCATCACCACAGGGTGTAAATAGTCTTTCAAAACTTAAGTAAAGATGACACACGAGCTGATTTTTAATTCCAAGTCATGTACATATTGAGGCATTTTTATGTGTCAATTTATTTCTATTTTCTTCCTTTCTCCAAGAACCATTTATTGACTTAAGTCATCTGTCATTTTGATAATCAATGTGATTTTGAATTCTGACTTAGAAAACAATATAATAGGAGACATAATTAATATACCTATTGCCAATGATTAGACAGGTCTAACCCGATTACCCAGCCAGCAACACACATACAAAGAAGTATACTAAAAAGTGCTTTTGCTATTACCATTAAAATGTACAACTAATTATCGGCCCAACAGGAATCTATTGTCATTTGTCGGTCCCAGAATGGGAAATACAGAATGGCACAGAAGATCAAATTCCCTTAGAAGTCTTTTAAATGCTGTTTTGTCTGAATAAAATATAAAATTATATACTTGCTATGCTATTCTCAAGACACTGTTGTGTCCAAGTGACCATACAAACCCCGAGCAGGAGGATCCTGATTCCAAGGAGAATCATAGAATTGTTTAGGTTGGAAAAGACCTTTAAGGTCATCAAGTCCAACCATTAACCTAATACTGCCAAGTCCACATCTAAACCATGTCCCTAAGCACCACATTTACATATCTTTTAAATACCACCAGGGATGGTGACTCAACCACTTCCCAACACTTGACAACCCTTTTGGTGAAGAATTTTTTCCTAATATCCAATCTAATTCTTCCCTGGCACAACCTGAGTCCATTTCCTCTTGTCCTATTGCCTGTTACTTGGGAGAAGAGACCAACCCCCACTTCTCTACAACCTCCTTTCTTGGAGTTGTAGAGAGCAATAAGGTCTCCCCTCAGCCTCCTTTTCTCCAGACTAAACAACCCCAGCTCCCTCAGCTGCTCCTCATAAGACTTGTTCTCCAAACCCCTCACCAGTTTTGTTGCCCTTCTCTGGACACGCTCCAGCACCTTAATGTCTTTCTTGTAGTGATGGACTCAAAGCTGAACACTGAATATGGGGGGATGACCACTTCCCTAGTCCTGCTGGCCACACTATTTCTGATACAAGCCAGGATGCTGTTGTCCACCTTGGCACACTGCTGGCTCATATTCAACAGGCTGTTGACCAACACTCCCAGGTCCTTTTCTGCTGTGCAGCTTTCCAGCCACTCTTCCCCAAGCCCACAGCCCTGCAGTCCAGAAATTCCAACCTGAATACATGCAAGAAGACAAATACCAGGAATTTGCAAAGCAAAGTGGAGAAGTAACCTAGAGTCATGTGCTAACCCTACACTGTGGGTTGTTGCCTTTAGGACCATGACTGCTTCTCTCCGTTTCCTGCATGAGGACCGTGGGTTGGGCTGTCTCCCACCTCAGTCAGCCTGCATTGCCTGTCATTGAGCTGAGTTTCACAGTTATGCTAGCCATGATGCCTAAGATGTGAACCTCTCCCTCATTATGGGACAGTTCACAGCAGTATTCCTCTAACTAAACTGTAGTCATTTTAAAGTTTGTTTTCTGGACTGTGCCATTCGTGGAAAATCCCATTGCAGGAACAGGGAGAGATTGGCATCTTCAGTTGTGATTAATCTATCATGTCCAAGATAGCTGAGATGAGAGCAGAGATATTTTGCAATGACCTTAAATGAAATACCTGTTGTTTATAAGACTGAAGTATCAGGAAACAAATTTCACCCTTTCAGTGCAGAATTAAAAGCCAAATTGCCCAACTCCTTAAAGAGACCCACTGAATACCCTGTTGCCAAAACCCCTGTGACAGCCCTTCCTCAAGGTCATAAGATGAATGTAGGGTAATGTTTAACATAGATGGAAAGAGAAAACAGAAGGAAGCAGGATGTGGTGTTGGGAGAGACAGAAACAATATCTTTCTGGTACCACTAAACGGGATTGGAGGGACCATGGAGACACATCCTCTGTACCTGGGGAGAAGTCCTAGGTAAAGGTCAGGAACAACAGAAGCGAATGCTTGTTCATTCCCTTACTACAGTTTTGTTACTGCCCATGTGTGAAAAAAACATTGCTGAGTGGTTAGCCAGGCAGCAGTCAGGAGTTTTTTCAATCTATAATAGCACTCATCCACTAACCGTAAATAATCTATATTTATTTGAGGGGTCCCTAACAAAGCCATGTGTACATTGCACAGAGCATTAGACTATCAAGGTATAAACTATTTAAAGCAGCCAGTGTTTGAATTGTCATTTTTTAAGTTTAACATTATGTTGTTTCAATATCTAAAGCCTCCTTCCCAATGCAGCAAAAATGCAAAACACATTGAGAGAAAATGTAAAACATACTAACTTGATTATTATGAGTGCTCTGGATTCTGTCACAATTCACTATTAATTTAGACCACATTCCAGTGGCTTCTCCCTTCCCTCTGCATTCTGGACCAATCTGTCAGAGAAATACAACACCGATTAAATAAAAAATATATATGTGCATATATATATATTTTAAAGCCTGCCGCTTGGAGGAAATGTTTTGGATATGCAGTTTAGGGAGGGTTGTTTTCCATTAGCAGCTTGAAATGATGGGCTGATTTTGAGGTTCATTTGCATAATGAATTTCTTCTGGTCATCAGGGACATCCACGGTCAATTCTATGAATACCATCATGGGCTTAATGGTGAGGTTTGTCTCAGCTCCGCCCACCCATGACGGAGACCCAAATGATGGTTAAATCCCCTCACTGAGAAATTGTTGCAGCCAGAACCAATTTCTGCTTTGGGAGAGGAGGAATGGCCTTGTGGTTACAGCTCCAGAACATGGCTCAGAAAAACTAGGTCATGTTTCTGCTTCTTTTATAGACTTCCTGTGTGACCTTGGGCGAATCACTTACTCTTTTCCACCTGTAAAATGAAGAAAAATGAATTTTCGTATTTTCTCGGCTTAAAAACATAAATTCTTTATGTTCTTAAGACAAGTGTAATCTTAGCTTGTGTTGTCTTGTGACAGTACTAGGCACAATGGGATCCTTGTCCTAATAGAACTATTGTGAACATATTTATTTAGGACATTTTGACATTACTTTGTCCAAAGCAGCTTTTGGATGGCATTTTTTTTTTCTTCTCAGACATATAATCAGATTTTTCAGAGATTCTATGGGATGTTTTGCCACTTTTCTGGCCACATAGCATGCAGTCAGTATGGCAGGCATGTATTAAATTGGCAACAACAATTCCTAGTTGTCTCTGTTGCTCTTTTGCAAAGTCAGAAGGCCAAGCTTCAGAGCATCTTTTGGAAACTCTGCAGAAAAGCTTTATCTCCCAGTAGAAAACTGCTCAGAATTTACCCTACATAACAACAAAAGGGCCATGTCATGATTTAGCTCCACCAGAACAGTGGACTGGTCATTCTCAATCTGTGAGCTTTTGATGTGATTTTTCTGCTTGGTGGTGGGTAGTAAATTTTGGGCAAGTAATTTGGGATCCAAACTCTTTGTAGTTGGACAGTACAGCTGCCATATCTCTATCCAGTTTGTACCCAGAGGGAACCATAAATGCCCAGCTAAGCACTCCCACTTCTAGTTTCTTGTTCATGGGAGAAGAGCACGTCTCTCAGGGAGGACATTAGCTCTCCAAGTCATTGTCAGTGTGCACAGGAAAAAAGTTTGAGGGGTTAAGTCAGAGACAAAAAGAAAAACTTTGTGATCTATGCTAGGCAAATCCCATAGGTACATCTCCTGAGTAGCAAAATTTTTCAAAGACTGCCCAGGGTGATCTACCTGCTGAGTCCTGACTCCGGTGGGAGCAAATTTTGGCAAATACGGGGAAGGAGTTAGCGAAAATTCTTCCCTTGCTGCTTTAAAAATTACTTCTTCTTTCTCCAGAGACACAGGCCTTTCGTGTACTGCTGCTCAGCTACTCCTCTGAGGGATAAAACCAAGACTGTGTGGTGTTTTCTCCAAAAAGACTAGATCAGTCTGATAACTCAAAGTTATTGGCTACATCTCCAGTGTATCCTTGTCATTTTCTGTCCTTTGTTGCGATGTCCAAGCTAGGAGACTCATCACCCTGTTGTAGCCTCTGGCAGAGCAGAGTACCTCCAGGAGGACTCCGTCAACCCCACTAATCTTTTCCGCTGACTGGAGAGGGAGCCTAATGCAGGTGTTTCAGTGAAACTTATACAATCCAGATGTAAATCCAGTGGCAAGTCCCTCAGGATCAGACATGTCTGGAAATGAACATTATTGGGCTGATAAGATTTCTGAGCATTTTTTCCACAGGAAACCCACTGATTTTCATCTCCGGGTTTGGCATCCCAGCTCCCTAAGGCTCCTGGAGAGGCATACCCTGGATTGCCTGTGACAAGATATGAACAGGAGAGCTCAAACGGACGTGAAGAGCCAGGCTGGGATGGCAGTTAGGAAGGAAAAAACACTCTATTCTTTACTGTCAACTTTGAAAATGTGTTCAGGAAAGGATTACAATGTCAAGATTGTAATACTGGTTGCGTAAGAGTCACTATTTGGAGGCAATCATTATTTGGAGAAAAAGCTGAGAGAAGAGGCCATTCACTTCATTCCTGCTGATACGCCAAATAAAAAGGGATCAGCTAAACCACAGACCAGCCCCTTCTTGCTTTTGTAGCTGTTCATTTTTTCCATCAGAGCTCAGACCATGGAGCTAAAATTCAGTAATGAAAACCTTCCTTGCAGCCCATGGCTTTGCAGTGCCCTAGAGCAGAATGAGATTGAGGCGAAATGCAGTCAATCCCCAATTCTCTGATTTGCAGCAGGACGTACAATGGTCTGAGCTTTAATCTTCACACAGATGAAACTGTTGCAGTGGGACTGGTTTCCGGGCCGATGTTTCTCATTGCTCAGTTATTGAGAGCCTGACAGGAAGCAGAGAAATGTTATCAATTCCCACTGCTCCGGACCATCAGTCTTTTTCTACTGGCATATCTGACAGCTTGAAAATTAGCAGGTAGCAGCTGCTTTTTGATTTCTTCTATTATCTCTAATCCACTGTCTCATGAAATGGTTTGTTACTGCTTTAAAGACATCCTAGCGAGGGGAGTGTGGTTTCCCCTCTAGCCAGCAGGTAGAGCCAGCAAGCCTTGCATCGTGCCACAGGTTAATAGCAATTTCACAGAAACCTGGATAAACAGAGAGCTTCCTCTCTCCCTTCCTCCCCCAAAGAAAGCACCGAGTCTAACAGTAATCCTAAAAGCCTGTGCATTTGGAAAATGCTTGCACAGGTGACCTTCTGTGATGAAGATTTCAGCATTTGCTCAAGTGACTGCATAAGTAAGACCCGGGGACGGGAATCTCATTGGATACAAACCAGCATCCAAACTCTGCTAGCTCTGAATTTGGCATTTTTGTAGGAAAACAGAAAAGAAAGAAACCCAACACTTTTCTGCTTTCCACAGGATTGTTCCTTACACTGCAAGGGGTGGTGGCCCCAGGCAGGGCTGCTCTGGGCAGGTTTGAAGTCAAGATACACTTCTTTCTTCTTCTCTACTGCAATCACGACTTTGAGTCATCATCTCCTTTCTTTACTATTTAGAAGTGAAAACAAGGTGGTGTGCCCCAGAAGCTGGTCCATGCGCTCTTCACTACAGGAATCAGAGCTTCATGCTGGCCACCATCGGTGCTTCAATTCCTGTCAGAACTCATCTGTCTGTCCCATGGTTAGGGACGTGGCCTTAAACAACGTGTTTTACAAAAGAGTACACTTTAGCTAAGATCACACATTGTGTTACATCTAAGACAAAACCTAAATAATTCCATAGACAACAGTTATATCTAAATAACGTGATAATTTCTCAAGATAGAATATGTACACAAACATCTTTGATAATTTTTGTGAATCCTTAGACTGTTCCAATTCAGCCTGTAATCACTTCGTGGAATTTCATTTTAGTATCATTAATGACCATAGGTCTAATTTCTTGCTTCAAAAATATAACTGATATTACAGTCTACCTACACATTTTATAGAAAACATGTAGTCTGCTTCCCCCAATGCTTTTAAAAAACCTTTTGAATTGCTCTCCAATCCAAATTCTAGACTTTCCCAGCACAGTCATTTATCTCTGATAAGCACATTTTTTCAGAAAGAGGTCAAGGATGGTGAAAGTTGCTATCACATCACAAGAGTTGATAGTGCTACTTTCCCCTCAATGCTTTCTTTGCTTGCCTTGCAAGGCCTCTTTCAGTTCCCTTGACCCCACTGCCCTGCTCCTTTCTACTGATACAAGAGAATTAATAATAGAGCTCCAGTTTTCACTGGAGCTGCACAGCCGCTGGGATATGGCAGTAAAACACACAAGCATAGGCTCACAACAGCTAACCCCTCCACCTCCTAAAATCCATTTTCCTTGAGGCCTTTGATCTGGGGCAGGTGGGGAAGAAAGCAGAAAGCTTCTGGGAGAATTACGACCACAGTGCCTTCCTAGGTGGCATTGCCGCTTCCTTGAGACTCCCCATGCCATTAATGGCTCTTTTGTGCCAGCGTGTATCAGACCACCAAGGCATTTACCCAAAGGCTGTGTGCAGAATAAAAAGCAACATTTTGCTTCTTTCTGAAGGTCAGATTCATTTCAGTCACACAGCAGCTCATGCACAGGCAGATGGGTAATGGGACAGCAGGTTGGGGGAAGAAGTGGTTTTCTCATCTCTGTCTCTGTTCTGTGGGAACTGCCACGGCTCCCTATATAAGCATGCTTCCCCCCCCCCCCCGCTAGCGCCAGCAGGCACCGCCACACTCACTCAGAC
>NW_015090812.1:6939999-7053545 GCF_001431845.1 Calidris pugnax
CTGCCCCCCCCCCCCCCAGTGTAAACTCCCAATCTCCTTAAATCACTTGATAAATCCCTTTTTTATACACTTCCCAAAATTCACTAGCAAAGAGAAGTACCTCATCTCTTTGCAGAGTGTCATTGTGGCCTCAAAGGCCAGGACTGAATAAACACCCAGCTCTGCTCCTGGACGTTTTCTGCTATTGAGTTGTGTTTTGCCAGGACAGCCAAAGTGCTGGTAAATGTTTCCTTAATTTGCAGAGATTACATGCTGGACAGTTGATAGGGGTTGGTAATCAGCTAACTGGGACACCTGAAAGTCACCTCTATTGTACTTCTGCACCTAAATTTTAAGAACTGGTGAACAACTCATGCCAAGCCCTGTGTCAGTAGTTTGCAGGAGCAGTCAAAGAACCATGGAAGTTCCTCCCCAGTTTTGTGAAGAACCTTAAAAAAAAAAAAAAAGCAGAACTCTCCAAATCTGGTGTTTTGCATCTAATGGACATAAGGCAGAAATGAGTAGGTTCTACAAACTCTTTGTGCGTGCTCTGCCCCATCAGTGGTACAATATACAAGGAAATTCTAATTGCAGCTGAGCAGGGAATAACCAGATGCTTCTACAGAAACGGCCTACTGCCCTGGAGTGGAGGTTCATGGAGAAGACAAGAACCTTCCTCATTCTTGTTTCCTCTTCCCATCCCCTGAATCCCCTTTTGGCAGCAGGAGCAGCAACCCCCAGCCCCAGGGATCTCACTCTGCTTCTGTGTCCTACTCACCCTCTCATCCTGCTCCTGCCACCTCCTCTCCTCTCCTCGAGGCTGGTACCCATCCACACACCACCGCAATGCAGCTGTGCCATAGCAGACCCTGGGGCTGGTTGTGCAGGACACATTCAAGTCAAGGAGATTGCTTTTCTCCACCAGTGAATGCTTTCAAACCACACAGAACATATCCCAAGCAGAAAGTCTACTAGCTGTGCCTCAAGCAGTGCAACAGATATTTTAAACCAAAGGCACAAATGTGACTAATTAGTTAATTGGACCCCTATCCAGCTGCCTTGCTTTGAAGAGAAACAGGTGCATTGTTTCACCCTTTTTCCTGAGTCTCCTAGAAACCCTTTAGAGTGAAGGCTGCAGACACAAGCACTGAAGTGCTGGGTGTCCAAGGCAGAGTCTGGGTGGAATTTCAATTTACAGCCACAGTGGCTTTGGAAAAGTCATCGTATTTTTGAAACAAAAGAAGGAAACAGAAAAGAAAAATATCAAGGGCTGATGATGTATCTCCATATGATCTCTTGTGATAAATTCTCAGTAAGGGTCAGAGAAGCCGATTCAGACTGAATAGAAAAAAACATGCTTGAACCCACGATCATTAGGCTGACTTGGAGGAAACACTCATTGACTTCTCAAATCTCATGCATCTGTGAGTGAAGCATTGAAATCGGAAATTGAGAGCGATTCCTTTCCCCAGCTACCATTCTTAGACAACACTGCTCAGTTATGTAACCCCCTGAAGACATTAAAATGTCTTTTCCTTCCTGTAAGAAAAGATTTTCTTTTCCTTCCCTTAAGACATTAATTACAGGGTCACTGACTTTGGCAGATTACTTGCTAAATTGAGTTGCATCCTGATATCCTATATTTTATTGTGATGACCACCCATCTTGACAGCCACTTGGGCTTGACCTGAGATTATCCAACACTGAAATCATGACTCTTAAAAGGGAGAGGATTAATGGCTGCTTTAAAGTTATCTAAGATCGTTGAAGAGAGCCATAGTTACACTTGCCTTTCTCCAGCTCCTGGCCATACAGACCTGCTCCCCATTTTGTTTTGCCATCAGCAATCACATACCTGCATGTGAAGTTGAATTTGTTTGGTGATCTTGCTAAAAAAAAAAAGATTAATGGCAAATGTCTTCTTGTTAGGGTTGTTGTAAGCTGGATCAAAGAAGAGGTCTGAGTCTTCCACAGCCACAGATGTCACCCCAAGAAGGACAAGAGAGAAAATGCCTGCTCTGGCATTAGCAAGATCTTGGTGAGCTGTGGGAGAATCAGTCTCTCCTCATGAGCCCCAGGCGTGGACCATCGGGGGGGTGAACCATGTGAGGTTCAAATAAAGTCAGTATCCACACTGTACAGAAACTACCAGACCCAGGAATGGTGCTCATACCCCATCTATCTGACCCTGGTAGGAGCTGAGAAGGAGCAGCAGAAGGAGCTCAGGTTTGTTTCCTCAGAACAACAGTTGGTTCATGTGAAAGCAGACATAGAAGCTGCCCTCTGGGTTCTTAAGTCTCTTTCTCCTCCCTTGCTTTCACCTCTTGGCCTCTGGTTGTATGCAGCATGGATACAGTTCCATGGCTGCTGTTCACTGGATTTCCATAAACCCTCACTCTTCCACTGAGTCTTTGAAGTGCAGCCCATTACCAAACAGAAACAATCTCTCTGGCATTTGAGAACTGAGAAATTTTTTCAAAAAAAATATGTTCAGCTTGTGTTTTGAAGTTGATGATAGACAATCTCATCATTTAGTTGCTATCACAATAATGTGAGTTAATACAGAAATTCAGCCTTCCTGATACCCAAGTGGAAGAAGAAGTGGCAGAGGGATTTTTTATTGTCCCACCTGCAGGGAGGGGCTGAAACCCTTGTTGCACCCCAGGGCTGGTGGAGACAACCCCTGGTTGCAATTTTGGATCGGCACAGTGTCCTTGCAGAGTCTTGGGTCTAGCTGAAGCATTCCTTCATCAATAGGCACCATTTATCACCGAGATGCGGCTGGGTTCCAACAGCGACAGAAGGAAAACACTGGCAATGTTTTCATTAAAAGGTACAAAAGATTTGCAGTGTAGCTGACAGAGGCCATATGTGACCTGCTTAGCATTCAGCAGGGCTGATAAAGAGCCAAAGGAGTGTCCCGTGAAGGTAAAGCTATACCTCACCTTAATGAACAGCAACTCAGGGTAGGAGGTGGGAGAGGATGATCAGATTTCCTCTGACCTGCAGTTCAACTTCTTTGGATGCAACCAAGAGGGGCTGAGATAGCAAGGTAGCTCAGCATAAAGGGGGTGAGAGAAAGGGGGACCCTTTTTTCTTCAAGTTTGATGGAAAAGTTTGGCCTGGGGCTGTTCGCAAGCTGCCAGCAGCAGCAATGACCTGCACACAAAACGGTGTGTTTTGCATATCACAGCAAAATCCCACCAGGAGAAGCACTGGGACCGGTGCAAAAATGTGCCCTGCTTCCACACACGTGGACATGCAGAGAGAGACACATGGGCACACACACGGCTCTCTCTGCTAGCGCCAATAAGACAAACTCTAGGACCTCACAGAGATGAAAACAGGGCCTGAAACATGTTTCATGTTTATGGAAGCAGTGGCTAACACTGTGTTTTGCCCAGTAGACTTAATTTCTTTTGAAATCAGGCCTCTTGGATGAGCTCTTTCTGCCCTTTGGTAAATCCAAGCTAGTGAACAAGGACAGTACAGGTCAACCTGTGTAGGACCATTTTGTAGGTGTGGAGGAACAGGACCTGCCCACTCTCATTAGCCAGCCTTGCACGTCCACTTTACACACATGTGATCAGCCACAGCAGTGGCCATGAGCAGGACCACCAGGGTCTTGGCAGACAAAACGAGTCCCCTATGTCAAGAGTCCAGAGAGCAGCAGTATCTCATCTTCTAATTTTATATTCAGGACACACAGGAGTGCTAAGGGACTGTGGGCAGAAATTGAGACTGTTTCTTACAGTAAGGAGTCTGGTTTCCTCTGACCTGAGTGAAGAGAAGATGACCATCAGTTCTGTTCATCTTATTTCTAATCTTCCAATCTGCCTGCTGCACACACCTGCTGTCTGCCTGACTTTTCATTTTGCCTGACTTTTCTTAGTTATATATTTACAGAGTTTCATACTTGCCTCCTTTTATTTCATTCTACTGTTTTTAGCTGCTCCTGTGAAATCAAGAAAAAAAATCTTCCTGAAGCAGCACAGGAGAGATGGTCTGTACAATCATACCAGGTGTAAGAGAAGAGGGAAACAGAACTTGATCTTGCTTCATGCTGCTGAAAAACACTTGAATAAACCCAAACATTTCCTCAAAGTTAAACTGGAGGTCAGGGGTAGAGGAAGAGACTGAAGTTACTTCATTCCCTGAGGACTTGAGATGCGAGTAAACCACAGCGAGTTTGTAACACCAGCCACTGACACACGGCCAGCTCTGGGGTGGCACTTGGCAATGTTCAATCCAGCCAGACCAGGGGCTGTGATTCCTCTGGCTGGAGGCATCTGAGTTCTTGTTCACCTGCTGGCTGTGGGGGCTCTGGCTACAGCAGCGCTGCATGGAAAACACTGCAACTGCTTTCTTAATTAGGGAAATGAGCCACGGTGAAGAGCTTAATGTCCCCGCAGATAGAAAGTTAATATTAATAACTATATTTAAAATGTTATTTATTATTTCTTCAAGCAGCAGCCCTTCACAGCCTCGCAGCTCTGTGGCCGTGGTTTCACAGAATTTATGTGGGCACTTGTTTAGGTGCGTGGGGGAAAGATGTATGTTACAGCATCCCGACACGCTCTCGTTGTATATCACATGTTCCTCGCCTTGCTCCTGCCCTCTGCTCGCCTCCTTCACTGCCCCATCTGTGCAAAGGAGGCTTTGTAGAGCTGGCAGGGTCAGTGATTAATTACACAAAGATAAACAGAGTTAATATTCTTCCTGGATAGAACTAATTACCCAAGTGTTTGCTTTTATAAACCTCAGATTGATTGTCTCAGGGACAAATCAGTCTAATTGAAAAGACCATTTGTTTTCAAAAAAGGAAAAATAACACGTTTGTGCCTCATGGGTTTTGGGGGACTTTTTTTTCCCCTCTCCTTTTCAAGGAAATGGAGGCAGTGAAAGAGTTGGTGCATGTTGTCTCATCCCTCACTGGACATCACAGCAACCCCTGCAGCTGTGCCCCAGCCCTTCCCCACACCGCTTTCCCTTTAACACAAGCTGTTATTTCTCTCACCAGCACTCTGTAGAGGATGCTGGTGTGTGAGGTGGAGGGTCTGCACATACTGAAAAGTAGTCCTAGCCCAGCAAGCTCAGGATTTAGCTGAACAAAGGCAGGAAGAGAGAAGGGGCATGACTTGGTCAAGAGCATGAGAGTACACTCACCTCTTTTGCTTGTGTATTCTCTGAGTTAGTTCACGAAGCCTCTCTCATCTGGGAAATTGAAAACAACTGGCACATCATTTCTGCTCCAATGCACTCAAAACACTTTACAGCCTTTCTGTTCACTGAGTTTGTTGTGTCACCTCCTACTCCCTCCTCTCCATGGCACCTCAGCATCACAGAGTACTTTGAAATACTTTGTCTTTCCTTGCAGCCCACCCTCTCTGATGTCTTCTATCACTAATGACTCCTCGACCCTTTTTCATTTGTCTTTGTTCCTTTCCAGTAAACTTAAGCACACAGGATTGGACTTGTGGAGCAGCCATGGGACAAGAAAGCTGCCTGCTTGTCATAACAGAAAATACTGACACCTAAGACAAGGCACAACAGAGAGTTGGTATAAAATGCACGACTGGACCCTTCACCCCTGAGAAACCTTGTCCAATGGACTGGAGCCAGGAACTGGAAAAGTGGTCCCTCTCAGGGACCTTGATTATTGCTACACCAAGAGTGCAGACTAAGCCTGGGCGGCTGATCCCCACTCACAGTACCAACCTGCTCAGCTAATACCTGCATCCCTGTCCACAGGACTACTTGTGAGTGAAAGGGAAGAAGTTCTTGCTGTGGAGCTGGGCTTGTGAGCGAGCAGAACATTGCATGCCATTCAACTCAGGTTAGTATTAACCAGGGAACTACATTGGCCATGATAATGCAGGAGGTGGGTGAAATTCTGTGTAGTTTGCCACATGGAGCAGCAGACCACTTCCCATTTTTGACTTGGAAAAATCTCTCAACAGAGGTGAAGCCCATCAGTCGGCTTCCTGCTACCTGTCACCTGAGTGAGGCTGCAGGACATGAAAGCCACCTCCCATCCTGGCCAAAATAATCAATCTTAAATAAGTGCTTAGTGATAACTGAGACAAGCATGTAACTGTGTAGAGGCTGGGACACTGAGAGGCAGGAGACATTTCCAAGGAAGGTGGTGGTTAGTACAAGGCCAGGAGGTTGATCTGAGAGAGAAGTGACAGAACAGCCCCAGGAGCTCTCACAGAAGATGTGAGAGACGCACCAGAGACCACTAAGGGACCATCATTCTGGGGAAGAAAAAGCAGAGGCTTTGCAGGCAGAAAGAGACTCAGCACTAAGTGCAAAGAAACCATCTCCTGCTGCTTGTTTTCATCTGCTTGTTTTCAGCTGTGCTTGGGAAAACATAGTGCTACAGACATTCTTCACAAATAAACATACACAGCACCCACTTCTTTGCCAGTGAAAATAACCCTGCAGACATTTTGCTAACTAGTCAGGTCTGAAAGGAACAGAAATATCACCGCTGAATTAGGCTCAGAAAGAAGTGGAGGGAAACCCCAATGAACCAAGTCTGGCCCAACTCTGTCTAGCATTTTTTTTCTAAAGAAAAAAGGTTTCATGCAAGTTTCTCCATTCTCCACCACCAAGAAGGTCAGGTGAGCATTTTGTTTCTTTCAAGAATGCAAACCATAAAGCAAGCAAACACTTTTTCACGAATACCTGCATCAGGCAATTAGCCAGTCCTTTCATTAAGCCATGACAAGGATGACGGTATGCTGTTGCCTCCCGCACTTTGACTTAGGATGAGAAAGCCCAGCAGCACCTTGTAAATCCCAACACTGCTGACAGCCAAAATCAGCAGCAGCTCATTCCCCTGGGAAAAAGATTTGTGAGAAAGGTGCTGCACTCTCCTTACCCATATGCTTTCTGTTCTCACTACATCTATTCCTTCACCTGCTTTCTGTTCATCTCTGTCACAAAACTCATGTGTGAGAGCCCAGAGCTGAGAAGGATTTTCCTTTTCCTGTCCCCACTTCCCCCTCCCCCAGGAGAAGACACTTTTAAGTTTCTGAGCATTTCCTTAAAAAGGCCTTTTCTCCAACTCCTGGACTTCCCTTGCTGTCTCTCCCTTTTTGTTCTGGATGAATTATGTGCTGTCAAGTGTCCTCAGCAGCCATCCCTTCTCCAGTCCAGCTCTGCAATGTGCAAAGAGATGCACAGTGGAGAGAGAAAAGTGCAGAAAGAGAAAGAAAAGGAATTACCGGATATTAAAAATTGCTGACCCATTAAAATTGTTCATGCTGAGAGAGGATTTTTTTTTTTTTCATGTGGGAGGGCTGGGCAATTTTCACAAAATTGCTGGGCTGTTTGGTGATCAGGCAGAAATTCAACTGCAATAACATGTTCTCCGGTTTCCTACCCGATTACTGAGAGGTTTGGAGGTGAAGCCACAAAGTTTGACACCTTTGATCAAGCCTTTCCTGCTATTGGCAGGAGTTTTCACCCTGAGAGTGATATGCCTCGTTGTGGAGGTAAAAACAATAACTTTCCTCCTCCAATTTCAGGGCTGATGCCACAGAAAGCACCTGCTTATGGGTACTGGTGTTATGGAGACAAGCTGGAGAGCAACAACCTCTCCCCAGGCTGCAGGAGCAGTCATCAGTGGAAATTATTTGGGACATTTGTCCTTTCTCTGCTTCATTTGCTGCTACCATTTCTTATTTCTAGTTGCTAATAACAACCATCAGACTGATGAGTAGCAATTCCTAACTGTACATTGCAAAGAAAATCAGGGTCTTTTTTTACAGGGGGTGGAAATGAAGGACGGGAAAATGCAGGGATTGCACAGCAGCACCCAGTAAAACAGTGACATACAACCAGATCTCTTGAGATGTGATTAGGTGACAGCTCAGAGGAAATGCTACCTGACAATAAATGTTCCATAAGTATGCATACATATATACATTAATAATGAGGTAAAAATTGCACATGTTATTTCATAACAGCGCTGCAAACTGATTCATGTATTTGCCAAAATGTTTTCCAGAAGCAGCCCCGACTTCTGCTGTCCAATTGGCAACATGGTCAAGCAACTCATATCCTTGTAACCATCTCCCTCTTGCTTTCCTTCTTCCTGCCACCTCAGCGATCTTATCTCAGCATTGAATGCTGAAGGTCAAACCCCAAATCTGTTTCATGACAAGAGGATTGTGGAGATTATCATGCCTGAAACCAGTTTAACTCTATAAAAATCAAGCTGAAATGCTCTGGAATTTACTACACAAATACATCCTTTTTACAGGTACTTCTGTTTGTTTATTTTAATCAGTGCAGCCTGGCCAGAATTTCCTATTCCATCTAAACACCAGGCCAGGCCAGGCCAGGCAGATGAAGTGGGGAAATGCCCTGCTACTGTTTAATCCATTGAATGGGCAGATGCCTGGAAGGACTCATGTTTCAGGTTTTTTAAGCAAAGTGTAGAGTTGCACCAAATCAAGCCCCCTTCAGAATACCTACAGGACTGCTATAATGAAGACCTCTTAACAATGCTTATCTCATGAGCAGAGTGGAAGAAGTTGGTAACAGAAAAAAAATGGCATGAGTTTTTTTCTCTCTTTCTGTTGCATTTGTTTTCTGGCATCTTATAATACCATTCCATAATCTTGTGTCATGTGCTGAATGCTTTAGTGTGAATATAAAAATATGGAAATGTGGGGTTTGCTTCAGGACTGCACAGCAGTTGATAGGAGCACTTTGTGGTCAGATATGGCTACTGTAAATTTTTTGAATTTGAAACAGACACTGAGAGGCAAATCACTTTGCCGATGTCAGGGCAATTCAATCTGCAGGGAACCCGATCCTAAAAGCATCTGCACTGCACTGGCTTTCAAACATTAGGAAATTTTAAACATCTAAAACAACAGCGAGAAGTCAAACGCTTCTGCTTAGTTGCAATCACAACCTTGTGGCTCACAGAAAGGATTCGAGGATTTGAGTCAAGGTATGCATGTCCTTCCTCAGGGTACGTGAATGCTATAGTGGGTAACACCAACAGTCTGCACAGGCTGGAATTCATTCCCCAATAGACCTGACATTAGGTTTCTGAGAAAGGAAATAAAAGCAGGGCAAGGATTTAGTGATATTTTCCCAGAAGAATTTGGAGATGGATTGGTACAATCTTAGGAAGTATAAGTTATTGGGGGATCTTATTCCTGTCTTCAGCTATGTCCTGGATGATCTATAGGGAAGAAAGAGACAGACTCTTTCCAGAGGTGCACAATGACAGGACAAGAGGCAATTGGTGCAAGCTGCAAGACAGGAAGTTCTGGTATGTTAAGAATAAGGAAAAAGTAATGATGGGGGTAGTCAAAGAATGCAAAATGGCCAAAGAGGCCTTGAAACCTCCATTCTTGGACCCCGAGCAACCTTTGAAAGGGGTTTTGGACCAGAAGCTCCAGAGTTCCCTTCCAATCTAAATTGGAATTCACTATGGCAATCTAAGGAATACATGGTTCCCATCTATCTTGTTCTCTGTTCTGATCAAACCTGCAAAGATCAGTCACTCAGCCTAGGTTTTGCTGAACCGTCCAATTTAAAAAGAGAAATCATGTTTAGATCAGGATGCCACCAGTCAGGACAGACAGATCCATAGGGCTCACTCTGGTCTCCAACTCTGTCCTGTGAGACAATGGTTCTGTGGGCATGTCAGGAAATGCCTCTAGTGCCACAGATTTCACCCCAACAATACATTTTTCCACCTCCCTGACATGTTGAGCGGTTTAGCAATGATTTTTCTGAGGTCCTTCTGAGACAGCAGCCAAAAGAACATTATTATTTAGGGTGACCATATTTCCATAATAGAAGCTTGGGGCATTTTTAGTGTCAGTATTTGTCATGATTGCAAAACAGTCTCAATGCCCTTTTTATGGTGTTCTGAAAATGTCAGCTTTATATATGCCTCAACACGTATATATTTCTCAGAGCAAGAACATTATTTTGCCAAGTAACACCGCATTCTGATGAGGTTCATTAATACAGCTGATTGGAAAAGGCCATCTCTGTCCCTTTGGTAAATGCCATTACTTTGACATTCAGATTTCACCCTCCACTAGGGTCAAAGAGTGGGAAAAAAAAAACCCACCCACAACAAATCAAAACAAACTAAACTCTTACAGGATGTAAATACTTAAAAAAAAAAAAAGTGGCTTTTTTTTTGTTGGCAAATCAGAACAAATCCTATAGTGCACAGCTACAGAGCTGCACATTCAGGAAAAGGAGGACTGCCTGGGACAAGAGCCTGAGGTTTAGATTTCCTAGAAAGTATCAATGGAGCTCTTCAAATAGTAGCTGTTTATCTCCACCTGAAAAAAACCCCACAAATTTCAAGACAGCAAACTAAAGTTTCACTTTGACCCAGTGAATATCCTCAGAATCTCCTTCACACACAGAAGATACTGAACAAACCCAACTTCAAGTACAAGATGGGATCAGACTGGAATGCTAGGGATCCAGCTGAGCAGATAGTGGCTTGGGGTGCACGTTCACACATCTGTCTTTGCCCTTCACTAATGGGGACACAGGGTGCAGCTTTCTGAAACATGTCATGTTCTGCTCAGTTCAGATTTGCATCTTGAACAAACATTGTGGTGTTACAAAAATTGAACACTGATTGTGGTGAAGCCAATTAATGGGAAAACACTGAATGACCCAGGTTTTCTAAAGTAAGCTGCTGAACAATAAGAAAAAGTAAATTTTGTTTCACAAGAACTGACTCAGAGTGAGAGAAGCGCAGCATATCAAGTGCAGTTTGAAATACTTTGCTTTTCACGTGTTCATTTCTGACTATTTTCTCCCAGCTTAAAATTTCTTGTAAACTGAATCAGAATACTGACATGAAAAGCCTGGGAGTTTATTGCCTCGATGTAGTGATAGCATTCCTGCTCAGGAAGTCAAAATCAGGAGGTCTTAGTTTTAAGCCAGAAAATCTCTTTGGAAGGTAAGATTGTAGTAATTCTAGAGGACTTGTTCATAGCTTCATAGCATGAAAACATCCTGCCATTACGTAGAAAGCAAGGCTCCACATCAGCAGCTTATTCCAAGTTATTCTCTTCTGACCTTCCTCAGAGCCAAGCCCCAAATTTAACATTCGAGGCTTGAATCATGCATTACAAGATAAAACAAAGTCCCCAACGTCCTCCTCCCTCTTCCAGCTAAATAAAAATAAAATTATTTCAGGCAGAGAAGTCATGAACAAGCCAAACACAGCAGGGCCATAATGTGCAGCCTGACATTGTTGGCTCTAAACAAACAAACAATTGCACATTCATTTTGACAAACATCTGAAGTGCTACACTACACAGAAAGAAGAGTCCAGGGGCCAATATTAATTCCCAGGGCAAGTACATTGGCTTTGGTGGAGTTACTCAATAGGTTTGCAGAGCCATTGTGCTTCTCTCACTTCCAGCAATATCCAAGCACATCTGAATCACATTCTTTTGCTAACCGTTTCCTCTCCCCCTGTACAAGAGCAGCCCTAACGAAAGGACCAGCAGAAAGATCAAGCTTTGTTATCTTTTCTGCCTGCTCCAATATTTCAAGTACTTTGGGGCCTTGCTACTTCCCTTGAACAGCAGCCATTTCTTGGTTTATTCGGCATAAATTATACAATTATGTTTCATATCATCACAAGGCATCCGCAAATGAATAGCAGACACCCCTTTGCACTCAGCCTGTTTAAACAGGATGCCGACAGAGGAAAGAATGTGTAATACAATGAGCACACACTATTTCCAATGGCAAGAGCCTTTTTACACCTGCATAAATAGAGCTGGGCCTGGCTGGCTGTAGAGACATTGTCTCTTCCAGTTACATGCCCAGCTGTTATACCAACCATTGTTTTCTTTATGGTTTGGTGTGCTGGCTTGTCTCCCACATTGACTTAAACCTCTACCTGAGTCATTATCTTTGTGAAAAGACAGACAAGTAACAATAGAAAGTAACAATATACTGCAAAGATATTGCTGGAGCACTTTAGTACAGCAAAGAGAAGTTTCACTGAATTAATATGCCACTGAACCTGACCCTTTGGTTGCTACCACAGGTGTGAAAAGCAACTTGTTTCAGTTCTTCCACTGGTTATTGTGAAATTTTCTGTAAATGGTCCCAGTGTCAACAGACTTCAGATTTTCCTGACCATTATGGGTCTGAGCTCTGGCTGAACACCTGAACACCTCCGTCCATAGTTCAGGTGCAGGCCATAACCTTCAGCTTTCATCCAGAATCACTTTTGAGGTACTCTGCCTTATCACATCAGCTCTCCAGAGAGCTTCAGTGACTCTTCTCTTTCCCTCTGATGGGGTCTGGCCCAGATGTTGCAAATAGTGAAGGTTTAGAGAGCCTGGGAAATTCAGATTTGCACTTGGACCACCTTAGACACTGAAAACATTTTCAAGCCTAGTGTAGTTTCTAGGTTTATATTCTGACTTCCTGATCTAGTCCTTAAAATGGCCATGGTGCCTGCTCTTGTTCAAATGAATGACAACAAACCCTGCTCCCAGACTTAATCCCTAGAGGGAAGTTCTACAGAAATAATGAGGAATCTTAATCCATCTTGGGTATCAGAGGTGATTCCCCCAAACCTAGCCATGGTCATAAAAGGTTTTGTGCACAATTTGACATAAATACACTGAAGTAGGAAAAAAAGACAAGAAACATGAGTCCTCCAGACACTGCAATATAGATGGGTGAAATGCCCCACCATCAGCTGTTAGCTGCCGTTGGATGATCAGAAGACTTTGATATTTAAAGCAGACCTTTAAACCAGATGCAGTGTTAGATTAAAAATGATAAACCTGTTTTATTATTTGGCATTATGCAAGGAACGGTTTGTTTAATTAGAAGGTATTTGGCAACTTGTTAGATTGTAGAATGTTTGACAATATGCCAGTCAGACCCTGGAAGCAATAATAGCAACACAGGACTCGTGCATGTTGTTCATTTTGTGCCACATGTGGGGTACGTGTCTTACAATGGAACCATTTTGAAGTGGATTTAATGTCTGGGGAAGGTGCTGGTTGAGCAATGCAATTATTTTGCAAAATAGCTACTACGTGAGCAAAGTCACAGAAGGATTTATCCAGGCACTATCCAGGCAGGACATCTCTAGATTTGGTCCTCGGGCTCTCTCTCACACTCTGCACTAGAGTGCTTGGCCTTGCACATACTGGGAACGTCTGGATCTTTTTTACCAACGCCAGCATTTATCACTCCTCGGTATATGACTCAAAGCATCTCTCGTGAATCAGGCTTTTAATGGCCTACTCTCTCATCTGGTTGAAGAGGCGGACAGATAAAAGACATTTAGATAAAATGCTACACCTATAGTGCATTAGCTTTTCTGTGATTGCCTGTGAAGGACAAGATACCACAGACACGGACGAAGTGAAACCCCCTCAGATAAATATGAGCCATCTACATGCAGAAATTTCTGCTCATATTATCACGTTTCCTGTATGTGTTTTAAAAAGTGAGTGTTTAGTGGATACCAGCACAGTTCTTTGCCTTTTCAGAGGGCTAAGCTGACTTCATTGTGTTGAACATGTTGATACAAAAATAAACAGATGACAACTCAGTAATTTCACTGATTGGAAATGTGAAGAGATCAGGTCCTTTGGGGTTATATCAGGTAACCCGGCTTCCAGTTAGAGCAGCTTTTCCCTGCAGTTTTTTTCTGGCCCTTCTGACTTTGTTCTAGCAAAGAAAGAAAATGGGAATAATGGAAAATACAGGAACAGAGCTGCTCAGAAAATGTCAGTGCATAGTTTCATGTTAGAAATAGGCAAATTTGAATCCAGCTTGGCTCAGCAAAACATTCTGATACTAACAACTACATTTTTGGCATGAGAGAAATAACAACTAATCATTTTGATTCCTTTCCTTTTGTTCTTTAAAAGCTAAAATGTTATGTGTCAGTGATAATGTTCTCATTTGCTGTTTGAACATATAGTACACATCAGTTATTACAGTACATTAATGTGTGCATCCTTTCATACTTAATGTTATGTTTCAGCAATGAATGGAACTTATTATCTTGAAGCTGATTCTCAATAAAGGCAGTTCAAAATATTTGAATTCTTTGCAGACTGGAAATTTTGGGGGTTTGGCCAGTTTTCATTAAGAGTATATATGAGTAAACTGCCCAGATCTTCAAAATGTACACATTTGGACTAATTTTGATTAGTTTTTTACTTGATACCACACCGTTGGACCATTATTTATTTTTAATATTATTCCCTGACACTGTTCTTTTTTTGTTCAATAAGCTGATAAACTCAGGATATTTGATTTCTGCTCCTGCTTTGTTAGTCATTGTGCTGTCAGCAAGTTGCTTCACTGTTCTGTGCTTAAGTTCTCTACCAGAAAAATCCCAAAGCCTGCTATCGAGCTAAAGACCTTGAGAGACATTTCCAACTGAATCCTCCTCCGTCCTGCTTTTAAAGACCTACAGTGGCAAAGACTCCAAACCCTTCCCAGGAAATCTATCCCTGTGGTTTTTCTCCCTTCCCTTAAAGAGTTTTTCCTCCTGTCTAACCCAAACCACCACTACTGCAATTTAAGCCCGTTACTTCTTGCCTTATCCCTAGTGGATATCGAGAAGAGTTCATTACCTCCCTCTTTGCAGCAGTCTTTAACATATTTGAAGACTGTTATCAGGACTGTCTCACAGTTGTCTTTTTTATAGACTAAACAATCCAAGTTCTGTCAATCTTTTCCACAGAAATTCTTTTTTCGGTCCTTCTCATTGTCTTTGTCATTTTCTGCTGGATTCTTTTTTATGTAGCCACCATCACACCATCTTCTTTCTGCCACCTTCTTGATTTTATCTTTGTAGCTGGAATGATTTTTCTCCAGGTGCACATGTACCAGCTGGCACAATTCAGACTTGAGGTGGTGTGGCATTGCTGTTATACCCCTAGGAAATAACAACAGCATGCCATGAACCAGATCATCAGAAGTTACTGACATAACATCAACTCAGCTGTAGACATCAGGGCTCTACATTGTAATACGGAGAGATTAGATGCCAATAGTCTGCTCAAGCTGATCATTGGCATGAAAGACTTTTTTCTTTTTTCTTTTATTTGCACTGCTTTGGTTTTGGGTCTTTTTGCTTGTTTGTTTTTCTTTTATTTTCAAAGAAGAATTCTAATGAAAAAATGTTAGAATATGGTCTATAAGCAAAACATCACTGGGATGGAGGAAACTTCTCAGGAAGTTGGTTGCCTTTGAAAAATATTGGGGGGCATAGTTTTCTTGTCAGGTCAAAATAGTGATTTTTATGTTTTATTACAATCAACTGTTTGAAAATCTGAAATCGTTGGGAAAAATGGATGCCTGGCAAGTGTGCCTAGCTATATGAAAACCACCAACTAGGTCTTTAACTTGTGGTATGAATACTATTTCCATCTGGGTCATTAGCAAACATTTCAGCAATACAAAACTCTAAACTGCTCTGATCTAGTATCATAAGCACAAACTTTACCACAGCTATTATATCCCTAAATATACTCCCCAGAATCCCCATGAAGTGACAGACCTAACACTCCAGGGGTGACTAACATTTATGGTATTCCTCTGTATACAACACCACAAGGTGTCTATTATATAAATCTGGGCTGTTTTTTCATGCCACATAGATCTCTGAATAAATACAACTTAAAAGGGAAGATAATTATTTCAGCACAAGTCTTACTATGGATATTTGGAGAAAGGAGGTAAATATTTATTCCCACGTTTATTTCTTGGAAAGTTGTCTTGGCTATAAACTGTTCCAGGCTTGTAAATTCCTCTCTGAAAGCTAGTCACAGGCATATCTCAGATAGGTTCAGAGTGTGCTTTTATTTCAGATAAGCTATATATGCTGCAGAGACTTATCTGGCTCTCCCCTTAAGGTCTTCAGTTTGCAAAGTTGAGCTTGAAATATCCCAACAAAAAGCTTCTATAACTGATTTCTTTCTACTTTTCCTTGCACTGAAATTAGAAGAACAGTGTTTCAGATGATTCCTCTCTTGCTAGTCCTGATCAGAAATAGGAAATGTAATATGAAGCAAAATCGAGCCACAGGGTATTAAAAGGGCACACATGGAGTTACGGGCAGAGTATCCCAGTTTAGCCTTGGTTTAGACCTGGTTTTCTCAAACCCATGTGACTGGGGTCCACGCAGGAAAAACTTAATGATTAAGTCTGTCCTTGTTGCACAAGAGATCATGCACACTAGGGTTGCTGTGGCAATCTCTGCATTTTTTTGCCCCTCTGTGGGGCACGCTGACAGCAAAGGAGATTCTGCCCTTTGTTTAGTTTTGAACAAAGCTAAAATATCAACTAGTTCAACTTTTCTGCTGCTTTCTTTAGTTCAAAAAAGGCCAGAGGACTTCCCAGGGCAGGCTATGCTGAGCTTATGGGCAGTTTCTGCCCGTCACTGCTGTGTCCATGCAGGCATTGGGCACTTGAGCACAAACCAGGCAGTCACAGGGCAAGCAGTCCTTCCACTAAGCATTTTGCTTTGCTTGGTATGACTCTCCTAAACAGAAGTCTTCCATGTTTATACTAAAAATAAATCCTGTTGAAAAAGAGCATCTCAGGCCTTGGGAAAAAGCCAAACAAACAAACCAACCCAGCCCTTTAAATTTTTTTTCTGGAGAATGCTGTTCTGTCTCATGGATGTTGCATCAATAGTGATACTGCCTGGGAACATCCCTTCTCAGCTTTGTGCATTGTACCTGCTGCATCAAAACCTCCTGTCCTGAGGTCATCCGAGATGCAGGATGACTTAAAAACCAGCTCCTTTCATTTTTGGATGTGACTGGAAACCATAATGACAAAAAGCAGGTTTGATCCTCAAGTTGGCATCTAAACTGCTCCTCCTTCCAGGGATCCACTCTCAGACATCATCTCTGATGAGCAGCTGGTTAGAGAAGGAACCGTGGGAAATTTCACTGACATTCATATTATTATCATCACTGTTTAACATTCACTAGGGCTTGGGACCTTTTGCAGATCCCACCCTCTTTGTGAGCACAAAACACATTAAAAAATCATGGTCCCAAAGAGCTTGTTATCTAGTCGGCAAAAAAAAAGCCCATCCCCAAAACCACAGAGGAGGAGGGCTGTAATTTTAAGAGAGATGGGGGGTAGGGGGGGTTGCAATAAAAGTCTAGTGCTGGGAAATACTGGACCTGTTAATATGGCACTGACTAGGTTACACACATGGCTTTAGTCTTTGCTTTGGACATCTTCAGCTCCCACAGATCTGTATGTTTTATTGGTGGCCAGGACTCAGTCCTTTTTATCAAAGAGGATCAGTTCAGCCAAACGTCAGGTGAAGAGAGACATTTTTCCCTGGCATCTCCCATCGGTTCTGCCCTTCTCCTTTGGAGCATCCTTCCCCTCCAGCCACTGGGGCATCTTACATGTGCAGTGGGGCAATTCAACTTAAGTCCAGGAGAGAGAGCTATCCATTTTTCTTCCACCCATCCCAGTGTCAGAGGAGACCTCCTCTTCTTCACAGCTCCTGAAGGGTTTCTGGTAATCAGCAGGACCTTGTGCTTTTCCTCCTGGCGTCAGCAAATTTCCCCTTTTATCACATTTGCTGCTGACTCCTTCCAGTCTGCTGCTCCTTGGAGCTGTCTGCCAAAACCAATATTCTCACAGCTGCCAGAGGCAGCTTAGACTGGCACATCATAAAAGGCAGCAAGGGCCACATTTTCAGATTAAAATAAACCCAGCCACTTCAGCGCCTTCTGACAATGTGTTTGACATGACTGTGCTGTGGCCTCACTCCTTGGCTCTGACAGGACACAGACATGACCGCGGCAGCTCACATGGGCATCTTGTTCTCTCTCCATATGCCCACCAGGAATGGCCCATAGGATGACACAATGCCATAGACCTAATCCTGCTCTTCCCTCATACCCACTTTCTTTCCTTGGGATTACAGAGAACTGCCTGAATACCAGACTGACCTTGTTGCCATCTCAGTGAGGGTGACAGAGCCCTGGAACAGGCTGCCCAGGGAGGTTGTGGAGTCCCCTTCTTTGGAGATTTTCAAGACCCGCCTGGATGCAGTCCTGAGTAACATGCTCTGACAAGCTCTAGGCAATCCTGCTTTGGCAGGGGAGTTGGACTAGATGATCTCTATGGTCCCTTCCAACTCTAAAAATTCAGTGAAATTCAGTGAAATACTGGTAACTTATTTATTGCCACCTCCTGATACTGGTAGGAATAGGGAGAGACCTTGGCCATTATAGTACGATACATCTTGTTTTAGAAGGAGGTTCCCCTCTGTGTCCATCTGCAACCAGTAGCAAAAGGGAAGAGCGTTTCTACACGTTCCCAGCCAGCACTACATTCTTCTTTTCTGAGAAAAAAATGATGAAACTGGCACAGCAGCCTGCAATTCCAGAGGACAGGAATTCCTAACCCAGGTGGTCCTTTCCCATTTGGCGTTCCAAAGAAAACTTTGGCTCAAGAACAATGTCTAACAGGAAAGAAATCCAGTTGAAAACAAAAAGAGCAAGCCCTGGGCAGAACAGGATAAACAGTGCCTGAACTTTCTGCTTTGGGTAGAAAATATATTCACAGGCTTTGAAGGCATAAGGCCTCTTTGCATTTTTACTTAAGTCAGTTGGTAAAGTCATCTGAAATTCTCTAGGGAAAGGTCCTAGGGTATGTGTTTATGGGTCACTGAGGGTGAAAACTCTTAATCTCAGTCATAGCGTAGCAATCAGTGTTTACTGAAAAGTCATCTTCAAGGACACAAGTTACCAGCTGTCCCTCCTTAGCATGCTAATAAAATGGGGGCACATGGTGTGGCATACTAACCACTTTTAAGGACAACAGTGATCTAGGAGTCTGTCTTTCTAGGTCTCTCCTCTCTCATTATGCCTCTCCCTGGACCTCTTCCTTTGTGGGAAAATCTCTGGGGATAAAGAGCTGTTTCCTACCTCTTCTGGGGGTTGGAAACACATCTTGCACTGGGTAGCTTATCCATATCATAGCTTCTTTTAAACTGATGGTGGGAATGACTCAAGTATTTTAGTGGAGTTAAAACGGTGCAAATACATTGTGAGATGAATCTTCCTTACTCACAGCCATCCAGATTTGTCAGATTTTAACACCAGTATAAAATAAATGAGATGAGTCTATCTCTAGGGGTGCCTATGTCTCTACACTGAGCATGGAAAGAGCTCAAATGTTGCTTAGATTGGATGTCTAAATTTTGCATGGATAAAGTCAGTGCCAGTGTGAAAGAAAAAGGCCTTCATAAATCTTGGCTATAGAAGCTGAGAATATTATGGCTTTCAATCTATCAACTTCCACTTGTATGCTTCATTAGCAAACAACTTTCTAATATTTTTTTAACTTCTTGAAGCTGTTTCTTAATTTCTGAGTGAAAAATTTTCCCATGAGAAGGCAGGGCATCATCTCATTCAAAAGTGTTCCCTAGGAAATGTTTGATTTTCAAAAGATGTTTTTCCTCATCAACATTGTACTCTGTATCAGCCAGGGTGTTCCTCGTGGAACTTGAAGTTCTGAATTTGTTGTGACCTTGTCTTGTCCTGAGCTGAACATTACCTCCACAAAAATATGTGAAGGATTGTTTTTTTTCTAATTTTGGTTGCCTAAAAGGCAAGCAGTTAGTCAAAAGGCATGTCTGGGTTTCTTACATAGTCAGTACAGAGAGCAAAGTGATCTGTTGTATCTGAGATGTGGTGTTCAGGGTGAAATTACTTGCACTTTAGACAGGCCCATCCCTCTCTTTTACTCATTTTAGGAGAAAACGTTTAGACAACTACAGTTATAGGATATGAATCTGAGCCTCCTATGACTGAAGTGTCCCAGTGCCTCAGGATATTCCTTACATTTGGATGAGAATTATCTGAAATCTGATAACACCTTTCATTCCACTGGGGGAAAAATTGGTATTCTCCTCTTCCTCCCTGACATGGGATAAAACAAGTAAGTGAATTTCCCATGAGTCGGATATTTTTTCCCATCCATTGCTTTTTTTTTAATGCTGTGATGCTATATGTGGAGTTGTACAAGAAGGAAAGGTTGCCAAAAATATCACCTCTTCCTTACCAGCATGACAGATACAATATATTCAATACAGATGGAAGACGGCACAGCGCGGACACTTTTATAGCATGAAGATTCTCAGCACTGTCAAAAGCAGAGTGTAAAAACAATAGGCCAAACTTTTCTCCCATCTGTCCTTGTGTAAATCAGATATAAATCCAGGAGAGCTGCACCTCTATAAAACCAAGAAGTGAGAAGAACTGAGAACTGGACCCATCTCACCTTCTAATCCCTGCAATAATTCAAGTTAGCGCCATGTTACAGACAAACTTTTATGAAAGGCAAGAGGAGAAATGGGCTTAAGTTTTATATGGAAATTGAAAGTTTTCATAAATTCCTGTCCTCCCCTTTTTATATGCTTGTAGCTTCTGAAATTTAGCTAATCTAAGTTAGAAAACTAGATATTCTTTCAAGAAAAAGCTGTACCACATTAACAACAAAATATGTAACATAATCACTGCTGTCCAGGTTCCTCCCCAACTCCTGTTTCCTCTTTCCCACCTGAAACTACAGAAAAATCTTTGTGATCCTCAGCCTGTTACAGTTCTGAACCTACCTGAAGTAAGATGGCAAATTGATACAGGAGCAACACAAAGAGGGATGACTGAGAAGGGGGGGATAGGTGTCTATAAAATTGTAACTGGCCTGCAAAAGATTAAAACAGAATAATTTTTCACTGTCTTATAGCACAAGAACAGGAAAGATTAAAATGAAGGGGAAAGTTTAAGGCAAAGTTTTTTTAAAAAGTTGATTCTTCATAGAGCATGTAGTTAAGCTGTGGAAATGCTTGCCACAGGAGATTGTGGAAAGCGAATGTTTGCAAGAGCTCAAAAAGTTCTTTTTTGGGAAAAGTCCAAATCTATCAATAGATGTTAAGTACTGCAGCACAGGAAGTCACCTGAGCCATATCATGCCAGAGCCTGTGGGATATTCTGTGGAAATATCCCTCCATATGCTCCCTGGACCATTATCCTGGATATTCAGTGTTGGCTGACATTGAACATGCGGGTGGACCTTTGGCCTGCCTGCACATGGTTGTTCTTATGTCAATGCATGGGATGCTACCTGCTGGGGCAATGTCTGCATCTCTTGATCTGGGAACGGGTATGACTGCAGAATCCGAATGTTCTTCCAAAAACGACTTGAGTTGTGTTCATCCCCAGATGTCTGGCATTGAATGCTGCCTACCCGGCAAGCCAGTTGTAGGAGACCTGGCTGAGTCTCAGGTTCACTTGGTAGCTTCCTTCCTTCCTTCTTGATCCTGTCAGTCCCACATCCTGCTCTCAGCTGCAGAGTGACTCAAAATCCTTTTGACAGTCCTTCAAGGCTGTGGTCCAGAACCCCAGCATTTATTAATCATGCTATCCATTCTATTTAAATCATGGATAAAGAAAGAACAAAGTGAAATCGGCTCTCTGAGCCCAGCTGCACACATAATAGAGGGTTTTTACAGCCTAACCCCAACGGGGCATTGCAAACCCTTGTTGACTCAAGAAGCCAGAAGATATTCTCCACAGGACTGTGTGCAATTCTGGTATACAACCCATCTGGATCAATGCAGAAGAAAGCAAGGCAAATGAGAAGTATGTGGGACATAGCTAAAGGATGAAGGCATAAAAACTGGCCCAAGAAGGACCACAGAAAATTTCCTAGTAATACAGCATCATCAAAATGAAATCCTTCTTGAGAGAGTAGAGCACAGGACTGGAGAGCTAAGGGTCTGTGCATGCTGGAGAAAGGGCCAGATGACTGACTTCGCAACGCCTGAAATCAGACATCTGTTAAGGATTGAATGTGACAAACTCTTTTCAGAGAGTTAATGAGGTCACTAGAAATGGCTCAACATAATAAATTTAATGAGGCAATAAAAATAATTAGAAATGGCCTGGCTTGTAAGAGTTTGGATCTGAACTTCCTCACAGTTGAGGGTTGTTTGGATTGAAGGCTTTTGGCTTGGCCCATTACAGAGGGAGAAGGGAGGAAGTAAACTGGAATTCATATCTATTCTCTGACTCTTACATGGTGGGTGTATTTTCAAAGCAGTACTTAGCCTGTTCTCATTTCTCTTTTTTTATGAGGCAGACACTGAAGTCACATGACATGTACAGCAGCTATATTGTTTGAATGATTGTAGAAACAGGTATTTAGATACTGTGACATTTAGGACTACAAAATACTGAACAGTTAGCTGGGAAGAAAGATGTGAGGATAGGAACCATTCAGCCTGAAATCTTCAAAAATTGGGATTTGGCTATGTGAAATGTACACCGTAATATCCACTACTTAATCCACCTACTTTTCAGAACTTGCAAATCCATTAGTGTCTAGCCCTTAATTACCATCTTCACTGCCCTGGAAGTTTTCCAGATCTTGGAATTAGATGACAACACAGCTCAGAAGTATTTTGTCTATGGACATATACCCATCCGCCCCCTAGAATTCTGCTGTGATCTGGCAGGCACAGCTACCTAAAGCCTTCTGAGGCTTCTGAGCCATTAATAAGAGTCTCAAGCATAGCAAACTGATTTTAGTGTGATGATGTGTATTGGCAAAAGACCTTTCTTTAAATGAAGTTAAAGGTAGAAACCATGTGCCATTCCCTCACCTGTGCTCTGCCAAAAGTCTGAACAATCATGGCAGCCCTTTCTGGTATTACTATCTAGGTATTGTTGTCATATACAGGTAGGCTGAGAAACAGACCATTTCTCAGGTTAAGACAGACCAAAAGTAATCATGAGTTTGAGGACGGGCAGACTGGATTATGCACTCCACCCTTCAGCCTTCTGAAAGTGCCCGTGTAATGCATGTGGCACAGCCTTCACTTAATAATTGATTTCAAGCTAACTAGTGATCCATTCAGAGCATGTCCTTCTTATTTCAGGTATTAGCACACCCTGCCTCATTACTGCACCTGAAATGTGGGCTTCCTTGCATACTTGGAGGCCTAGGTTCCCAAGAAAAGAAAGCTGCTTCCAGGATTTAGTGGTTTTGCTGAACCAATTGGGTAAAAAGAAATCATTAACACCTCAGCACAATGACTTTTGGACCCTGCTGCTGTTGAGGAAAAACACCTGAAGTCCAAAATCAACCAAGGCCAATGCTGCAAGTCCAAAATTAACTGAAGCCAATGGGAGCTCTTTCATACCATTGACTTAAAGATGCCATGTGTCAAAATCTGAAATACGCAATGGAGATATCTTCACACTTGTACACAAATGAGACTTGTCTCAGGCAATAGCACACTCTTCATACAGCTACCTTGTTCCCTTTTACTTACTTAACTTCTATTGCTGTCTCCTGTTGTCTGTTTAATCCCATTGCATTAACCTTACCAATGTCTACTCTCACATTCAGAAATATCCACCCTGGCAGAGACAGTGGAACGTATGGGACAATGTCAAATTCAAAGACGGAGAAGGTAAATTATGCTATAAGATCTGTGAGTGCCAGGGTCAGTATAGGAAGAGTTCCATCGTGTCTGTAGCCTGGAAGGACTGTGCCAGTTCACCAGCCTTATTAAGAGCCCACATATGAGGATTGCTTCAGCCCCAAAGGGTACAACTTCAGCAACTCAAGCCAATGCTCTGCAGATCTAAAACTAAGTACCACCTATCTTGAGCAGGGGACCTGTTATATCATTGAATGAAGCACTTTTTCTCATGCATGGAACACATGTTTATTTTGTCACATCATTTGTAAATCATCAGTAATGGTGTAAGATTTTTATCTCCAACCTTTTTTTTTTTTAATGTTGGGTTTTCGACAAGGTAAATGAAAAAGCCATCTTGCTTGGCTGAGTTACAGAGCGTAACTTCAAGGGCATTCTTTCATTTCCAACCTTCTGTTGCTTTTGACATAAATCTTGGGAGCTGGTCTACTTAGAAAGCAGCAGGACACCCCAGTCAACATTTCCTATTCTTTCCTTTCAAAATATTCTTGTTTTCATTATAAGGTACTCTCAGAAAGGGGAAGGTTTTATTGATTTTTTTTTTCTGCAATGCTACAAATATGAGAAGATCAAGAGCAAAACCCGTGTCAGACAAAATCTGTGGCTGCTAAAAGTGATCCATTGAGTTGTGCTACATTTTTCACATGTGTGTATTTAACCTCCTTGTTGCTACGGGATTTTTTGTTACTCTTTCTTCCCCCTCTTCCAAGTGCTGATGGAGTTTTAAGATTCCAAGGCTTAGATATTTTAAACTTCAGTATTAACTGTATGTTTCCTCTGGGATATCCTAGGTAAACTAAATGCTGATTTTCTTGGCATGGTCTGCTAAGATTTTATTGGTATCAACATTTTCTGTGTCTCAGGTCACATGGCAGCAAAGTTCCTCCTGAAGGTTCAACAAAACTTGCACTAAGAAAAAGATATTCTCCCCTCATTTTAAGCCATTGTGAATTAGGCTCCAGGCATATGGGAAATTATGGGAATTACTACAATGTGTTTATCTGTATACAAGAACCACACGTGGGAAGGTATGGCCCAGGAATCCAGATATCACAGTGTTAGAGACAAACAAAATATAGAAGACACATATCCCTTTTAAAGAAATATTTGTGTGCACACAGAGATGTGCCTGTGTGTGTGAATATATACGCATATCAGCCAAAACATGACTGAAAAGCATCAATGTGAAAACCCTGCAGAAAGGATATAACAGAGAGATCTGACATGTCACTCTTCTATCATATTCCCAGGCTGCTTTAAGTGCAGCTTTTATACCAGACTATAAAAAAACAATTTTGAATGTAGTGTCTATCAAGCAGATGCATGTACACATAATTGTTAGGAAGTCTGTACATGAATTTGTGTCTTGTTCTGAGAAGACCTACTTACCCTTTGGTAAAATGTCGTACAGGTTCTCACAATTGTCATCACAGAGTTTTCGAAGCCCTTTGTTATTTTCACAGCCAATACTTGGGTTGCTATTTTTGGTGGGTTTTATGGTACCATATGTTCTCATGCCATGCATCAAATTAAAGGCATAACTACTAACAAGCACCCATGTGCATGTGCCATCTAGGGTTCAGAGGGAAAGAAGGAAACCCAACCATTTCTTCTGTTGGGAGCTGCCCGTGAGAGGCAAGATGATGGGTTAAATTCAGGCATAAACCTGTTCTCAATTAGGTGGGAGTTCTCTCTCCTTTTAGGCCATTTGAATCTTTCAGTAAGAAGGTTTCACTGGATGATATTGTTTGATATCATAAGATATTGATAAGAGTAATTAGCAGATTAAAAAAAAAAAAGAAACAAAAACCACTATCCTTGCCTAATCAAAGCATCTTAGTACGAAAATACAGGTTTATTAATGGGAATATATTTGACTATGTAAACAATCCCACTTGGAATAGATTTTGTGTTTTGAAGCTGGGCTATAAATACTTTACACACAACTTTCTGTATAATCAACTTTCAGCTGGGACCTGAGTGAATAACTGATCTGTTTCAGCTCACCTTCCCATCTGCTCACCCCTGCCAGTGCTGTCTGCCCTGACATCCTGCTCTGCTGTTTCTCTAAAAACATGGCCATTCACTACACCCTCTTAGGTCCTTTCAGAAGGCTCAGTCTTTCCAGGATGCCTTCAGTTAACCTGGTAAAGGCTCTGCTCAGAGATGATGTAGTCTTTCATTGGAAAAAGGAACTTTTGGAGGCCAGACAAGTCTGGCTGTTGGAAATTAATTTACAGCTGCTGGTAGAGGAGGCACAAAGGTGTTAATTTGTGATGGGGAAAGGGAAATGCATTATATTTAATTTTATTTAGTTTAAAGATGCTAGAAAGTCATATGTGCTTATTGACCACTCCTGTGGTCAATATCTTGGTGGGGGAAGATTTGGTATTGAGGGCTGTTTAGGAAAGGAACTTCTTTGGGGCTTTCTTATCTGGAGGGAAAATATTGAACAAGTTTCTGAAACAACTGCAATGATATCACAATAGAAAAAAGCTCTACCTGGGAATTTTCTGTAAAAAGGTTTAGAGGACTTTCTAGAAGAAGGTGATAAAGGAATCTTCATAACCAATGTCCACAATTTATCATGTCAAGAATGAAATCTCACATGTAAAACAGCCCCAGATGGGAAAAAAGAGTGTCTTAACAGCATTAGTCCTTGAGAACTCTCAATGCCCAGCACTATAGTTTTCTATAATGCAAATTGTTCTAGGTTTATTTCCAAGTGACAAAGCTCCGTACAGTATTGGATGCTTATGTCTAGATTGCCTCTCACAGGGGCATCTCTCATCCATGCTCACAAGTACTGTAAAAGTTTAGGTGTCCCCATGTGTTCATGAGGGCTCCCTGGTGCATCGACCCTTTGGAAGTTTCTGTTGGAACGGTAATTGAGGAAATCACAAGACTGCATTATTTATGGAGATCATCTGGTCTCACAGTTCACTATGCAATATGGAAACAACATGTAGCTGGATATCAAAGGCCATGACAGCTTCAGAGGGCCACATCTTTTTCCAATATCACTGCTTTGAGGGGGGAAAAATGTCTCCTTTCTGAGCTCTTCTGGATCACTGATTTGACTCAGAGCCTGCAAGGAAGGTCTGCAAATCAAAAGGTATCAGTGAATGGCTTGTGAGTTATTTTGTGAACAAAATACAGATCATTAAAGCCAAGTTCCCTTCTGTTTCTAATCACTTCCTTCTTAATTTAATCCCTTTACAGTAAGAGAAAATACAGAATGAGTGAATGGCAGAGTCTACAGAGCGATGGTCATGAGGGTAAGACAAAGAGCAGTTGATTCTGGTCAGGCTTGGACTAGACTCAAGGCTAACTGTGTGGTTGACAAAATACAGGTAGGTCTGAACTCAGTTAGCACATTCCTTAGTGTGTAGGGAACATGATTTGAAATAATAGGAGGTACACAGTTCTGAAGAAATCCAATGATCTGATTTGACTCACATCAGTCCCTAATTTGCTGTTTCTAAATAAGATCACTGGAAAAAGCAGTAAAGTTGGCAATGTGCTTCTGTTGCCTGTGGCAAAGAAGCCGCACCTTTGAGATGCATCATTTGGAGTTGTGCTGTCTTTATAGTTTGGGTCCATGTAGTACAAAGGCAAGGTCTGGCAAGTTGAGGAGAAAATAAAGGAAGGCCTATGGCATAGCCAGAAGGGCCACAACCCTCCCTAAGTTTCTGAGCATAGCCGTTTCGTTGAAAGAACAGCAGAAAGAGAGTTACTCATATTCTCAAGCAGTCCTGAGAGGATAGTTGCAAAGAGATCCTAAATTCCATGGCACTGAAAAAAGCAGGCCAAAATTTCTTTCAGGCTTTTATTTTTCTTACACCTTGGCAGCTTTCTTTTCATTCAAGACATACTGAGAAAATCTGTGTAAGTTTCTGCAGAGCAAAGAGAAGACATGCTGCTCCTTTTGTTTGCTTATTCCTTCTAGACTATGCCAAAAAAAGATGTGGAACTTGTTACTTTGCAAATTCTTCCCTGAGAAAGCGCTTGACTGATGCTGTAATATAACTACTTGGCTTCCTAGGCTGTCAATTCTGATTTACCAGTTCTGTGCTCTCTGTTCAATTCTATAAGCAAAGGGAGCAGCAACAAAGGTAGTAGCACAAAATACAATGAAGCTGTGCGTGGCTTTAGGATGGGATCACATTCCATGTACAATAGTCAGTCTGCCTTCTTTGTAGAGCAATTCCCAGAAAAAGAAGGAATTGCTGTTTTTCCTCCTTTCTTTCTATACAAACACTATTAGGGGAAAAAAGAGTTCTTTCTTCCCATGCACCTTTGTTCTCATCACAGATATTTGTGCCCTGGTGAATATTCTTCAGTGCTTTGATGATCTCAATTTCAAAGGCTGCAGAGAGAAGTCTTCCACTTCTCTGAGACTTTCCTATGAGCAGATCTATCTGTTAAGTTGTTCTATGTCCCCATGGCTTCTTTTCTTTAAATACACTGGTCCTACCTTCTCAGACCGTGTGAAATCATTCCTTTTATATAGGACTTTTATTTTAAATAATATAATATATATATTATATATATATAATATAATTGTCATATAAAGAGAAGGAATTACATGCATGCATTGTCCCATCTTCATTCTGTGAGATTTTTTTGGACATACCCTGAGACCATAAATGTTGATAACATTGTATTTCTATGCGGTGTTTCTTAGCCACATTTATGTGCTCTTGGCCACACACTATGCGACTGCGGTGGTGAATGCATTATAAGACATAGACAGAGATGGAAACAGGAGGATTAAAAAAATAAATGTGAAATGGAACTGTAGATAGGTTTGACATCACAACATTTCCTTATCCCTCAGCAGACACATTTATTATTTGTACATTTCTAGCAGCGTAGAAAATGCCTTTTCCAAATTCCCTGCATTGAAAGGGGAATAGTTTGACCAATGAGGGGGATACCGACATAATTTGTACAGATCAGACAGCTCTGAAACCACTAACTCACGAATATATGTCTACAGTTACCATGCTTAAGAAAAAAAATACGGCACTCTCTAACAGCTTCAGATTGGACATAAAGGCCATATTACAGTCATCCAATCTAGAAATGATGAAGGCTCCAATCACTGAAGGGCACAATGTTAAAGGAGTCGGCAATCAGTCTCAAAAAGATGGATGAGAAACACAGATATTTCCGTTTAGAAGGGAACTGTTTTGTGTTCAGACCTCTTCAGTTCCTCCACGTTCTAGAGATCTTGAATTTGAGTCTGCTGCAGCACGTGTCAGCACGTCTTTCTGCTAACCCTAGAGTGCTTTGGGTGGGCAATGCTAGCTTTGAAGCTGGAAAAGGCTAAAAATTTTGCATAAAACAGGGCATCTTCAAGCAGGAGTTAAATGCAGTCAACTGCAGCCTTTTCCCTGACAGCAGAATAGGACTAAACACCATTAGTCACATTTGCAGAACAATTAATACATTTTTCCTTTGCTAAACAAATGCAATTTGCAAGATTAAACCATACAAAAGGGTGGAGAGGTTTTAACACATGCCAGTTATATTTGATTTCTCTGTCTCCAGATGGCAGCAAGTACAGAATGAGGCTGCATTTCTCGGTGTGAACATGAATCTCCATCTGCAGCCTCTGTGTGCCACAAAGCCTGTGACTCATTGAACTGCTTTGCACTGGCTGGGCTACTGCTGGGTTTGCGTAACCACGTTCTTTTAGGACTGGGTCCCCAAGTGCTCCAACAGACATGGCCAGATCTGCACACATTTAAGTTAGAAGAAGGCAGATCTAAGCACATCAGGGATCTTTAACCAAATCTCTCAAGAGCCACTGAATTCAGGGTTCATTTTCTGTCCCTGAAAGCCTATCTGCCCCAAAAGTTCTTAGAACACTGCTCAACGCAACCCACAGACCTACCTGCTCTTGTGTTTTATATGCAGATTGAAGAGCACTTTTTTAAAGTTTTGAAACCTTTCTCATTCCCAGAAATGTGAATAAAGACAGGTCATGTCCATCTCTAAAGACTGACTACAGATGCCTTTCTAATCTCTTTTCTTCAGCAAAATGTACTGGTCCCTCCAAGTCTTGTGTAGGTCACTACAGAAAGGAGATGTCCCCACACTCCTTCTGACCTACCCCCTTTGAATGAGAGGCTTGGGTTTGAATGAGATGGATGGGTTTGTAACAGTGGAACCACCAGGTATAGGCAGTGATATAGCAGTTCTTCTAATGCATTTCCTAATACTCCTCTAATAAATAGTACTGAAATAGTTCATAACCATGAATTTATGTGAGTGCAAGTCTCTATTCATGCAGGTGCATCACTTCAATAGCCGTTTGGACACCTGTCCCCATTTGTATGCTGGTGAACTCTGCTGAAGTCATACAGTGGAACAAATCAAACACCATCTGGTCTTCCAGCTCTGCTCCGTCCAAGCTTTGCCTTTGGTGCCCATTCTCATAATACTCTCATTTTCCTTCTTCGGTGAGAAATGATATTGGTTTTATTTGTGTGTGTTACTGTAGCTTGAAGGAGTCTATTCATGTGTCCATAATCCACAGAGGCAACTCAGGATGAAATAACATTTTTATTACCTAACTATCTGTGATTGGCAAAGGAGGGCATTAGATAGATAGAAGGAGATCCTGAACCTATGTCCTTTAGTACTAGGTTAGTCTTTAGACCTTGTTATCTGCCATTGGCAATCTCTCTATATTGAAGATATATCAATGAAGAGCTTTTAGATTTCTCTGTTCAAGGGAGATACAATGGGACAAACTTGATATATGCTTTTATATGTTTATCATATAGAAAGAGTACCAGCTACCATGGAGACAGCAGGCCTAAAGACTACGTGACAGCTGTCTAATGCCTGGCCTTTGCAAGCACCAACCAACTATCATCATTAAAGGGGTGGACAAATAGGTGTAGCCGCTGTCCCCCGTCTCTGCTCACTAGCTGGTGCAGAATAGAAATTCAAACTTATTTCCAAATCAAGAAAGACCAAAGCTACTTCTGGGCGCTTCTAGGAGCCTACTAGCATATATCACATGGAGTGAGAGTTCAGATGGTGGCGGCTTTATTCTGCACACCGCTATAAAGGAACACAGTGCTGGTGGGAATTCATGCCTTGGTCGGTTTTACTAGGCTCTGAATGTATAAGAGTGAATTTATAGAGTTTTCTTACTGCTATTTTCTCAGCATAGTGGCTCCCTCTGTGAGAAGGAAGGCAAGCAAGCAGCTAGAACATTAGAAAGTATTGTATTTATTTGGTCCTGTAGTCATCAAGAAAGTGGGAGGCAGAAAAAAGTATCCTCTCAGGAGAGGTACAGATCAGACTTTGAGTCAGTCCTACAGCCAGCTGCTTTAAAAGCCCCAAAAGGGGCTTAACTATTTAAAAATGATTTAGCTGGTGAAACTGCGCCGTATGAATTACTTGGTGGAATTAAGGAGACCAGAATGATGAGGAAGGAGTGAGGGGCTTTATCGACTCAGCACGAAATGTTCAGCTGAAAAAGGAAGGGCAGGCAAGACAGTTCATAGATGCCTGTGATTTCCAAGCAATCCATGAATGTTTATTGGGACGTCATGTCTCTGACCCTGGAATGGGATGTGAGCCAATCTGTATAAAAAGATACTCTTATATTCCTGGCATAGTTTTGCGGTGAGCAGAATCTACTGTATGTATATTTTATGTTTCAGGTTGCAGGGCCCTGTGTGGGAGTTTTATATAATGTCTTTCAATATTTATTTGGTTAAACTTTACAATTATGATCCTTAGAGAAAATGATTCTCAGATGCTGGATCCTGCCTGTATAATTTGAATGAGATTATGCACACACACACAGACAATCTTTTACTCATACACAACAGCCACTCTATCATGTACGCTTCTCTAGCCCTCCACTTATCCCTCCTACATATCTCCAATAACATATTTATCCTCACAGCCACCAGTGACAGTCTCCCCATGACAGATTGATACACAGACACATTGGCCAAGATGGAGTCAGTGCCTACAGTTAAGTGCTTCCCTGGGGTCCTTGTGGTTAGTGAAGACAAACTGGTATGTCCAGAAGGTTTTTAAGTCCACCAAAGACCTGAGCTGCCTGTGGAAGGCAGAACCTTCCAGGAACCTTTACAGGTTTCCTGCAGAACCAGTAAAGTACAAAAGATTCAGCAGCTGATGTCAACATCTATGACTGATTCGTATCAGGAAACACATGCATGCTGTTGCCTCATTTCATACAACTTTTCTAGAGCAGTTGAGAAGACAAGTGAAAAATGACTACAGTTTTTTTTTTTAAATTTCAAACTGGAAAATTAAGGGAGGAGTGGGACTGTGTTGGCTGATGGGGGCTGGGAAAACACAGCCACTGGTGGAACAATAATTAGCTAAATATCTACTCTGCTGTACATTTCAGTGCAGTGGGAAGAGGGATGTTCTCCAATACAAAGATCTTTCGCTTCTTAACCATTCCAGACTACAGAAACTGGAACAATTTGCTGGTAGAATGGTGGTCAAATGGATCCAAGAGTCCTCCATCAGTAATGCAGAGACATCAAACATATTCCAAACATTATTCCAGCATGTTAGTCTGCTCCCTGGTAGATTCTGCACTTCAAAGTTGTTATAATCACAATGGTATTCATTGGAGAACCCTCCAGTGTTGTGTTTCATCCCACTGTCTCTTCCACATGGAGCTCCCTGATTTCTGAGCTCTTCATAAATTAATTAAATGAAGTTAAATTAATAAAAATCCACTCTTCTACTTCTTTCTCCCATACATAAATATACCCGGAAGGTTAAAGGAGATTACTGTATTGTTTTGGCTGTATGAACAATAAAACTGGCCAGTGCTCGAGAGATAAAACTGACTACGGGCTGGTTTGCTTGATGGTAGTTGAATCAGATCAGAATAATGATGAGACAAATGTGTGCCACACAGGCCACCAAAACTCGAGTGGCTTGGAACAAGCCAGGGCAGGCAAGCATGTGGGTCTAGTCACACTAGTGAGAACAATAATGTCTTTACTGTTCACATGTAATCAATGCAGCCAAGGATCTGTCAGCACAGTAGTTCTCATTAAACCTAAGCATTTGCCAATGGTGAGAGGAACCTGGCATTTCCCAGACAGAAGTATGTGTGCAGACAGTGTGTGCTTCACACACACACACACACTCAGCCTGAGGTTTCTGGGAAGCATCAACACAAACAGATACTCGGCACAGGCTCTTTAGACCAACATGTTTGGTTTGCAGATGGCTTACTGCACACTGAAGAATCTTCTGTAGAGCGTGGGCACAGCTGGTCCAGAGCCTCCAGGAAGCACAGAGCTGTGGGCACCAGAAATGGTTGGGGTTTTCAGGTGTAATGGAGGTAAGATCAGTTGATTTCCTTTAAGTGCTGCACAGTAGCTTTCCACTCTTCCCATTGGATAAGGAAATAATAGACAAATAACAAAAATCCTCAGATTTCACCAAAAATGACTGCCAAATAGACAACAAGCATATGTCCGTGAAAAGAAAGATGTAAAGTTACCTTAAGCTGTTGCACAGACACTAGGGACAGTGAAAGGAAAAGTTAGGCTCTAATCACTGTTATGCTGTGCTATGTCTCCTCTTGCATTCCCATGTGGGTAGAAGGGAGAAAGAGAAATCAAATATCCTGAAGTTGAGTTTAGGTCACCAGGAGTCTTCAGGGTTAATGGGAACCCTTATTGCTGAGATGCCAGGGAAAACTATTTCAGACCTATCAGCTCTGCCAAAAAGAGCAAAATCAATCAAACGTTTGAGTTCCTGTGTAGGAAGTAAAAATAATTATTCTGTTATTTATTACTGTAAAAAAGTTTCATTTCATCCAAAATGTCTGAAAAAAAAAGCATTCAAATTTTATGTGTTTGTGGCTGTAGGAGGATTTTAGTTGGATGGTTTAAATGAGTCCCTGTGTGTGTGTGTAAATGTCACAACAAGCCAAATAAACAAGGGTCTGAGGAGTCTGAATACAGTTGCATTTGAACTTTGGGAAAATTCAAATTCATGGCCTGGTTGTATTTTGGCATAACAAACTGAGCCAAAGCCTTTACCCAAACACACCCAGGACTGTGAAAAGTTCAACCCTGCATCCAGTCTCTGCTTCCATGTCTGTTGCTGCCCTAAATAAGCATGAAATGGGCTGCATAGGCTTTTTGTTTCTCACAGTCTGCCCGATATTTTCTGCTTCAATTTGGAAGTACCTCTTGTTGCAGCTCCGTAATGAGCTGTCTATATAGCAGACGTCAAAAGCAAATTTAAAGAAGCTTATTTTCCATCCTGGACTGAGTACTTCCTGAGAAAAACAAACTCTTTGTGAACATTTAAATCTGCATGGTGACCTGTGTTCCTCCACTGGTAATGCTTTGTGTTGCTAAGAGAGAAAGCAGGACCTGATTCCCAGTTTCATCTTTTCCTTCCCACGCCACTGGAAGCCAAGTTCTGCTGAGGCAGCAGGCTTGGACCTCCAGGGCACTGAGGGAGACCCTCCACTGGTGAAGTTGATCAGAAAGCTGTAACTTCAACCGTCTGCTGAGCTGCTGTGCACATCCCAATGCCTAGCAGCATCCCCTCTGGCTGATGATGTCTCCTCAGTTTTTCTTGGAAGGCTCTTCCTGTAAGAGCATAGTTTTTGCAGGCTCCAGCTCTTGCCAATAGTAGGCTTTCACCTTCTACCAGAGTGGGCTAGAAAATAATTATTTCCCCACTAGTTTGCTGAACAGTCATACAGTTTAATAGAAAAAAATCACATTACAGCTATCAAATTCTGCAGAATGGTTAAATAAATATAGGTGACAACCCAATTCCCTGCTACTTCCATGGAGAGGTCTAAAATAACATAAGTAGATCCCCTGGGCATCACCCTTATTCTTTTAGATGATACTTTGCCACAAAAGCATTCGAAAAAAAAAAGCATGAGAGTTACTGTTTTCTCGGTTTTGGAAGATGACTGGGAATTGGTCCAAGATTGGACCTTACTTAAGGGAAGATTTCTCCAAAGGGAGGTTCCACATGTGACAACTTCTCCAGGGATGAAGAGCTCTTGGCTGCTGCTCTTATGAGATGTATCTGGAGAGGCCACAGTGAGCTATAAAGGACACCTTAACACAGAATGCTTTACACGGCTCATTTTCACAATGATGGGTACCTCCAAGGCTTTGCAGCTGAAAGCGTGTCCTTGAAAACCAGGGACGTCTTGACAATCTGCTCCAGTTCTACATGCACTGATCTTTTGGTTATATTATGGGTGACCCTTTACACTGTGTTTAATGACTTTATGGGAATCTGGGAAAACGTCCAATCATTCATAGTTGAAATATTGCACTTTGGACTTAGTACCAATACAAGCAACCTTTTACTTTATAAAACTGACTGAGAACTGGTTCCCCACCCCTTTTACTCTTCCAAGAACTACAGCCACCACAATAAAGTAGCAGCAGAATTTATGATCATTTACAGTAAGTGGAAACAAAGAGCTTCTGGTATGCCATCCCTGGTGCTAGCTATTTTGCTTAAAGCATTGAGGCTCCTATGAAATGCTTCATGGACACTCACATGCCAGTATCTACCAGGCCTTTCAAACTGCTTTGACCTGCCCAGAAAGTAACAAAAATCTCTTTGCAGTTGCAAAATAACTCAAGTGTTAGCTCAGATCAAATCACCCAGAAAGGTGGCACTGCTGACCCAAGGCATACAAAGATTCTCTCTCACTGAGTTTTTTACCTCACCATCAATATGTTTCATAAAAAACACTCTTCATGGTAAGGGCCTCTTATACATCCAAATGAGCTCCTAACAAATGCAGAAGTAACTTTAAAGTAACCTGGACAAAAACGAATGCAAGCGGTCTTTAATTTCCAAAAGAGCTGAGAGAGAGAGAGTGATAGCTCTGCAATTTGAGTTAAGACAAATACAGCTCCCAGCCCATCACTCCAGAATATGGACTGTTTTTGAAAGAAAGAGATGTTATGTCTGTCAACCTGCCCAGAAATCCTCTAGCTGGCAAAAGGAATATGAAACTGATATTGTCAAAAGCCAAAAAAGAATATTTTGCAAAGGCTTCAGGGGTGTTGGGACTGGGGAGGGGAAGAGAATTCCTAGAAAATTTATCTGGGAAAACAGACTGGCCATTGACTTGTAACAAGAGCTTAATCTGCTGTAGTCAAGCATAAATGTGTAGATACTCAGGGCTGTGGCTGCCTGGACAGAAAGTAACCAAATGGAGGATGGTCTGGAGGGCACTAACCAAATGGAGGATGCCCATGGTCTTACTGTGTGTAAAACGGGAATAAGCATGTAATATGTATAAGCCCGAATTATGTGGAGGATGCAAACTCCCCTGCTGTAGCTCCTGCATTTTCGGAATAGATATTGCAATTTAGGAGCTTCTGTCATAATGACTCACCACTCAAGAAAAAAGCCTGGTTGATTTGGTGTGTGAGTAGAAGAACTGGGAAGGGGCCATGACTATAGATGCCATCCTTTGGAAAGCACACCAGCGTGAACCTTCCTGGTTCCACAGTCCCAGGAAGGATGTTTTACTCCCCCCCAGGCTCATAAACTGGGCATGATGGTTAACATGAGTGTTTGCCCACTCAGAGGAGACAGGAGCGAGTACTACTGAAGCTGGTCCCTGTGAGATGTCCCTCACCACTGCAATACTACATACAAATAGATTCATGCTACTTGCAAAAGCACCACCAGTGCTGCCTAGGAGCAAGCAATGGAGTTTACACACATTTGACAGCTGCCTATAAGGCATGTCATTCATTTTAGGAGTAATTGTTAAACAAGAAATTCAGGGGAGATGACTGTGACAGTCTGTGGATCTAGAAATATAAAATGCAGAGATTCCATAGATTGTTTGGGGAGTTTCTCTCCAATAGAGATTTCCTTTAGATGTTTATAGATAATACACCTTCTGTGCCACACACAGATCTCACAGCTCAGCACTGATCAAATAAGCCTTCTCTCAGCAGTATTTTCCATTGCCGCTGTCTAAGTACCTCATCAGCAGTCATTTAGCCCCTATGGCAAGTGTGGGGTGATTATTTATCCAAAAATGAGGAAAATCAGGCAACAAGCAGTGAAGAGCAGTGAAGGTGGCAAGGGGTTCAAGAGCAGTGCTGGATCTGAAATGCAATTTATGTTGACATAAACAACATAATTCAGTGTTTCCCAAAAATACCCTGTGATTCTAGGTGTGGGGAGGCAAGAGGAATGGGTGAAAACAGAAAGGTCTCTTAAGAGCTCCTTTGGACACTCATAGTTTCAGATCCTCAGAAATGTCTGTCTACTTACAGCTAAAATGAAGCACCCAAGGTCCTAGCTAATAACTTTATGAAGATATTCTTGGAAAAGGAAGGCATAATCTATGATGTTACACATATTGCATATTTGTTTATATCTATCTAGAGAATTTAAAGACTGCCTGTGATAGTATATACAGTAGGAAAAACCTATAAGGGATGTAGTGATAATAAGGCAGCAATAGTACCTGGAGTTTGCAGAGAGTCTGAAACAGTAGCTCCAAATTGCTCCTCGCCCTCAGGAGTGATTTCAATTTCCCCACTTAAAGCATAAAAAGAAGCCCATCATGAAGTACTACAAAAGCTGCTGTCCAAGCCTTTGCTGAATTTACATACTTAGGGGGAGTGTGAAGTGCTTTCACCCTTTTTTGAGGGAGGCTCAACTTTCAAAACTTTGAGAAAAACTTAGTCCTTAAATCGTGTTGTCTCTCCAATAACAGTTATGAATTCACCATGCGGGTTGTTTTTTTTACTCCTGTACCCATGCATTTTTGAAGTCTGCTCTGCTGCTTCTGAGATCATACTTTAAAACTGTTGTCATTAGCTTCAGAGTTAAATAACCTGAAAGTGAAATGGAGTGGCGCAGATTGACTGATTTTATTTTCCTTGTTTCACCATATGACCCACAACACTATGATTTGGTCTGACAAAATACAATTCTCTCCTTCCCTCTCCTAATTTCTCCTTGTGACCACTGGGGGAAAAACAGCCGTTCTTCATGCAGGTCTGAATGATAGGCTCACCTGCAAGTGACCTCATCTTTCTATGGCTGATTTGAAAGCAACACATATTTAATGCAGAAATGCTGTTTGTTCATGGTCCTTCTACAGTACACAGAGATAGCTTTTGCTAACAAATCTCTCTGCAAAAGCAAGCAACATCCTAGAAACTTGCTCTGACTGCTGTACAGACACACAGGAACACGTACATTTTTCTTGGCAGAACTAACCCATGGCTCCAACGTAGTAAAAACAAAAGTCGTAACAACATATCAGAGAGCAGGAAAACTCGGAAAAAAAACCCCACCCGTACACCTCTTGACATGATTTTTTTCTTTAAAAAGCCTTATTCAGAAAACATGCTAGTAATTACGCATTTGCATGTTATTCTTCGTTTAAACATGTTAAAAAAATGCTGTCAACCAGAAAAAACCCACACCCATTACTTAAAATTACCATCAGTCTTTAGTGGACTTTTGCATTGGCTTTGTCTTAGCGCAAACATTTGACTTTAGGGGCTATATAGCAAATGAAGGTTTTTTACCCTCCCTATCTGAGGAATAGAGCTCTCAAGTTGGTCAAGCTTTTGTTTTGCAAGCCAGGGCACTCATAAAATTTCTCTCTTAAAAAACTCCCCCTTCTTCTGGAGGTGCCCTTCTCAGTGAATCCTGCAGGTGGACACACTTGGCCTCTTTCAGGATAATTTGTGTGTAAATACTAGGGTTCGTTCCAAAACTAGGGAACACTGAAACAATGTTGTGATGAAAAGAAAAAGGACAATAGCAGTTTTGAATAACTGAGTAGACAAGACATTTTAGATTCCCTTTCATTTCTATTGCATCTTCACAGGCAGGCATCTCAAAGCCCTGGGGATGATCCACATTTATCTGAATGTCAGCTGGAAGCCCCAGGTATACCTTATGGCACTAGACACAGTTAGATAGCTGAATCCTATTGTGACCCACTGAGTACCATGGTCACACATTTCTTTAATTAAAAAAAAAAAAAGCCTTGTAAAGCTCTTTCTCTTGGTTAGAAGGTATCTGCTGCATTCCTCCTTGAGGAGATGGCAATTTCTCCTGCCTTTCTTTAGCCTTCAATTTTTAGTAGCAGTGTTATGTGGAAGGGGTGACAAAACTGCCTTACATATTTCTCCTTTTCCAAAAGCACAAGGGGGTGCCAAAATAAGCGCTTTCATTAGCAGGCTGTTTATAACAAAAGGGCTTGATAAACACAAACCTGTCCTGCGGATAATGTGTTAAACTGCTTCTGTGGTCAGAAGCCTGGTCAGGCAGTGATGTCCTGGTGCAGTTAATCACCCATCAGCAGACACCTGCAGTGTCCTTTGCAAAGGTGGTACAAGATGCCCATAACAAGGACATGGGAAAGGAAGACAGCTTTCAGGACCACTGAAAAGAAGAGAGACTTTCTGAGATTGCAGGGCTGTTACAAATCACATAACACAACAGCTGCTCTTCAGTTATGGTTTCACTATGTCATGACAGTGGCATAGGCCATACTGTAGAAACAGCTCTTTGTTCCCCCTGCTAGTGGCTTGTTCACATTATAGATTTTAGCTTCATCCAGTTTCTAACCTACTTACAAAAAAAAAAAAAAAGAGCAGAAGCACCCAGTATTTAGGTGCTAAGACCAAAACTGCAGTCCAAAAACTCTAAAACTCATTTAGACACCTAAATGAGTAGGTATCTAGAAGTTGCCAATCTCCCCTTTAGATTTGGCAGTTTCTCATACACCTGCAATTTTGCTACAGCACAATACAACTTGTCTCTTGCCCTTTGACCCCATCAGTCTTGGATTCCCCTCAGCAAAGCTTCAGCAGAAGAGACAGGTGCCCCACAGCAATGTGGAGGTCTCCTGAGAAACCTCTTGGGGGAGGAGATGGCTTTCTCTTCTGGTGTTTTCTTTTAAAATAAAAAAGAGAGAGATGGGAGGAGATTTGCTGGAGAACAGAAGTTAATGTCTTCCCTTATGAGATCCTGAGATCCATCTGTCCCATGCTGAGTTTTGGAGTGGGGTGGGAAATCATATACTTCTTACTAGTAGATTACTTCCCTACTTAGAAGGTAGATTTTGAGGTAGATTTGAGGATTTTTTAGCCCTGAGAGGTTGAATTTTGTGAAGGGAAGAAGGCATTTAAGAAGTGTTTAGGTGTATAAGAACTTCACTGACTCCAGCACATCCCAGGAAACTGAGAATCAGCCTTCAGATTTGGAAAGAATCTTCACAATTGTATGGCAGTAGTCAGTTTCCTACTACCCCTCACTCTGCTTCTGGGCATTGACCTCTGCTCCTCAATGGGAAGAAAGACTGGCAGACAGAAGGTAGTTCAGAAGGCTGCCAGAGTAAGGAGATAGAAAAGAACAGTGCAAATATTGTTCATTCTTCCTACCAGCAAGAGAGTGAGGATTTTGTCTTTCAAAATACCTGAAGAAACAGATGCTACACTTGCTCCCCATGACATAAATCACAGAAGGCTTCTGATGTATTCTTTCCAGTAGGGAAGACACTGCAGCCGCTCCAGCTTATTCTGGACTTTACTCCTGAAGTAGGATCAACTGCTGTTTGAGGTAAAGCAACAAAAGTTACTTGCACCTTCTCCCCAAGATGTTTTCTTACTCTTTATCCCTTTTTTTTTCAAAACAAAAAAGCTACTTAGAGAAATATTAATAACTGTTGTTTAAAGAAAAAGCTATTTGAGCTGTTATATAAATTGCATAAGGCACTGCATGATTTCAAAATCACATTATTTGCCTTGTTTGAAGGCATAACACTCTCTCTGAGATGAAAATGGCAGGACACAGCAGAAGAGGCTCAGAAGAGCCTGAATATAACATCAGCCTTGCTTTTTCTCCCTCTCAATTTTGAACAAATATAGACGGTATTTTTCAGAGGGTTAAGTATGCATTTGCTAGGCCAGGTTGCGAGCAGACCTAACTTCTCGCTCATGCCTCAAGGAGAAAAAGAAAGCATTGTATTCTGAAGCCTTCAAAGTGAAAAAGCACTCCAGACTTGGACTTTGCAGGGCCACCTGCTTCTATTAGCTGTGAGGGAAAAAAGGCAGGTTCGCATAATGTTTTTCACTGCAAACACTATCTGCCTAAATATGGCAAGTACTCACTCTCTGTGCTCTCTTCACACACCTAAATGAGTTACTGGCGCTGAAAATCTCTCGCCAGTGATTGCCCTTAATGACTCTTCTCTCTTACACAATTCACTGTGTAAGGGTGTGAAACCATCTGCTTTTATTCATTGGAGAGCTGTCGAATTCATTGTCATGACAAAGATTTCTTGCCTATATTGTAACAAAAGAGGACAACCGAGGGGAGGCTATGATTAAAATGGACACACTACCTCATTGTTACAACTTTCCATCTCTCCTGGTAACTTTGAAACCTGAAAGAAACAGGATGGCACCAGGCATGTTCTTCTCACTATGCCCTCAACACACGATCTGATGATCTCTGGAACATCCTCTTCCCCCATCAGTCTCAGGAAAAGAAAAGCCCAAGAAGCACAAGGAGGAGTCCAAATGAGTGGCAGTCCTGGAGCTCCTGGCTTCTTGAAGACTACTTGGATCTTCAGTAAAGCTAGGGTAAGAGCTAGGGTAAGAGCTAGGGTAAGAGCTGTTTCTGTACCTTGTATCACTACGGTTTCCTAAGAACTGTGTTTAAGACCATATGACCTGAATCTCTCAAAGAACCTCCCACTAGACCAGGTTCCCCAGAACCCCAACCAGCCTGGCCTTGAACACTTCCAGGGAAGGGGCATCCACAACTTCCCTGGGCAACTTGTGCCAGTGTCTCATTGTCTCAGGTACGTAAGAGCTGATATTGTACTGAAAGTATTCTCCCAGGAGGGACATTAAGTGCTCCTCTCTTCTATCCTACTTTTTTCTATCCTATTCTGCCTTATTTTTGTGAGATGTAGGAACTTAATGTGCACAAGACTTCTCCCATGTGTCCGGTTTTGTTGAAATTGGCCCATGGTTTCAGAAGTTGTAAGGGATGGGGTGGAGTAACAGAAAAAAAGACGGGCTGTATGGATTCATTAAAAATTCAGCTGCAAAATAATGTTAATTGCACGATCCCTTACTGCCATAAGAATTGGGGTTTCCGTTAGCAAATTAAATCCACTCCCAGATGAGATACACCACAGATGAGATTCAGCCACAGCTCTGCTCTCGCTCTCTCTCTCCAGCTTTATGAATATTGCTCTTTTCATTTCCCTTGCTGACAGGGCCTCAAACAACAAGGGCCGCAATTGCAGAAGACACTGCAAGAGCCCGCTGACAGGTGATTAACAGCTCCTGGATGCTGTGAGCCTGACCACACTTCTGACCACGGGAGCAGTTAAACAAATTATCAGCAGAGCAGTTTTGTGGTTAACTAACCCTTTTCTCTAAACAACTCTGCTAATGACGTTCCCAGGCCTGGCACCCCCATGCACTTGTGAGCCAGGCACTGTGTGCTGAGACATACTGTTTCTCATCTCTAACAGACTCCTCTAAAACACAACAGTAACAATAACAAAGACCAAACTGGAAGGCAGAAAGAAATCTGAACTCTCAGTAACATGCACAGCAAAAACTGAAGAGTGCATTTTAATAGACTAGTTCTTTGGGGAGTCTTTCAGTCAGGTAAGGAAGCTACAAATTGTCGAGGCAACCCCAAACACAAATACAAGGCAGAGAATGGATTGAGAGCAGCCCTGAGAAGGACCTCGGGGTGTTGTTTGATGAGAAGCTCAACATGAGCCAGCAATGTATGCTCACAGCCAAGAATGCCAACCACATCCTGGGCTGCATCAAAAGAAGTGTGGCCAGCATGTTGAGGGAGGTGATTCTGTCCCCCTGCTCTGGTCCAGTGAGACCCCACCTCGAGTACTGCATCCAGCTCTGGGGCTCCCAACACAAGAAGGACACAGAGCTGTTGGAACATGTCCACTGAAGGGCCACAAAAAATGATCAGGGGACTGGAGCACCTCTCCTATGAAGACAGGCTGAGAGCTGGGGTTGTTCAGCTTGGAGAGGAGAAAGCTCCAGGGAGACCCTATAGCGGCCTTTCGGTACCTAAAAGGGGCCTAAAAGAAAGATGGGGAGGGACTCTTTATCAGCGAGTGGAGCAATAGAACGAACGGTAACAGTTTTAAACTGAAAGAAGGTAAATTTAGATTAGATATGAGGAAGATATTCTTTACTGTGAGGGTGGTGAAACACGGGAACAGGTTGCCCAGAGAAACTGTGGATGCCCCATCCCTGGAGGTGTACAAGACCAGGCTGGACGGGGCTTTGAACAACCTGGTCTAGTGGGAGGTGTCCCTGACCATGGCAGGGGAGATGGAACTTGATGATCTTTAAGGTGCCTTCCAACCCAAACCATTCTATGATTCTGTGATGATTCTATGATTGATCCCATACCTAGGCATAACTCCAGTCCCTGACTCTCTCCAAATATCTGCCTTGCCAACTAAACAGGGGGTATCCTGGAGTACAAGGAGGCATACTGAGCATCATCCTCCTTCTGCCCGCTCCTTCTTGCAAAACCAGCCAGAGTATTCTCCAGCAAATTCCCTCCAATCCAAACTCAATACCTTACCTCCAGGCAAGGTATCCTTGTCTGCCTGCACAGCCCGGTGGACCTCATTGCACTCCTTGCCTGAGTCACCCTTCCAGAAGTGTCTGCATGCCAGATGCCACCAAGGCTTGCTCTCAAAACCCTTTATCCTGCCAACATCCACACAGAGATGTCTTCTCTTCCTCCTCTGTCACTGACCCCTGTGGCTATCTTGCTCTAACCAGTGACTTTTGCTCTTCCTTGTGAAGCAGCAGCACTGACACATTTTGTCCTTTTCATTTTCTCCCAACTTAGGCTGTCATCCCACTTCACAGCAGGGATGGAAAGGGAGAGACAGCCAAATTTTTGGTCCATCCCCTCATCTTCTGCCCCATGGACCCTGGGCTAATCAGCTTAGTGTGTTATAAAGGTAGAAAGTGGAGAAGGAAAGACATAAAGGCTGGAAGTAATTCCCCTGTGTTACTCTGGTGCCCAATTTGTGTTCTCCGCTATGGAGTTCTCCTTTCTTCGGGCATCACTCACCCAGGTCACCAGATTCATTGCCTTGGGGTGCTAGAGGGTTCCTGCACTGTGCCTCAGACTGATATTCTGAAGACCATAGCACCCTTTACTGGTGCCCAAACAGTCCTTCTCAATGAGTCCTTTGAAATTTTGCTGGGTCCTGTTCTCTCCCCCCAGCACTGGAAAACTTTTCAGGGCCATGCCTGCAAATCAGGGAGGGGAAAAATCAGTGCTGGCCATAAGAATTAAGAGCAGAGACGGGAACTGCAGATTCGTCTGTATTAGAGGTATGTTTTACCCTTTCCCTGAGGAAAAAGAGGAAAACATGAAAGCCCAAAGTAAATGTGCATTTCCAAGAAAAATGCTATGTGATTAAGTGATAAGTTTTGATCACTTGCGGTGGGTATTTCGTCACACAGGAAATTACTGTTAAGGGTCACTATGCACTAACTAAGCTTTATTTGCTCCGCATCACCTCATCACACCCCACAGCGTCTGCAGTGCCTTAACTGCATCTCTGCACACCCAGTTCTGGACACACACACACACATACACAACTGCTGAAGTGATGCTCTGCCTGCTGTGCGGAGTGCTGCTCCCCGGCCATGCTGCCCAGGGGGCTGCAGGCTCCCCTCCTCACCCCGACGACCACGACTTGGAGATGTAACAGCTCCACGACTCGTGAACATAAAAGCACCACGTCTTTCGGACATAAGAGCACCACGACTTGTGGACATAAGAGCACCACCTCGTGTCTGTCCTAGAAAGAAATGCCCGGCTCCGTTGCTTTCCACTGTGGCTTTTTGAGGCTGTTTTGCCAGATGATGGATGAACGTTTTTGAGAGCAAGCACAACCTTGTAAGGAGTAAATCCACAGCTCTCCTCTCCTGATAAGCACTGCTCTTCCTTCACACGGAGCAGATGAGAGCTGTTTTTTTAACCACTGTTTTACATAGCACAATAAAACAGTGTGTGTGAAGGCGCAGGGGGACACTTCGGGTTAACAGCTTCGCTCGCCTTGACAGGAATCAGTTGGTGAAGTTTGCAGCAGTGATTCTGGAAATTACCTTGATCTCCAATTAAGGTGAGCTCATGTCAGTCATTGCTAGCTGCAATTTCCAAACCAGCTCCACTGGCTGCTGTACTGTGTGAGCTTGCTGCAGACAGAAAAGTGGGCAATACATTGAGAAGTCACTGTAAAGATCCAGTGAGCCCGGGGGAGTCCGTATGTTGATTTTGCTGGGCTTGAGACTGGACCGTTACACTCCAGCAGCCTGCTAATGCAGAACAGTGATTTCAGCAGGGCTGTGCTCAGGCACGTGAGGCAGTGACAGTGAAGAGGTCGAATAAAAGTGTCAAGGAATAGATAGACAGAGAGTGACTTTGGGGGTAATTAGATACATCAGCGATGGGGGATTCAGACCAACACTCTGCGTGCATTGGAGACCCTCCCTGATCCTCTGCATGTCCTCTTCAGAAGAGCTGATCTCTGGGGAAATCCTGTTTGGTTTCTACCTGGATGCAGGTGTATCCTGGCTCTGTGCTGAATGCAAGACTCTAAGTGAATATTTATCCAGGCCAGATATAAGCTGGACAACATTTATTGCTTGCATTGCTCTGGAAGCTTCTGGACTTAATTTTCAGAACAGACAGTCAGCAGAGTCATGGGAACCAGATCCAGTCCTGTTCTGCTGGATAACAAGGCCATCAGGGACTTACAAGCCCCTCAGTTGACGTCCCGCAAAACTGAGCCCAGAAACCTCACCCAGAGTTTCCTGCCAATGGACCAAGAAGGTGAGGGGAATGAAGCTAGGCCTTCAGAACAGGGCTGGCTGGCTTGCTCCCAGTCTTCCTGCCAGTTGCAACCATGGGACCTTACAAGCTTCAGATGTTTTGCACCATGGTGTATATATAATATCATTTGGCCATGCCTTTCCATGCTATATCTTGGTTAAGCCTCAATATTTCTTCCTACTCAGTGCTCAGTTTATCTTAAATAAAAAGGACTCTTGCCAGCATGTGAAAAATACATGTAATGTTGATCTGCCAAACTTGGTCCCTGGCATATCTTTCTGAGACTGTAGACCAAGGCATATGCCTACAAGCATGATTTCGGTTTCCTTGTTGCCATGGGACTCAAGTCTATCTTATTGAGTTTATTTGTGGGAAGCAAGAAAATGGTCAATAAACATGAAATGCAACAAAAGAAAATGCCAAACTAACTCTGACAGGCTTTCTTCATACCACTTCCTTTTGTGGAGAAAGAGCATCTGTCCACTCAAATTAGAGCAAACTATTGAGAAGTTGTTTCCTAATGAATTGGCAAATAAAGATGCCAAAGGGGAGAGAGCTGAAGTCTGGAAAGGATATTAGCTTCCCCCCTCCCCATCCAAATTTGACCTTTGTTGTTGTTATTATTATTATTATTATTATTATTTCATTGTTTCTTCTTTCCATTTCATTTGTCAAAGGACTTTTACAAGAAATAAGCTTTTTAGCGTTCTCCCTCCTATGAACTCGGAGTGAACACAGCCAAAATTAACTTCTCCCTGGGAGGTGAAGATAGAAGAAAAGGAAACTAATCTTCATTTCCTACCTCTGTCCCCCTGACATTTTATCCTTTATTTTCAAGGCCCTCACATCATCTGTATATAAAAAAGGGAAAGAAAATAGTATATCAAATTGAAATCCAGTATCTGGAAATATTTATCCACTTTACAGTGGCATTGCCATAAGTAGTTTGATTTCTCATCTACTCCAGATTGCACTGCTGTAGGAAAAGTAACCTCTTAGGCCACCACTGAATCCTGTGATTCATCAGTGAAACAACAGGGTTTTGGAGGGTTCAAAGTATTTCCTTTCTAGTCTGGCAATACAAAGAAAAAAAGGAGTTGTTTCTGAGAAGGGGCCAAAGAGGGGAGGGAGAGATTTTCTGTTCAAAGCAAAGAACCAATTGAAAACAATGGAATAAATTGATGATTTTTAGACAAACGCTTTAGAAGATGTCTGCTTCTGGAAAGCAAAACAAATACTTAACTAGAATTTAGTTAAAAAACTATTAAGTATCTCTTTTGTACTTAGGCACCCTATAGGGAGAGGTAGGAAATTGTGTAGATTCTGCTGGGAAATGTTCTGACTTCCTAAGTGTAACACTTCTGATTTTATAATGCAACTACTCCTACAGGTTATCTTTAAAATGCAGAAAATATAATTCTGTCATATTTTTGTTTATGCTGCAGTCAGATACAAAGGTTGTAAAGCTGAGTTGATCACAGACCTTGTCTAAAGCACGTGTGCACTTCCATGACACTGTTTATCTTTAGTGTTTGGCCAGATGAGATAACACGGTGGTGTGTCAAGCACGTGACATGTGTTATCTAGATACCATGAACACTTTTGTTGCAGGGACATGTTGACACGGCGCTTTGGAGTAGATGAAGACAACATGATGGCTCCACTTATGTTAAGGAACAAGATGAGTGTTCTTATGTTAATCCCCCCCCACACGCTTAATACTAACAGCTTGAGCTTGCAAGATGGAGCTGCTCGGGTGAATTCAGCAATAGAAATGTCAAAAACCAAAAAAAACCCCTTATTTTGGATAGAAGAAGAATTTCATTTTGTTATTGTAGAATTAGAGACAAAGAGGTAGCCAGTTCTTTTATATTAAAAATGTGTATCTGTATGGGAACTTGCTTTTTTGTCTTTGTTAAAATGTTCTTTCCTTTGTTAAGAATTTGTGATTGACAAGCTTGAGAACATTTGGAATGAGAAAAATTAAGAAATATTGTTCTTAAGTTCCACCTTCACCACTAACACAAACCACAGCTGGGGCCTCACTAAACGTCACATGCCAAATTTTGCCATGCCTGCATACCTGACGCACAGGTCTGTAAAGCTGCAGTATTTCAAGCCTACATCCTTTCTTGGGGGACTCTAAAGTCCACTCCGTGCACCCTACTGACATCCCTCGATGTACAAGTAAGTCATAAAGGACATGATTTAGCTGCATTTTTGGGAGTGCAGGGAGAAATTTCATCTCAGAAGAAATAGCTCTTTAAGGGCACATCTAACCCTGTGACACAGAAGACAGCAGAGAAGGGCAGGAGCTGGTAGGGATCCGAACTGAAAGTCCATTGAGCCCTGTGTGAAGGTATCAGATTAGACCTAGGAGTATGACAGCCACATTTGTGGGATACCAGACTGAATGCCAAGCCTCACAGCTGCAAAGGCAGGACTGGAACGAGCTCATTTCTGGAGGTAACACTACAGAAACCAACCTGGGTCCAGCTGCCTCCCAGTCTCCCCCCCCCTACAAACGATTTCAGGGGAGGTGAGGATTGCATGACAAATTCAATTAGAGATGAGCCCGAGGGGGAAAGAGGTTGTCAAAACAGACAATTAAAATGAATGCAGTTTGAAGCCAAGGGGAGTAACCAGCATTAAGTCATGCCCACAAGCAAGGAAAAATAACGTGCTAGGAGCTACGAGGTAAAGTGGACTCATTTGTTTTTTTCATTGTGTTCCTTCAGTTTCTCGTTTTCCTCCCCTCCCACTCTCTATAATGCTACTGCTTGGCTACACATTAAACACTTTGACGGTCACACAAAATCATCTAACATTTCCATGGCAGTGAAACACTAAAGCATAAACAGTTTATTTCTCGTGAAATTTGTAAGGAAAACAAACATTTTATAAGGCTCCAGTTCCCTCTGCCTTCTCCTCCCCTGTAGCCCCCAAAATTATTGCCAATGTAAAAGACAAGAGAGAAAATAGACCTTAAGTAAACAGAGTCGTGAGTGTTATTTACTATCCGCTGGTTATATGCCAAGGAGATATCAACCAAGCAGACATTAGGAAAATATTTATCCAAGCATGAATATATTCTTTACACATGACACATTGCACATCATTATTTAGCTGGGCTGATAACACAGAAGCTTTACTAACAACATATTTCTTCCTGTGCTTAGAAGTCTTTAAAGCATTTTTAAGCCTAGCAGTAAATCACAGCCTGGTTTGCAGATATATTCTGTATACACATGCATATTCTGCTTCAGCCCTTCTAATCACATGGCTGAACATCCATGTCGTTTCTTCTTTGGTACTTGAATGTCATTCTTGTGATTGAAAAAGGAAAAGTAAAGCAATTAATGTCTGCCACATCCTAAGTTCCTGCTAAAATTCCCAGCAACATCCATCTCCACTGCTTAATGAGAGGACTGATCAGATAATACAAGAACTGAGACTAATCTGAAAAGACTCCTGAACAAATCAAGAAAGCCTTTAAAATATCTGAAGTGCTCTATTTTTCCAGGGATGCAAGGTGGTGGGTCTATCCTGGTGATCTGTCAATATGTCTATCCCCAGGATAAATCCCAAGAATTCTTAGTTTAGGTCCCATTTTTTTTTCTAAGTTTGGCAGATGAAAATTTTTAGATAGGTTCCATCTGTCCTAGACAAGGAGATGAACCTCAGGTTGATCAGACTGTTCCTGTGAAATAAAGGCCAATTTCTAGCTACAGAAATTAAGCAAACCTGAACATATTGATCAAAAATGGCATTAATGGGCACAGAATTAGAGGCATGAATTTCTAAACTGTTTAGTTTAAAAGATGTGGGACCCACTGATGGGTGGACAGCATGGACTGCTCTGAAGGGGAGGAAGAAAGGGGACAAGGTATGGACATGGGTGGATTAGAGAGTAGGCCACCAGGTTTCCCTGTATCAGACCTTGCACCAACCCCACCAGGACTTTGAGCCCTTTACAGTGTTGGTTTCAGCAACAAGCCCAAGAGAAAGACAAAGGTGTGGACACCGGGCATCCTGTAACTCAGCACTGATCTGAAACACTTATGCATACTTCTTGATGAGGCTTAGCCAACACTTTCTCAAGTATTAGAAAACCCTTTCTCAAGTATTAACAAAACATTAAGACTCCAGATCTTACTCTGCCTGATTTATATGGAAATCTGGAGCCTGGAGAACTTTAATGACACGGCCAGAGTTGGTGACGTTCTCAGGAACAGAAACTGAGTTGTGACTCCTCTTGTCCTGTCTGAACTCCCAGGCCCTCATCAAAGAGCCTGGACAGTCTTTGCAGCTACAGATTTGTGCAGCGATCCACAGGGACTCGTAAAGGCTAAAGCTGCCTTTAAAAATTACTTCTTAGGCATGCAAAAGCATAAAGTTAAAACTCTCCGAGATAAGTTGTAACTTACAGCTCCAGCACATGCCTGCCTACTAATCCATCATTTCAGTGAAGAACGTCACGAGGAATTGCAATCTTTCTCTTTATAACAGCAAGATCCACAGGCCACTCAGTTCAGCAGCATCCCACTTTCACTCCGTTAGAGATTTGTCATCCTCTCTAACAAAGGGTTGACTTAATAATGTTCTAATAATTTATCATGTTAAGTAGAGAAATAAAAAAGGGAATTGTTAACATACTGAGATTTCCCTCCTCCACTTAAAGGTTTGAAACCTGGGTCCTGTGACCTCTCTGTGGCATTGGCTGGTGATTCGTGTAATCGCTAGCATCTGGGACCTGATTTTCTAGGTCTTGAATCAAAAATCCCAAAATCTCTAAGACTATTGAAGTAAGTGAATTGTTCCAATTAGTCTTGTGACCACCGGTTTGCAGTTTGCCAATTATAGCGCACTCCAGCCATACATTTGAGAGCAAGGGAAGGGGGAAAAAATGTCTACACATTACTTCCCAGTGAGAAACTCTAGAAGAGATAAGAACATTTCAGAAATAACTGATAAGCTACATCCTGCTGGTGTTTGTTTTTATTTATATTAATGGATTAGCTGAGCTGAATCAAGGATTCTGGGTGAGGAATGTCTCCAAGATGAATGGGAAGGCAGTGCTCATGTGAGTGATGCTCCACTGGCAGAGCAGAGTCAACATTGCCCATTGATTTAATGGCAAGAGTGAGGCTTGCTTCAGGAAGTGAGGATTCGTCTCATAATTTCATAAATTTATTTTTAAGACCAGATGGGATTATTATCCTCAGACTGCCTCCTGTGTGACAAAGGTTTTCAGCAGCACCTGCCTCAAGCCCATAACTTCTGGTCAAATTGTAACACCTCTCTTAGGACTGTAAGCAATCTGGATTGAGATATTCCAAATGCCAAAAGCTGCACCTTCTCCCAGAAAATGTCTTCCACTTCAATGCAACATTAATAGTCTAGCAAGATTTGTAACGTGTACTTGAAATACAGGTGGCAATAACAACATTCCATTGCATGGAATTTGTTTGTTTGGAAAGTCTGCTATCATGTTTTGCTAGTATCTTTCCCATGCTTAAGCTGATACCAGTTAATTCTGTTTCCTACTTTCCTCTGGGATATACATCTCTAGCCTAACTGGTGGAAAATTGGTTGTTGATGCTCAGGAAATAACCGATTTTCCATCTATTATAATGTGGCCTTACTGAAAGTATATGCTGCTGATACACAAACCACTGATTACAGTTTTTCGTTAACAAATGGGTTTTGTCAATTGCCCCAGGCACTGCCTAACAAAGTTGTGCTTAACGGCCACGAAGACCGATTTCTTTGGGGATATTGCTTAAATGGAGCACAGATCTAGCGTTCACAACAGTTGCTATTCATCAGGCACTGGGAAAAAAAAAAAAAGCCTGGCAGCAAGCCAGAAATGTAAAGCAGCCCTATAAGTTGGCAGAGTAGTTTATAATTACTGCTATTAAAATATACACACACGCATATATATATATATGCATATACACACACACACACGTGTGAGATTTGCTGAGATATAAAATGCCGATGCTAACTTCAGGGCAATATTTCTCTGATGATTTCATTCCATGATTAAGTATTTCGGAAGGAAGATACAAGATATTAATTAAAGCAGAGGATAAATACCTTCTTAATTAGCTGATGAAATGCAATTTGCATGGAAGTGAATTCTTTTTAATAACTGCTGAATGTGCCTGGGGCAATGTTTCAGCACATCCCCAGTTTTTCCCTTCTGTCATCCTCAGGGAATTCTAAATAAATGTTTAGAGATTAATTCTGATCTTGCCCACTGTTCTTCTGAATTCATTTCACTTTGGTGGAATTACTCTGGTCTGAGAAATCAGAAGGGGAAATCAGAAGGCAAATCAGGCCAGCTGATTTTGCTGCTTCATCTTTCCCTTCCTCCTACACAGCACAGCGAAAAGAACCTCTCAGACCAATGAAGGGATGAGATCTCCTGGGTCTAAACGCAGATGGGAGCAAGAGAGATGCCAGTGAATGGATGGGCTTTACCACCTTCATGCATGACAAATGTGAATCTTTGTTTGGGCCTGTTTGCTCACCCTCTTAGTTTTCTGTCTCCATTAGATATTCCATTAGAATTAGATATTTAGTCCAGAAACTGAGGGATATTCTTGCAGCTACAGAATTGCCAGTGGCTGAGAGATACCCTTCTTATTTGTTTTTGCTTTGGTTTGGTTTTGGTAGCATCCTTGCCTCATTAAACAGCCTACAAGGAGTGCTAGCTTAATATGCAGATGATGAATATTTTACTTTAAATTCTATGATCAACACGTGGTCCTAGGTCATCTCTTTTCCACACACTACTCAAACTGAGTAGTGTGAAGTGCTCTGAAGTTGGGATAATTCGTTTCCTTGTGGCTTCTTCTATGTCATTTATCACAAAGGAATCAAAGCATTTCATAAATGATGATGATAATGGGTTTATTTTCACAGCTTGCTGGTGAGGAGTTAGTTTGACTGGTGTCACGGCTGCTTTATGGATGGGTAATGCATGTAGAGATGTACTAAGATTCACTTTTCTCCCAAGCTTGAGAAATTCAAATGGCCTGTGATTTGATTTTTCAGCTGATAGTGCATCCAGGTTCATTGCATATCTTCTCACTACCTTTACCACAGATAAAACTGTGAAAGCTCAGGACTTCCATAAAACCAAGCTTTGCAAAGCCAGGATCCATCTAAATACCTCCTTGAAAAACTGATGTAAAGATTTGCCCTGAGCCAGATCACAACATGGTAGCAGGTTCTGCCTTCTCCAGAACAGCAGACCTCTTCTTGCTGCACTTTCCTTGTCTGCTTCTCACACTTGCACCTCCAGTCTTAATGATCCCTGTATCAGCAGCCAGGATCCATCTAAATACCTCCTTGAAAAACTGATGTAAAGATTTGCCCTGAGCCAGATCACAACATGGTAGCAGGTTCTGCCTTCTCCAGAACAGCAGACCTCTTGCTGCACTTTCCTCGTCTCCTTCTCACACTTGCACCTCCAGTCTTAATGATCCCTGTATCAGCATGGCCAAAGCAGGCATCTCTAAGACTGTAGAGAAGACAATTGATGCCTGCTTTGTAGGTGGCATCTACTGGTTCCCTGGAGCCTACTAGGAAGTACTGGATGTTGTTCAGGTTGCCATACTATGGAAAACCCACTCTGAATCTCTGACTTCATGAATACTTTTAGAGTTTGTTTTCTCTTTCACTACTTTGTCCTTCTAATGCAAGTGGTGCCTGGCACCGTGTAGGAAATACACTGTTACTTTTGGAGGGATTTTTGACCTTCCCAGTTAGGACTTTGCTGGCAGCAGAGGCAGATGTGTCCAGAAGACAACTTATTTCAAGCTGCAGAGTAAGGTTTTCCTGTGCATTAAGAAGCGGGCTAGAGCTGGGAATGGGGAGGATCATGCATATAATCATCTGCGGCAGTAAAGGCTGTCATAAAAAGAGGCTGAATCAGTGTTTTTGGGGGCATTTGTTTTCATTATTTAACAGCTAACAAAAGAAATACAGACACTGCATTATCTGTATGGGATGGGTTTCAGCCATCTGAACAAAGGCCAGATGAGCCAGCTCCACAAGTTGTCATCTGAGCAGGGCACACTAAGGCAGTTTGTCCCTGGGATCCAAGGTCTCCGGGGACAGCTGAGGAATGGGAAAAGTCAGGTATTACAGGCCCTGTTCTAAGCTTATATAGGAGTGAGGCATTGTAAGTGGTCGCTTCCTCTTGTTCTTTCCAGAGTTCTCCATTTTCCTTATTCTGTTCTCCTGACAGAAATTCAAAACAAAAGAGGAATTGGAAATGTCAAATTAGCTTTTTCTTTCACTCTGCTGTAACTGGAAGGGGGAAACTTTAGAGGGAGGGAGGAGATGGCAGAGGTATTCACAGACCATAATGTGCCAGCTCCAAACAACGGCCCCCAGGTTTATGCTTTTCAGATTTTTTGAGATGAATATTTGTGGGTTTTACACAGGCAAAATAACTCATTTTTCCCCTCTACACACATTCTGGGAATTTTTTCTTGTTTTCTTTCTGTGGAATAAGGTCAGTGTTGGCACCCTACTTTTTAGATATCAACCCAAAGTTCAACTACATTAGAAAAATATGAAAACAGAGTTTTGTAAGGACAAGGTCTGGCCCACCCTAATAATACAGCTGTGTTCTTCCCCCTGACCTGTACCAACCACAGGGCAGGTGAAAGACTGCCATCCTCAAACAACATTGAAAGCACAAAACCAACTTCACCCTCACCATGTAGACCAAGATAGAAATTATTTTAAAACTCTCCCCACTGCAGGCATTAAAGCCTCATGGCAAAATTTTCCCCACAGGCTTCTACCCAGACACCCAGTTTGTTGCCAGTGCTGCAGAAAGCACAGTCTCTCTCACCAAGCAAACCTCTTCTACAGCCCAGGTTACACTGGTCAGCCTCTTTACCGGGTTACTAAACCTGTTCTGGTTGTCTGTTCTGTTTTATTGCATCAGCAATTTCCTTTCAAAAGTCCAACATTTTCCCTTGGCTTCTGATTTAATTTTCCAAAGCATTTTCACCTTGTTATCCAGAGAAACTTCATACTGAACCCTCTCATCTTCCTTCTCTGGTGCTGCATTCCTACCTGTCGGGAATGGACAGGTGCTTTTGGACGCACTACAGACCCACAAAAAGCAGGAAATCTTCTGTCCAGCTGAAGATGAAAATAGTTCCCTGCCCTGGCATTTGACCCCAACTCCAGAGTAAAACTGGATCTTGGGAGAGGGACCCTCCTACTGGGTTTTTAATGAATGTCATCTAAGGCAGGACGTTAGACTGATGTCATATGTAGGTGACAACACAGCGTTTCTCAGGAAACATCTAATAAAGCATATAAGGAGGGGGAATATCACTTTTTCATGCGATTTGTTTTTAAAGTGTGGGGAAAGTGAAGGAGGAGAAGGCAAGGAGTCCTATTCAGAACTAGAGAGTTCAACAAATGATCCCTACAAAGAAAAATGCTATTCTTTTTATGCCAGCACCTTTTAGTTGTAGGACTTAAAAGAGTTTGGGGTTCTTTGTTAACCACTTGGACTGATGCCCAACAGTTGTTTTCATTTATCCTCGACATTTTCAACTGCTCCCATTGAAGTGAGATAAAGTAGCAGAAAGAAAAATAAACGGGCTTTCTTTCCCCTCTCTTTCCCCAGCCGCTCGGGTCACTGTTCTGTCTTGTTTTCTGGAGATCTGAACGGGTGCCGTACAAGCTGAGCGAGCAGAGGTGGAGGGGGAGGCAGGAAGGACAGCCTGTGGTTGCAGTGAGGGGCTCACAGATCTCGGGTGCACCTCCCAGCTCTGCTACAGCCTTCCTGCATCATCTTTGCCAAGTCACTTCACCTCTCCATGCCTCAGTTCCTCATCTGAGAAAGAAGATACCACTCCTTTTTTCTCATCTTGTACCAGCTTTGTGTCTACACACCGGAAGATTTTTCAGGCCACAGTAATTTCTTACTACCTGTTTCTTGCCCTGACTAAAACAAAGGGGCTTTGGTCTGTGCAAACACTTAGTTAACAGAAAAATTTAGCTAATAACAAGAGTACTTGTCCAGATCTGCATGTCCTCTGGGTTTGCTTTAGCTTCCTCATGGCCAGAGCTGTTGGAACAGTTTTAATCACTCTGTGAATATACTTGACAGCTTTGAATCAAACCCAAACCCAAATTGAAAACTGATTTGAATTGTTATTTCTTTTCAAACAGAGAACTGAACCTACACTCTTACTTTGAAGACTATGTGGGACTCAAAAAAACCCAACCAACAGAACAAAACTTTCTCTGTAGTTGGACCAGAACTCAACTAAAAGAATGACTGGTTTGAGTCCATAACAGATTTACTTCCTCTATGATTTCAGTTCCCAGTTATTCCTCATGTCATGTTAGCTGAAGTTATTAGGAAATCCACCATTATTTGTGTAAAAATTAATAATTCCTGAAAGCTTTAAAGACTTTGGCATAAATAGTCACTCGGTAGAAGCTTGTTATGAAATTTCATGGTCACTGGTAGCCAGTGGGTAGAAAACTTTTGTCAACTAATTATGGAGAAAATGCAACTAATAAAAAACCAAAACACAACCTGTATGTGGGAAGCCCTTCCCACAAACCACCAAAAGAGATAAAAATAAGATAGATCAGCCTGACAAAAATGGTGTTTGGATCTGACTTTCCAACTCAGTTCTGGCTGCTGATATGCCTAAGTTAATGTGCTTGGACTTGAGTTCCTCTCAGTTTTAGTTTAAAAAAACCCAAAAAAGTAAAGAGAAACTTGGGATGTGGTGTTCCAGACAGCAAGGTGAGCAGCAACAATAAAACCCAGACACGGAGCCAAAATGTTCCTGAGAAAGAGCCATCCTGGTGTCTTGCCATATCTCAGGAGATACAAGTTTGTGGTTTGCTCTGGATCGCTAAGAAAAGCTGTTCCCCGTTAACAGAGGTGTGATGGATATCAGGTCATTCCTGGTGGGGAGCCAGAAGCAGCCCAGTACAAGCGCTGGTCGTGCCTTGTTTATGGTGGGTCAGGGAGGCTGGTGCACCTTAGTCATGCCAGCGAGAACCAGTTGGAATTTCTTCCCTCAGTTCAGTTACATTTTTTGAACAAGTCTTATGATCCAGCACAAAGTACACATTATGTTTTGTCTTCTGGTTTTCTTAGCTTGACTTTGAAATGAAAAGTCCTGCAAAAAGCGAAGACTCCAAACATTTTACTTTGATTTTCATGAGGTGTTGGTGTTACTTACCAGTCAGTCTTGTGTATTTAGGTACAGTTTCTTTATGGACTTTGATCTCTGCAACTGCAGACAGCCACTGTCAGAAGCCAAAATCATTACAGATTATCTCACATATGAGACAGGCGTGCGCACGCGACTCTGCTCTTCTTGGAAACCTTCTGCCTGCTGCTGTTTTCATAATCATAAAATCGAGGCCGCGTTGAGTGAACAGCACAGCCTTGTTTTTGACTGGACAAAGAGAGAAGAGAAGAGAGAAGAAACAGGCCTGGGAAAAGCCCAGGTATGCCAAATGCCTGCAATTACCTGCCTCTGCCCTTCCTTTTGCCATCTGTGAACAAGTAGTGACGAGTGACTGCAGCGATCGGAGTTATTAATCTACAACTCAGATGAATTAATTCAATTTTAGCTGGAAAAAAATGTTCCCAAACATCCAGGACAAGGCCAGCAAAATTAAGCAAAAGAAGGAGAAGAGGGAAGAGGAGAAAACAGCCATTCCTCCAAAAATCCTCATATCTTTTTCATTCTTACTTTCACCCATGCAGGGAACAACTTCAGTCTTGGCCCTATCTGAGCCTTTTGCAGCCACCAGAACAAGTGCGTAGATGATGTGACAGGCACCTGGTGGGTCAAGATCAGTGAAGCAGGTGTGTTCCTGTGCAGGTTGTTTCCTGTGTAATGTTTGAGATTTGTTCCCCTAGACGAGGCTGTAAAACACATCACCCACCACACAGTAGGTAACAAGAAGGAGCAACCTTCTTTTCTGCAGCAGACACTTATAAGACTGTCCTTTGTGAGCACTGTGATAAGGTTAGTTTGGCCATGCCAGAAAAGAGATGCACGGAGTGTGCACACACATGGTGTGACATCCCCAGTTCATGTTGCCTTTCCACTGGTGAAGAAAGAGAAGTCTGAATCAGAAAGTGAATCCCTGCTTCAGTGTTGTTCAGAGCTCAAATGGAAAAAAAATCAGACAAGATCATTCAAGACACTCTTTTTGGGAAACAGGAAGGTTTGTAAAGGCAGTAACAGCTTTGGCCACAACCACTCAAGAAAGCATAAAGGCCGTCTTCCCTCCATATCCTTCCCTCAGGCACTCCCAGCTTCATGACAGCTCTGCCAAATCTCTGCTACCTACAGGGCTGACATGACCCAAGGCACTGTGCACACAGCCCAGTGACAGAGATAAGGCCAGTGGTGTCAGAGCAGATGTCTTCTGTCTCCCCACCTCCCTTCCTTCTTTGTTTGTTGCCATGAACCCTAAGCTGTTTCCACTCCACTAAGTGACTGGTGAGTCACCGCAACCCACTGTGTTGGGAAGATAAAGGCAGTATCCAGAGCACTGTGTGATCAAATGCACCCAGACACCCGATAAAATCCTCCCACCCTCTCTCCTCCTCATGGAGGGTCTGTAGGCAGTCCCTCCTGCAGGCCAATGTTTACATGGCTGTGTTTGAAATTCTCTTCTGTGACATCTATGTGGAGACCGGCTGGTTCGGGCTAAGTCCTCCACAATAACTCTTTGGTCTTCCCCCTCTTCTGTTTTGAATGGTGTAGACGGGGTCAGTGACTTGCGAAAATATGCCAAATCAGATCAGGTGATCGTGTGGGATTAGGTGCGGTTCCCCACTGGGTGTCAAATCTCAGCACACCCACTGCTAGCCCATTATATTTTAATGGGAGGAGGATGATAAGTCAACACTTCAAAGAGGAAAAGAAGGCTGTGGAGAGCTTCCTGGATTCCTCTTTAAGGGGAAGAAAGAATCAGCCTTAATTGAATTCATTTCTTATCTGCTTCCATCATTTTTGTTTCATGAAAGTGGGAGGCTAAAATGGACAAGAAGAATAGCACAGGAAGAGTCTGAAAGAGAAAACAGTTGTTCCCTGTTGCTGCATGTCCCCTTTGTGATTTTCTTCCTTTGCCCTGCATGGATAAAATGACACAAACCTGCCAAAACCTGCACAGACTCAGATTCTTATCTCCACCCTCCATTACCAGAGCTTTGTCCTTTGCAGTTTGCCAGGCCCCACTCTTTGACTTTTGCCCCTTTGCTCCTGTACTTGAAAAGAGAGTTAAGAGAGTTGGCCTCTTTTGGACCTGCTGCCATCTAGACAGGTGTAATTTGGCATTTATGTCATTGCACTGGGAAACAGTCACCACTTTGGGCTCTTAGGTTGCACCTCAAGTGATTTGCAAGGCCCTCAGCTGAGAAGGAAAAGCATTGGCTTTACCCATAGCAAAAGTAACAGCAAAAGGCAGAATTGCAGGGATTTATGTTACACAAGTGTTTTCTCACAGCCACAGAGGCTTTTTTTTCACCAACGGAAGAGGCATATGTCTTTTTGAGTTTGCCAGTATGGGCAGTAAAATGACAAAGCCAGTGAAGATGGAGCAGCGGTCGTAAAAGTATGTGGTGAGAGGTAAATGTTGGCTTCTCCCCATAACCTTTACTGTGGCCTGCTCACGCTTGTTCACACAACAAACTTGTCTCCACTAGGTTTTCACCTCAGGCCAGGTGCCTCATGAATGTGAACCCCAGAGGAACACGGTGTTTTCTCATAGTGGAGGTACAACCTGAACCTCTGTGTTCCCTTCCTGACGTAACACCGGATGCAATAGCCTGGCCAAGAACAGGAGCAAAGAGTGAAGTAGGCGAAACCCTAAGGTTATTGCCACAGACTAGCTTCAAGCTCATCAATTACTGTGCCAGAAAAGCACAGTTTGTTTCTTTTTCCTTTTTTTTTTTTTTTTTAAAAAAAACTCCCCATTTCCTGTCCCTCTGGGGGGAATTTCTTCAAAGCCCATTGTTGGAGAAGGCATCGCAAAAGGAACTAGTTGGCATTGAAGTTGACCCTGGTTTAACATCCAGAGCCAGATTCATTAACAACTACTATACCCTAAAGGTAACTTGCTGTCCTGTCGTAGACGCAGACAGTGAGATCATGCTGCTGTTTCTGCTGCACTATGTTTGGCAGAGGCATGGATTAAAAAATATTTTAAAATGTATGTTTATATTTCTAGTATATTTTGTTTTTTTTTTTTTTTTTTTTAAGAAAAACTCCCATTTCCTGTCCCTCTGGGGGGAATTTCTTCAAAGCCCATTGTTGGAGAAGGCATCGCAAAAGGAACTAGTTGGCATTGAAGTTGACCCTGGTTTAACATCCAGAGCCAGATTCATTAACAACTACTATACCCTAAAGGTAACTTGCTGTCCTGTCGTAGACGCAGACAGTGAGATCATGCTGCTGTTTCTGCTGCACTATGTTTGGCAGAGGCATGGATTAAAAAATATTTAAAAATGTATGTTTATATTTCTAGTATATTTTGTGTCTCCCTACATCATATACAGAAACCATGTATGTTCTTCTACTTGGGAGAAATGTGAAAGTTAGGACCTGTAGCTCCTGGGGGAAATGAGAATAAGGGAAAAATTCTAGTGTGAAGAAAGGAACAGCACGATAAAAGGATCTGGGTGAGGTGGGCCAAGTGTGCAGTCTCTCTCAGAAGCTCTCACAGAACTAGGAGTTCACCTTGGTGAAAACTGAGGTCAGGAAACAAGAAGGCATCACTGACTGCATTTCCAAAGTAACCTGGAATAACTAAGGCAGGGCAGCTGGGTAAAGTAAAACCAACAAAAATGTCAGAAGGATTTAGTTTTAGCTTGGTTTCGCAACAAAATTAAACTTGTGAGCCCGTCTTGTTTGTGTCTCTGTACATGACATGAAATACATGATACTATTTCCCAACAATTTTTGAGTCTGTCTGCTTCTTCCAACCAAATTTAGCACAGATGTGGAAGAATAAAAGTTATGTTGCCTATTTCTTGAGCAGGGGTCACTGGGTAAAGGCAAATCACTCACAGAAGGACTGCATGGATATTTCCACCTCAACCATTGGAAAATCCACATTAGAGTGGAACCCTTGAAGCACAAATTCATAGAACATCATTGGAAGTGATGCTCATGGCACAACCTATTTTAAACTAACACAGACTTAGATCATGAAATAAGTTCTCCATAATGTCAGGGGTTTGCCCTTAGTGAATATACCAAAAGGTCAGACCAGCCAAAACCAGTCCCATACAAATGTGACGGAAAATATGATGAGTGAAAACAACACAAAGTAAATCCTCAAGGTCACAGAAGACAAGCACATGAATTCCCCAAACTGAGTAAAACATACACAGTGGGAAAATATCCATCATTTCAGTCCTACATACTTGGGTTATAAAACTGCACCAAGTTCTGTAATGTAATACAGGATACTGACATACATACATTCACACATCCAGATTATAGATACGCTACATACTAGTTAAAAACTACACATTTTACAAACTCTTCTGCTTCTTGAAATGAACGAGGAAGAATGAAGCCACTTGTTTCCGGGACAGACAGGACACTCTACACACCTCCTAATCCAAGCTGTTGGTCTTTCCAAATACTTCTCATAGAGCAACTTGACTGGAAATGGATATGCAAGCAGTTCCTTACAGCTGAGGAGACCTGACACTACTTTTCCAGTAACTCAGCAGACTAAAATGGCAACTTGTGTGAAATTTAGGTGTCTGTGAAAAGAAGTATACAACTGTAAAATTATGTCTCCCTCTCCCTAATGGGCATGTGTATCGTAGGTGTTGGGTAGGAAGGATTCATATTGGCATGGAAGGAACAAAGGAAAATGAAAACGAAAATGAAAGGAGCAGAGTGTTCAGATATTAAATGATTCCATTTTACACTGCTGATGCAATCTGAGCAAACCAGCAATTTCCTTTCGGCCTCCGTTTTATGAGCGATCCTATTCAAGCTTTGATAATAAAAGGAACACAGGTGGGTAATTAAGGAGGTGTGAAACACGAACGAATAGCCAGCTTTCTGCTAGTGCTTTTCGCAATGTGTTCTGGAAGGCTATCTGCATCGAAGTGCTGAGTGATTGAGTGACCTCACAGACTGACCTGGGGACTAATTTTCTTCCAAAACAGACCAAAACTCAAAAGGTTCCTGTAAAAATTTTGCTCTAAAAATTGCTGACAGGCTTGCCATTCGAAGAACTGTTTAGTAACAACACTACCTCACTTGTAATCACGCTTTTCATAGATCACAGTAGAACACAGAGACAACCATACTGGGTCAAACCAAAGGTCCATCTAGCACAAGATGGGTCTGGCAGTAGTCAGCAGTGGATGTTCAGCGAAGAGTGTAATTGGGCAAGTTCAGAGTAATCCTTCCCCTCATGTTGCTTCTCAGTTCTTGATTTACAGACTTACTGAAGACGTTGCGTTTTAACAAGCAAGTTTAAAAACCTTCTGGGGAGCTCTTCTCCCCAACTCAATGGGAATACACCATCTACACACCAACCTGAGCATGACCCCTCTGAAAACCTGCAGAGGTAACTTCCATCTCCTTGGGTTATATTTTTTCTATTTCGGTCTCCGGGGAGAAACCAAGTACTGCTTGCCCTTAGAGTGAGGTCCTGAAAAAGCCATCTTGATACGGAATAGGAGGTTACATTCCAGCAATGGTGATTTTAATTTTTTTAGTAATTCCACAGTTGCACAAACTTCAGAGTCATCGATAAGGATAAAACTCAGAAACCCTCACTCCAAAAATACAGATCACTCATGAGTAGTAACACCCGCAGTGTAAAACCAGAGAAAGCCACGTAGTTGCATGTTCTTGCACAGTCTGAAATTCTGTCTACTTCGAGGACACTTCGAGGACTAAACCATGCAGTTAAAATTTTGATTTACCTAGCCATGTAAATATGTATATTTTTAACACATGTAATATGTATTAATATTTTTAATTATGTTACCTATACTACCTAAATATTATATATGCACATAGGAGAGGAGAGAGTGCTAACTGCGGGTTTTTTTTTATTTTGTTGAGAAGCCTCACAATAAACAAAGTATATAATCCACCTCAGACACACATTTTCTCTCATACTAATTTTTCTAATATTCAACTCAGACAAATCAAATTTGAAAGCACTCAGAGTCAACAACAGAAAAGTTTCACTTAGAAAACAGTGCAATTAAATGAACTGAGAACTTTTTTCCCTCTTCCTGATAGGAATGCCTTGGTAAGCGAGCAGCAACATACATATATGTGCTGTCAACCTCCTAAGTCTGTCAAAAAATCTTACGAAGTCCAAATACTGAGGACACCAGCAGCTATACTGAGTGACAAAAAGATGCCCTTTGGTCCAGCACGCTGCCTTTTACAGCAGCAAGCGTGCAAAGAAGCAGAAAAAGGCAACTACTGCAAAGTTTCCCCTCTACCCTTCAAGGTCTCAGGAAGCAGCAGTTCACGGTCTTCTGAAGTAAGAGTTGCCTTTGGACAAATCATGTTTAACAGTCTGTGCTGAACTTCTCTGCTAATACGCCCAAACCCTTTTTAAGGTGTTCATCCTTGAGAACAGTGTGTGTTCAGCCAGGTGAATCAAACATGGCAGAAACAGGCTGGTAGATCACCCTCTACCTTCCGTTCCTGTGCTTTTTTCCTCATCCAGTTAAACTCCGAGACAATGCAGTTGTATGATGCCCATACACAATGCTAACAAAGCACAGAGAGCCACAGTTAAACATCAAGGAGGAGCCTCCCTACTTCTGGAAAGGGCAAGTTTGTTTAGTTCTTTTCCTTGGTCTAGTTTGGTCCATGTGAAAGTAAATTTAAGATCACTGGTGCTGTGGCTTACAGCCTCCCTACCCATTTCTCACATTCACGTGAGATTTTCACATTCTTATTTCTGGTTTGTATTTTGTTTTTCTGGGGTTTTTTGTTTGTTTGTTTGTTTTCCTAAAGACTATTTCTGGGTGCAGCAAAGTTTCTAAGCCACAGAAATAAAGCTAGATTGCAAAGTTGATGTTTCGATGCCCCTTCTGGGTGCAGTCTAACTTGCTGGCATCCTTTCCCAGGGATATATTTTGAGGGTAGCTGATCACAGTCAGCTAAAAATTTGTTATCTGTTCTAGCCATCCTGTCTATGGCTTAGCAGTGATGGTTTTAAATGGGGAAGTCATGGTTGTAATTAATCCAACCAGAGCACAGTGATATATATACACACACAAAATAATTTCAGAGTACCTATATAATGTTCCCAGGGTTAATTATGACAACTTCTAAAAATGCACGGGTGTGTGCGTTTTGGTCTTTCTTCCTCGCCTCAGTCCTTGCAAACTGGCACCTCCTCCATTTCTGGAAAGGCCCCTCCCATAACGAAATGAGTACAGGAATGCTGTTCCCATGCATGTCCTTCTCGTCACCTAAAGTGTGGAAAGCTGGGTAATTACAAAGTGACCCCAATGGCTCCATTGAGAACTATAATCTTGAGATTAAGTCCATTTAGGAAGCCTGATACCAAATATCCAACTCCATCAGACTAAAAGCAAAATTCCCTACCGACTATCTCTGCTCATAAAAATGATTTAGATTGTTTCTCCCCAAACATGAGTTCTCTGCTGGCCGTCTGAATCAATTAACAAAACAAATAATAGATTGCAATGCTTTTCTTTCCAGCCAGGTTTGTGTTTTATGTGAGTGAGCAGTTAAAACATACCTCTTAAATTGTAAAATCCTAGAACCTCAGATGTCTCTTGGCTGCTGAGTGAAAAAGAATCAGCAAAGCTCATTTGCAGGGAAGAGCAACCAAAGGCTTCTCATTCCTGCTGGAGATGCTCATCTCAGGGTAGGTCTGACCAGCCCAACCCTGACCTTATTAACTCCATGCATTTAATTTTTTCAAGGGGAAAAAATGGAAAAGGACTGAGCTTCTAATCACATTCAGTTTTATGCCTTCTCTGTGCCACTAACTTGATTTTTATGCCATAAAATGGAAGCAATTTACCAAATTCTGCTTAGCTGCAGATTGATGTCTGGCTGCACACACAACCTTGCCACCTGGAGAGAGATCTGGCCACTTTGTTACCGACCTCGTAAATCACCCTTTTCTCTCACAACTCTTCTGTGGTGCAATGCCATTTTCCAGCTTCTATTATCAGCTCCAGCTTTCTGCACTGGCCTTCCCAATGACTGTCAGAATGCATTGCCCAGGACTGCACGCCCAAGGACTCCAGTAGGCTGTGGGCATCTCAGTCTCCTTCTAAATATCATAGAATGGTTTGTGTTGGAAGGGACCTTAAAGATCATCTAGTTCCAACCCTCTGCCATGTGCAGGGACACCTCCCACTGGAGCAGGTTGCTCAAAGCCCTATCCAGCCTGGCCTTGAATGCTGCCAGGGATCCACAACTTCTCCGGACAAGCTGTTCCAGTGTCTCACCACCCTCACAGTAAAGAATTTCTTCCTAATATCTAATCTAAATCTCCTCTCTTTCAGTTGAAAACCGTTACCCCTCATCCTATCGCTCCACTCCCTGATAAACAGTCCCTCCCCATCTCTCCTGTAGGCCCCCTTTATGTACTGGAAGGCTGTGATAAGTGTTCCCCAGAGCTCTAGTCTGAACAACCCCAACTCTCTCACCCTGTCTTCATAGGGGAGGTGCTCCTGCTCTCTGATCAGCTTCATGGCCTCTGCTTGACCCGTTCCAACAGGTTCATGTCCTTCCTGTGCTGAGGACTCCAGAGCTGGATGCAGTACTGATGAACAGGTTTCCCCACATAGAAATATTAAAACTTTTTCACACCCTCCATGTAACACATACGGAGGTGCATCCAGAGCCTGCAAATACAGGCTCAAACCAGTTCCTGCCAACCATGAGCTCAGAATACAGCCTGAGCTGCAGAACTCTCCAGAAAAGACCCGAACACCTTTAACACCTTTGAACAGGCTCAAAGGAGACAGCCCAGACTCAGCAGATTTCACACAGCTGTGGCTGCTTTCAGCCCATGCTGCAGCCAGACCAACGCTCAACAGCGCAAGGGAGAGCACACAGATCACAGCTGAGCATGTTTATCACCCCTCTTGAGCTTTATCTCAGCCTTGCAGGGCAGACATGGACAATTTGCTTTTTCTCATCTTTCAGCCTGTCATGTAGTAAATCCTTGTAAGGACACAGGGTCTCCGAGTTCCCCACAGATGTGGAATATCACCCAGATCCAGAGCAACATGCGGATTCCCTGTGTGCTGGTTCGTGGCTTCTACAGAAATTTAGCAGCCAAATTCGTGCTAGGCTGAGCTCCTAAAAACATAAATAGATTGGCCGATACGTCTGTACAATCCCAAAGGGCAAACAGCAGAGTCTGTTCTCCCCTCCAGCAACCGTTGCAAGAAGAACTGCAGCATCACGTCCTTTGAGAGGCAAAGATCTCCTCCCATCTGGCATGTAGGTTTTGCTGCAAGAGGGAGGTGATACCGAGGTGGGTGATCGCTTTATTGGGCAGAGCAAGGGATGTGGATGGAGGAGTCTCATGCTCAGTGAAGCCCCAAGTGCAGAGGCAGAAGCCGGGTCTGGCACGGGCAGAGGCAGCCAGCTGAGGCTGTTTACACTTTGCCTGCCTTGTTGCTGTTTTACTGTTCAAAGTAGCTGCGAAGAACATTGCTATCCAGGCAAGAGACTGAGGAATTTACGTCCCCCTGGCGTGTAGCATGGGCGGTGCATTCAGCCAGGTGATGGGGCTTAACAAACAGCCCCAGAAAATCCCCAGAGCTCCTGCGGATAAAGGGGAAAGCATCAGGAGTTCTGGAGAGCTGGCAAGATAAATTGTAAGAGGCCTTGTAGAGAGTAGACGTAGTTATACTCTGTTTACTTTCATTCTTTTTGAAAACTCAGAGGCTTCCATTGCCTGGAGAAAGATGTGGGAAAAGGGGGCAGACCCCTAATTATCACACAAAGTCTCCACCATCGTGAAATCTCCAGGGTCTTTATTCCTTGGCAAAGGCACTGGTAAACATGTTTTATCAATTGGCCATTGTAAACAAAGCTGAGTCTTGCTTTGGAGCAAGATAAATATGAAATGCAAGTTAGGTAGATGCCTGCTAGCCAAACCTGATTCCTAGGAGAGATGGGGGAAATGCAGAAAGGAAGATCCTTGTCAGAGCAAAGATGAATAATATCTTGCACGTGAACATGTCAGATGCTCGAGAATCCAACCTAGGAACTATCCAGTTTCCAGTCACATCATCAGTGTTTACTCTGGAGTAAAAATTAGTGACTTTTTCCATTAAAGTCTATTGATCTATTTCTTCACCAAGAAGCTTCTTCATCTAAATCACCAGTTTTATTGTGCCTTTGATTGTTTAAGAGGATGTCATGGGAGCTATTGAAGAGTCACTTAAAATGCTATTCATCCTACCACACATAGGCAAGCTATGTTTCCATTCGAAACCTTGCCGCATGAATTAAATCTTTCAACATAAAGTGGGCTTTGTTTGCAAAATTAAAATAATATGTATTTTGCATGTTCACAGACTCTTGCAGAAGGATGGCTAAACCACTCTGCTGTTCAGAAGCTTAGGCCTTAAATGCAAAGGGAATATTAACTGATGAAATCCAAATACACTGGTTACAGCTTTCTAAATGGTTGCATCAGCAGGTGTAACCAGGGTTTGGTAATTTACTTACAGATGGCTCACTCAGGGCCTAAAATAGAATGTGCTTTGTATTCCTGACTCCTTACCTAAGGACAACATTTCAGAAATTTAGCACTCAAGTAGCAGAACTTTTTGCTTTGACCTGGGAGGTCTTGGTATATTCTCTGACAGACAGTGATGCCCACTGTGTATTCTGAATGCAAAAAATAAATGAACAGCCAGTCCTGGCAGCAGGCAGAAGTTCATTATTTGTGCACTGTATGGTGGGACGATATGTGAGGTACTTCACTGCCTGGAAGTGTGCCTCCTTCCAGAAGATGCCCCAGAGCATTTGGGATGACAAAGCAGTTCATATGAAATATGGTCTGAGAGAGATTCCTCCAAAAAAGGGGATACAGCTCCATTATAATGCCCTTCTTTCTGGCAGCATTATCAGAAAACTTTGGAAAAGAACAATTTTCTGGTTCGCCTCAGCTTAACAAGCAACAGAACATAGCCCTTTTACTTATTCGTGTGTATTTTATGCTTTGAGAAAGACACTGATATCACAATCTTGGAAAATTGACATTACATGAAACAGAAATAATCCCCTCCACTTTAAACCTTATATCCCAAGATCTCTGAACTTCATTATATTATCATACTGTCCAAAAATGTTTAAAAGTGCTTCAGGCATTCCACTGAGCAACTATAGACATTCCTTTCCCAAATCATCTAACATTTATGTCCCAAATATGGAATAACAAGCAGTAGAGAAAAGTGGTGGAAAAAAATAAGGAAAAGAAAAAGCTGTCTTTCATTTTGCTGGCACTTTATTCTGGAGAGGGATATGTTCAGAAGCCTTCAAGTTTGAGAAAGAAACATTTCACATCTTCCTTTCAAACTATCATGTTGTTTTGACTTTTTAAATTCTTGCATCCCACGAAGTTTTAAGAATCAGCACTAAAATCAGACACAATGATTTCCTCAGAATAAAATGCTTCCATTTGTGCTAAAAAAACGTACTCCCCAAATTCCTTCACAAAGAATTTTCTATTTCAAATCAGAATTAACAAATCAGTGACACTTTCTCTTTTCTTCCTGATTTTACAATGTAAAATCTCTTCTCTTGCAAGCCCATGAGGAGAACATTACTCCAAGGGGAACTATAGCTCTTCAACACCTAAGAGTCAGTCCCACCTAATAGTCAGGGTACAAGAGCCCAACACAGAAAGAGGGAGAATATTCAAATGCCTCACTTTTTCCACTGTTCAGCTTTTCTTGGACTGTTGTGTGGATTTTCATTAGGCTCCCAAGTTTTGAGAACTTTTATTATTGTTATAAACTCTGCTCATTAAGTGGATTTCCTAACCCTTTCATGCCAGACGTTTGGCTAAGTTCAAGAGCAGTATCAGTTTAATATCTGACACACAGCCCCATGGGAACTATATCCTGTCACTGACACAGGAATAGATGTTGTCATCAGATAGATCCATTCCTCCTCTGCACTTCTAGCAGCGCTACCTGTTTTTAATAATGGCGATATTTGAGGAAAACATCTGTGTTACCTTGCCATGTGACTAGAGTTCAAGAGAACAAGCCACATGCTGCAAACATTTCTTGGAATTGTGAACTACTGTTCTATTCAGCATCCAGCTGGTGGTTGATATTCCAAATACTCATGAGTGTAGATCAGCAAATGCCTGTCTTTCATCTAGAAACTCAGATTCCTGTGTCAACAAGGCCAGGCAGGATTCATGACCATCTCTCCGCCATCTGTGGTTTTGACTTCATATGGTTATGAGACAGATCCAGCTGAATGAGGGGGCTAATTCATAAATGACAAGTAGAGAACCATCACTGAAGTCTAAATGAGTTGAAGGCAGAAGTTACTAATTACTCTCTTTTTAGTCTATTTAGTAATATTCCCAGCAAGTTGTGTAATGAATCTGCTGTGTAACTGGGGACACAAAGGGGTGTCAGCTCATCCTGACATTAACCAAGGCGTAATACTTTGAGAACTGACCATCTCCAGAACAATGACGAGATTATTCAACTCTAATTTAATGGAAAGCAACAGCAATCATCACCATTCTGGGATAATCCAGAACTGCACAGGACAGAACCATACGGCAGTTCTCAAATTTCTAATACGATTGCTATTGAAATTCAGAAAAGTTCCATTTCCTAACTTATGACTCGGGAAAGGTCATGCTTTAGCATCTGTCCTATTTCTGATCATCTCCTGGCACTGGCTAGACATATACTTGGGCATCATCTCCATGAAGTTTGTTTTCTTTTCAGCCATGTGCAATGGAACAAAAGGAACTTGGGAGAGAATTATGGTTATTTTTGCATTCTCCTACAAGTCTATCTACTTCCTATCTCCAAAGCTCCTTGTAAAACAATGGATTTTCCAGTACATTAGGACTTGCCACTAGCCCAAGGATTTTCGCTGCTCCTGGCAGCCCACTGCATTGGCAGAGTTCCCTCTGTATCCTCGACCTGCTGCTGATTGATCCCCGTAATCCAATCCATTTTCAACAAGCCACTTCAGCTCCAATAAAAACAAGGGGCTTTGCTGATTGCTGGTTTCAGCTGCAGCTGTTGGAGCCACAAATCTAAAGAGAAATATTTTAAGTCTATTTGTAAAAAATCTACTGGTAAAAATAAAATGATTCACTGCTTTTATTCAGTTAAGCTCAAAGGGAAATTAATTACAGCTTCTTTTTATGCATTGTACCTTCTTTATTATTTTATTCCTGTATACCTCTTTCGGTGCTATCATGGTGTTCCTCTAAGTAAATAAGTAAGGAAATGTTAGGACTAAATTTCCCCAGGGCTTTGGTTTATGTAACCATGAGATAGCTTGCCTAGCATGGGTGCTACAAACATTTCCTAGACTTTAAATCTTTGATTTAGAAGAGACTGTTCTAATCTGCCCTGCCCCTTCTACAAAGCACTAGCCAAACAAAAATCCCACGTTGCTCAAGAATCCTTGCACTACAATTACAATTTCTATCTGAGCTGGGAAAAAAAAAAAAACATTGCAAGATACAAATCCCAACATCCAGACAGGAAACTAGAGACAATTCCCATTGCCTTCAGGTACATTATTCCAGTTCTGCAGTTACCTGCAAAACTGAGTTCTGCATTTTATTTCCAGACTGAATTTGACAAGCTGCAGCTTTCAATCATGGGATCTAGCAAGGGTTTTTGTTGGTGGTGGTGGTATAGAATAAAGCACTTACTCCATGTAGAAAGTTTAGATAGCTTACAGATCAAGTCCTCTGTTTTGGGAAAAGATTTCAGAGAAGAGCCAATGCTTTCTCTCCCCTTTGTAATGAATGTTCTTAGATTCAGACCAACATTGCTCTTTCTCATATCTTTTCCAGCCTTCTATAACTGTATTTCTGCTATTAATATCTGTGGCACCATTGGTTTGACTAAGGTTGCTGACAATATAAGGGACTGGGATGGGATCTCCCAAAGTAGTAGACATATTTTGAAAACAACATATTCCACAACCACTTCTAGCACTAAAAGTCACAAAAGGAAAACTGGTATAGCCTGATACATCCTAAAAAAAAGCAGTACAGAGATGTCTACAACAGATAGCTGTCAACTATGGTATAATCTGTTTGAGCTATACATTTTGGGGGGTAATTTGTGAGTTACGTTGATTCACTGCAGTAGTCAGTGGCCTTTGGCTAAGAGTTTAGCTGTCCTTTTTTTTTTTTTTTTTTTTTTTTAGTAGGAACCATAACTGTACTTGAAATCTGAACTTCCTGCATCAAGACAACTATTAATACCTACAAAAGTAGATCATGTCAGAAGACAGCATGGTTGGCGTAACTTACAAAAAAATTTCTTTTTTTTTTTTTTTTTTTTTATGGCTGTTGTGTGCAATAGCTAATTTTACTATGGAGGGCAAGGAGGCAGTAGAAATAGGAAGTATGGGCCAGAGAATTGTATTGGGAAAATTATGAAAGCCAGTGAAATTTTTTTCATTGAGCCTTATATGCTACATTTGGCACGGCAGGGGTTTAATGAAATTTTATTGATTCCAAGGCAAAGTTCCAATGGACATCTGCCAAGATTCCTGGGGGTCTCTGCTGAGGCTGGAGACCTTAGATGTGCTGATCCTTGGCTGTAGCCCTTCTGTTAATGGGTCTGTCCTTCAGACAACAGACCAGGAAAACCCCAAAGAAGCTGCTCTGTAAAATTATATTCTTCTCAGCAGTGCTGCTGCCATTTGCTCAGAAACTAAAAAGATTATAATTTCCCAGAGCACTTGTAGGGTCTGGGGAACTTCTGGTATATTAAGAACTAAAAGGAGAATAATTTCTGTTCCAATTTAGCCAAATATTTGGGGGCAGAGGGAAAAAAAAAAAAGAAATCCTTACAAGCTGAGAAGCCCTGTCCCTCAATATCAGCATAGAGCAGAGAAACAGTAACTCAGAGTTTAAGTATGAAAAAATATTTCTTTTGGTAAATGGGAGAAGGATGGAGAGCTGATCACCCAAAGACACAAAAAGGACCATCTCAGATAGTTTCCTTGCAAAAGAGATGACATATATCAATTTGCAGTGAGGGGGAACGGAGCTGTCACTACCAAATAAACTAGAGCAGTAGAGAAAGATATAATATCGCCTACTCAATTTCACAGCCAAGAAAGTCTTTTAAACAACTGGTAAGCTTTGAAAAGGACACTTGTATCAATGAAATAGTTAGTTTACAGTCTTGAAATACACTCAGTAGATGCCAACTGTATCCATCCCTGAACAGAAATTAAGTAGTAGAGATCTAGAGTTGTCCAGAGAAATTCATCACAAAGAGATATGCTCTCTCAAAGCTTGCAACTGGGAAGCAAGTTCTGTTGTTTTTAAACCACAAAAGTCTCCCGAGGGCCCAGCCTGAGGAGCTGGGGGGTTGTTTGACATCTGCACGTTTGGGATCCACCCAAGCCTTAGGTCTCTTTGACCATAAGAAGCATGTTTATTGGGTGGGGGAAGGAACTCTTCAGGTCACCCTGCCCTCAACTACAGCACAAGATTTCCTCTCTTACAGTATATCAACAATTAATTTTTCTAAGCCTCTTCTGAAGCAAGATAAACATAATCAGAGTGGGAAGAGTAAGGCATAACTAGAATAACAGCAGTAACCTTCATTTAATTGAATATCTATCTTCCCTTTTAAAGAGTCCTAGGATAGGGGGTGAGCTTTTGAACAGGTATGTCTCTCTCCACACAATGTAGTTTTATTGTGGCACTCTTACTAATTTTCATTTGTCTAATGTTATCATTTGCTCCATGTTGGGCTCAGAGGGACTTCTTTCTGCAGATCTCATGAAGCTTCAAAGGAGAATATGAGTCAATTTCGTGGAGGATTGCGGTTCTCCTAAATTAAACTTTTCTCCTTGTAAAGAGTTTTATCCAATGGGTAGTTAGGGGAGAATTTACTACTGTGGTAAGTACGCAACTCACTGCAGCAACCAGTCATCACTTAACGTGTAATTCTCAGTTCAGATGACTTTCATCATTAGCTGAGAGAGAAATTAAGGCTTACCCTTGTCCTCCCTCCTTTCCCCTCCCCCCTGTTTTGTGTAAACAGAAATGTTTTCATGGGATTTTCGCCCAAGCAGATCAGATTTTCCTGCTAAGGGGAATTTACATATTCCTTGCTTTGTTTCCAACCTCTCAGGAAAAAGAAAACAAAACCAACAAAACAACCAAAACCAACCATTGTCACACTGTACATATCCAGTTCTAAGCAAAAAACACCGATTAAAGTAATTAGTTTTACTGTAAACAGCCCCAAAGAAGGAGATCTCACAAAGATTTTGCTTCCCACATTCTCTACAGCGTATAGGAGCCCCCCACCAGAAAGTGAGGAACCGAGGGGTTGAGTAATGTGTGGTGAGAGAATATGCACCTCTTCATAGCAGTGGCACCCAAGAGCTGGGAAGTGAAATCAGCTGAAACAGCGTGTCCTTGGGCAGCCTCGTGTCAGACAGTTGACAGGGCAGGGTCACTGCTCCACGGAACAGACGACATCTACTCGGCGCTCACATTTCCTTCATTCTCAGATGGGGTCAACTCCCCTCACCTCAGTGACCTCGTAATCTTGTTTCTACCTTGTCTGTGCTTCTTTAAAGTCACCATTTAAAAAGCTCTTTAAACAACTGGCCGTTCAGCAGCAGAAGGAGGGAGGGAAGGAAAAGTTGAGGCCGGAGCAGCAAAACGGGGTATGAACTTCATTCTATCAGATTTTCAGAGACAGCCCTGGCTCCCAGAGCTTGAGAGAAGGGGCAGATTTCCCACGGCCAGTTCAGCATTGCTGGAGGTTGGGTGGGAAAGGAAGCAGGTAGAGAAAAATTTCAGACTAAATGTTAGGTGCCAGGCTCCTCTGTGCCCACACACTGGATTCTGCCCAGTTTTGTGGCAGAGACTGATCCAGTAATGTGGAGGGAAAAAAAATAGATCTGAAAAACCCCAATTCACTTCAGATCAGTTAGGAAAACAGATTACTATTAGACAGTTATTTTTATACCATCTCTATGGAACAGCCAGCTCCCAACTGATGTGGATTCAGAGAAAGCCAACTTGGAATGAAACTGCCTAAAAGTCTCTAAATGTTTCAGATCATTGCATGGTACAAACTACAGGCAGTAGTGAAGCTTGGCTTAAAGTGGCATTTATGCAGAGGTGGAGAAATGGATTAAATTAACTTGGGAGCGTTCCACTGCTTGGGTTGGAGATTCCCATTAATCGTATCAGTCTGTACCCAACACAAAAAGTCTGCGTGTAGAGACTATCCTCATAGATGTGATAGATGATAATAATTAATGAAGGCAGGTGGTTTAGGCATAGACTCAAGGCCCCTACTGTTAGAGAACCACTGACTTCAAGGGAATTACTTTAACCCTTGAGATGGAGAAAGACAGTTTCTATTTACTTTCGAGTGAAAATGACTTTAGAAAGCAATTCCATCATTGTTCCTCTGCTACAACAAATGAAAGTTTGTGCTCAATATTTGGGCAAGATGTGGTACAGGAAGAGTTCAAAAACACCAGTGTATAAGTGGTTATAAAGCTACCAACCTTGCCACAGCTCTGGGCCCCTATAGTGATATTGCCAAAGAGGGACTCGCCCATACCATGTGGCCCATCAGTACCAAGGGTTTTATGGCAGAAAACCCTACAGACTCCCCTGCTTAAGCTTAATGGATTTCCATGTCCTCTGTGCTCTTCCAGTCCCATTCCTTTCCCTCCTAAAACTTACATCCTCACCTCAACAATTACTCCTTGTTATTTTATTTGAGACTGATTTCTCCTTTATCCTTCCATGTTGTTTACCACAGGCAATGAGCAATGCACAACCCCAAAACTAGATTTCACTGTGATGCAAAGTTGACATTAATGTTTAGTTTCTAGCTGAATTAATTACTCTGATCCAGTTACACTCCTTGTTAGAATGCCAGTGCCATCCTGAGCACATCTATATAGTGTTCCTTTGTATGGTATGAATATACTCTGATTTCTTTAGTCAAAGCATTTGGCCACCTAAATCTGAGGTGGGAGGTGAGGGTGGATTTAATTCATCTGCCGCCTCAGAGAAGTGAAGATCTTTCACAGCCTCAAATTTCAGTTGAAAAATGAGAAGGAAAGCTGCTTCGGAGAAACTGCTTGAAAAGCAGCAATCAGGGAGAAGGGATGGTGCGCGAGAGAAGAGAACAGGGTTACAGGATGGAGTAGGTTTAGGAATTACTGCACATGTTGAAACTGACAACATAATGCATGTCACGTAATTCAGAAATGGTGCCATTTCCTTGAAAAATCAGAAGCTAATATATGCAGCCCTACACTGCACAAAAATCAATCTTTCACCTTGCCTTGGAAAAAAAAAACCACGCGCTATGATTTATGGCAGAGGAAAAGAAGCTTAGATTTTCTTTGACTTCATGCAATACTCCTTCCACATGTCTAATGTACTGCCTGCAGCGATGTTTCTTGTGGAAGGTGAGTGTGTGTCAGCACTGCCCCTAACAGACTTACACAGACAGATGAGTTTTTCTTACGTTCTCAGCTTTTTCTTTTCCCTTTTTTTAATTGTGATTTCTTACTTTTCTCTTTTAAACAATTTATTGCCTTTGCTCTTCCAATCTGCACAGAGTTTTATTTGCACTGATTTAAGGTTCTTGGACACTTCTTGATGATAAACATCTCTCGTGAAATACCCATGAAGAATGACTTTGCTTTGCAGTGGGAGCTATTTTGTTCTGAGTTTGACCCCACAGGCCACACCTAGAGGTAAGAGAATAAAGTCCTTAATTGCAGTCAATTACATCTTTGATCCTTCTACTGTGCTGGCCCACAGAAGGGCAAATGTAATAATTCTGATTATTTTTTTACTGTAAATAAGCCCATATTTCTGAACAGTTGTAAAGCATTCATTCCTGTGTTGCCTAGGAAGAATGACATAGAGCAGCAGGTTTTGCAATAGAGGTGCATGAATGGCCTTCCAGTAGCACTAATAAAAGCAACACTTTGGAAATTATCTCTGCAAATCCAAATGCAGACATGCAATAACTGCTGGTCACTCCTGGTCTGGAATGGGTTTGACCTGCTGACCTCAGGGTGAAAGGCTCTGTACTGCATTACCACTCCCAAGAGCTCTCTGACTCTCTCTGAGGTTGAGGTTTTTATTATTTTGTAGTTAACCTCAAGACAGCATCACCTACAATGGATAACATCTGCAGAACGCTATCTAGGCATCTGAAGATTTTTTTCCTTTACAACTAATCACTGGCACTCAATGAATCTGAAGGTTAAAAAGAAATTGTACGGTCAAATACTCACTACAGAAACAGTGAAATCAGAATGTGTGTGTGGGGAAATCCTTCCTGCCACTGGTATATTTTTTCACTTATTCATAGGGTCTTGAGGTTTCTTTTTGAGTCATGGAAGATATAATGACTTGGGGTGAATTCATTAAAATTTATTCCTTTTAGCGAGAGAGAACAGATCAATCACTGCCCTCGAAAAATATCCAACAAACTATTATAGATGAACATCCAGAAAGTTTTCATTTGTGTGATGCCTGTACTTCTAGGTTCCGACTTTTACCACTCATTCAGCTATTCAGACATTTCACTGATTCGTTCTGATGCACTGTAGAAGACGCACACCAACAAGTTTGCAGTGGGACAGACACCATGCAAATACACGCTAAACACACTCTTCCAGGTTAGAAGCAGTCTCTGCTTAACAGGTTATTCCAAGCAGCCCTTTTGGTCCTAAAATGTCCACTCCTACAATTCAGAGTAGGTTTTCTCAAAATGCAACATAGAAAGTATTGTCCAGCATGACAGAAGTCTTAAACATACCAAAAACCACAAAAAGCAACAAAAGTGTCCTGTACATCTTAATGACTTTTTGTCACTGGCAAAAACTATTTAAATGCCCACATGGCATTCTGCAAGGAGGCTGTTAGTGGTCTCATTGGGGAGCTAGTCACAACAGGAATGAAAGAAGAACTACTTTCAGTGACATTAGGAGGACTGTATAGAACTTAAATTTATTAGATCTGAGCACTGGAAGCAATATTTCCCCCCATTAACAATGAGCCTTTATTAATTCTGATTATTTGGGAAGCTCTGCTTTTGTACCTTTGTATACAAATGACAAATCATCACTCAATGAGCATGAACTGATTTCACATTGAACTGTCCATCTCCTAAGTATCAAGATGTCCAAGAAAGAAAATTCGCTTGCTATTCCCAGCAGTGCTTTGGGATATAGCCTGCAAAAGCAGTGGGAATTAGACAGGAGGAAGCAGCAAGATATTTTCCCCATTACATATTCACCCATCAATCATAGTTCCCTTTGAAACCTGGCTACTGGCCACTGGTCCCTGCTGGGAAAATGCTAGAATTAAAAGAAAAAAGGACATTTTTCCTCTTTGTGCCAACTTTCAGCGTAGAGTTAACTTGAAGCTGCAAGTAGCACAGCCCAGCTCCTCTCTGGCAGATCTCTGAGAGGAGATCCATTGTGGAATTTCACAGCTGGATCTCAGCATCTCATTTTGCTCTACGGTCTGACATTTTGGACAAGTTTCACCATTGTTTCCCCAAATTTTCGTCTGAAACTTTATTAAAAGAATAAATTAAAAAGAAGTTCAGTCCATCAGAGAGTGTGTTCTGTTAAATTTCTTTTTCCCAGTATAACAGGAGGCCAATGAATAGAGAACTGAGGGCGGACACATTGCTGTAGATATGGTATAGAAGAACAAATTAGATTTAGAGAAAACCCCAGCTGTTTGAACCAGATGGCATTTTCTAGCCCAGATTTCTAGACTTCATAAAGCCGTCTGGTTGGGTTGGAGAAGCTGCTGACTCTGGGGTGGTCATTTTTTTTTTTTTGTGGCAGGAAAGGCAAAAGTAAATATCACTACCTCTTGGATGAATGAAACAGCTTCAGGGAACACAGAGCCAACAGTACTGTGGGGAGATGCAGTGTATGCCCAAGCTTCTGATCTCGTTTTTGACACTGAGGAACTAGGAGGAGACCAGGCCACAAGTCAGATGGGAAAATATGACCCCAGGAAGTGGTAAAACCAAAATAGTCAAGGCAGAAGAATGTTCCTGGGGAAATTAGGAGTACACAATGTGAGGATGACAACTTCTAAAACGGCCCAAAACCAACATTTTAGAGCAGCCAGATGTCTAGTCTGCAAGCAAAGAATCTCTCTAGGATAAGTCTAGCTCATAGGCAGAGAATCTTTCTTCTATACTTCTTGCTTTGCTTTTCCATTTTGGAGGTTTATTCTGTCCAACAACCCCTCTCTTTGCACTTATGTGGCACCTGGAGATAGTGACTTTGGAACAGGTGAATTTCCACATTCCATATTTATATTTCAGACATCCAGGTGGTGTCGGGCTCAGTGGTGAATCTGGCAAGGGCAAGTATTTTCAAGGAAGATTGAAACTGGCCTTGAGAAAATCTCTTACAAGACAGCTATTGATCATTCTTGATGCAAATAATTTCTCACTATTGGCAAAAACAAGGGGTCCCCTGTATTCCTTCCTGTATCATCACCACTTAGACATAAGGCACTCTGATAATCAATTCCTGGGCTTTCTGGAACAAAAGACAAAAGAAAAGAAAGGAAAAAATAATAAAGAAGTTGGCATTCAAGTTGACTGTGCTCTCTTCAAAGTCCTGGACCAGCTCTGACCATCTCCTGGATCTGCACTCTCTCAGTGGAATGGAATTTACCAATATACCATGGTTGTTCTGGCACCTGTTTCTCTGCAGCAGCTATAAATCTCCTGCAGGTCACAGGACTCTGTAAAAGGAAAAAAAGTTACCCAAGTGTTCTTGGCCTGGGCCTGGAGATCAGGAGAGGGACAGAAATACATGTCTCATCCAAAGAAAACTCTGCCTGGCTTTACACTGCTAATAGTTCAGTAGGAAAGTCTGTTTAACTATGCACATCCTGCAAAGGTTTCTGGGATATAACCTGTTAGACCCTCACCTAGAACACATTTCTTCAGCTTTTGAAGGCTTGCTTGTCTGCAGGGTGTCTGCCAAGCAAAAGAAATGAAGAATAGGGAGCAAAGAAACCCAGTGGCAGCTGTGCATCAGGTCCCAATTAAGACATCAAACTAAACCCTTCAGCCCTAGTTCTCAAACATCCTTGTATATAATATTTCCCATGAGGCTGGAATTCTTCTGTGAGGTTTATGCTGGCTTTAATGTATAGCATCAGGGTTCAGTAAGTTTTCATGGCATTCATTTTGCTGTTTGAGACAGCAGGGTATGTTTTTTCATGCCCACCCCTCCAATTAAAAGATAAGGGCATGTCCTATGTTATAGCATGACTTGACTTGGACTGAGGGAGCAGGTCTGAACCGTCTGACACGGAGCTGCATTTGAATCTGCCACTGAGTCATGCTGGTTCTGCGAATTTTAACGTCCTAAATCGTGATCCTAGCCCTAGCTTTACAATATTCATTTCATCCATTACGCACTCAATCAAAAGGGAATTCAACTGCCAGGATTAATCTCACCTAAGACTAGGTAGAGAGGGCAGGTCATTGTTTGAGAGCCTGAGAAGTCTATGGGGTAGAAGTCCACTTACTGTGGCTTCAAGTGACAACCACCTGATTGAGTTTAAGACACCCCCTGTACAATCAGTTTGTGAACCAGTGCACTTTGGACCAAATGACCACTTCAGTTCAAGGCTGAAGTTTAGAGACAATTGATCAATACCTCTCCGTCACGGCATCTGATTCGGGTTCAGGTCCCAAGGAATATTTTGCCCTGATCTCACAAAAAGTCCCATCTGCACATCCCCTGCATTATTGCAGGAAATCTTGTATTCCCTACCATTTTCTACAGCCACAGTATCACTGCAGACTCTCACCATGAGGACAGTGCAAAGTGCCTGGCTTACCAGCAGAGTGAAACCATACATTGCTCCCTGCTGAGAGGACCTAAGTCATCCAGCTGTCCTCAGTAACAATTAACTGAATAATCCTGCAGGAGATCACTTAAAATTCCTCTCATTGCACTTATGAGACAGCCCTGCTGTGAACAGGAGCAACATGCCCAGAGTCAACTCCCACTGCTTCACAACAAAAAACAGATTTGGTTCGAAAATAACAGCACTAAAAACATCTACACTGCCAAATAGCTAAGCTCCCTGGTTTATTGTCAGATCCTGATTCTTCAATTGTCTATAGTGCTTCTCCTTGGGATCCCTTGGGGAGTGGACTAGCTAATTCCTTCAGAGAAATCTCAGCACATCTCTAGAAGCAACTTGTTCTAGCAACCTCTGCCATTAAGAAGGTAGGAGCACGCTGTTCACCTCCCTGAACACTGTCACAGTGGGACATCCCTCATTTCAAGCCCCATGCTGTGAACCATATCCTTAAAACAAAAATGTGGCTACTGTTACAGGCTATGACACAGTCTGCATCTTTTTCCATAAAAAAACTACCTGAAATAAGCATACAAATAAATTCTTCTAATATCTCAAAGCCATAGAGATGTACATGTGGCTCAGAAGGGACCAAGAAAAGTATCATGAAGCACTAGACAAGGCTCACTTACTTTGGAGAAGGCTACCTTTGAACTTAGCGAGTGCAAACCAGCTTTCTCTATCTAGAGCCAGGAGTCACTCCTTGGAGAAGCAGAGATATTGCTGACAAAAAGCCTAGTAGCACTGTGATTCCACCAGTCTTCGTGCCCACTACTCGATCTCCCAGCAACAGCACTCTGATGGAGAACAAATACAAGTTCACTGTTGCATGGGCATGCAATATGATGTTTAATCTGGCAGTACACCAGGCACAGGAAGACAGACAACGTCTGAAGCAGAATAATGTTAGAGAGGGTTTAACATGATTTGTCTGCTCCATTTCATCATAGTATCTGCCTGGACAAAATCCTTTCTCTGAATTTCTTTGAATTAACCAAGTGAACCTGAATCGTTTCAGTACTCTACATGACAGGGAAAACCTAGGATGTTTCTGATCTTGAACTTAGCATTCAAAAGCCATCTTCAGTGTCTGAACTTCCTTTTAAAACTTGGAATTCAGCTCAACTACTTAACAGTCTAAGTTTCTGCAGCTTTTATATGACAAATAAGCCAAATAACTTTGCTAATTTCAAATAACTATGCATAATTTCTCTGCCCTTATTGAGAAGGCATTGAAAACCTTCCTTGGAGCAAGGTGGTTATCCAAAACAGGGGCTGACAAGGCAAAATAGCTCTTTCAGATCTAGTCTAAGGTTGTAAATGACAAAAGCTGTATGAAAATCAGCATAGTGTTGTAGCCAAAAATGAAGAAGAAACACCCAGCAGGAATTTGGGTAGATTGCTGTCGAAAGGAGGTCTTCACAGTACTGGTCTCTGGCTGCAGATTGAAGCATCAACAGTTTGAGCTCACTTTTAAACATATGCATGATATCAAAATGTGATCTCTGGACATAACTGTTATTCAGAATTAAAGACATAAACATGTATTTCTAGGAGTAGCAAAAATAATGGTGTGGTTTCCTACAGATGAATGTCTAAGGCTAAATTTCTTTGCTGTCTAACAAGAGTGAGCTTGGGCTGTAAATTGTCTCATGTTACCCAGCCTCTGATTTCCATGACATTTCTAGCAGCTTTATATTTTTGGAAACTGCGCTCCTCTGTTATGCTTGTGGTTAAAATAAATCAGCAGATTTTAACACTGTTTGGGCAGGCGGGGGGCGCGGGGGGATGACAGAGAGACACACACATATGGAGCATGTAACAGCATGTTTCTCGCTTCCTTAGGAAACCAGTCTTAAAAGATAAAGATGGCAGAGCCCTACCACATTCTGCTTAAGTGGAGTTTTAATTGGTGAGATGGATGTCAAGAAAATCCCCTTACTAAAGAAAAGTAAGAAAAAAAGCTTATTGCTCTTTTATGAGTCATCTCTATCCAGCTCCTTAAACGACACAACTAACACCTTTGTTGGAGGTAGAGTAAGAAAAAGATGAATTACTTCTTAAAATGCAAGTCAGATGATGAGGATAAAGTTTTAGAGTGGATAATTCCCCTTTTCAACACCGGATTCAGGCAAAATTAGTTGTTCTGAGTATGATCTAAGGTTTACCCATCAAGTTACTTCCTGGGGTTAAACATATTAGAGAATTGGAACAGTTAAGGAAAAGCCTCTGCATACACTTTCGTAATCTGATTTATGTTCTCTTTTATCTCAGACTCCACCTCTTCAAGTCCTCTTCCCACTAACCTACTGAAAGTACAGAAAAGGAAGGCAGGACTTGGAACATTCCTGAAATTGTCATTGCAAGACACACATCAGTAATTTACCTGGCAACACCCTCCTGGGGAGCTCTTTGGTTTGAAGAGAAAAAAACACAACCAAACCCCCACACACCCTCCGACAGTAAGTTTTTTTATCAATAAATTAACGGTAAGTTATATATCAGAGGATTGTAAACTAGTTCAGTGAAATTAGGATGTGACTTACAGACCAGACTGAATTTGCATATGTTTTTCAATGGCTAAAAGCAAAAAAGCCCCATCAGGAACAACAAATTATTCTTAGTATTGCAAAACACTACTAAGTTTGATGTGAGCTGTGGATTGCTAAGTATTAATTGGTCAAGCAAAATAATGGCTCCATAATAATTTTGATAGCATTTATTTCTTTTTTTTTAATATGTTATGGCATCTGTCCATGAATGCAGGACTTTTAGGAGACCTTGCTGTAGGGTTCTGTCTGATTTTTAAGACTCATCTCTTTTAAGACTAGTCTGTGTGAGCCATTGAATCTCTTTTGAGCACTCTTATGATGCATGTGTGCTTGTCTAGCTCTACCTCCTCGTGGTTCACCTGCTCATCCTCAAGGTCAGTCCTGACCCTGAAGCATTTTAAAAATTTTCTTTCCCTAATCAAAGGAGGAATCTTGGCACTGTGAAGAACAAACCAACACAGAAAGGCTTCACATATTCTTTCTACACAGTAGCATTTGAACCTCAAATATAAATAGGATTGCATATTAGTAAATGGTAAGTCACGGCACTGTTTCATCCTTTACTTGAAAGTCCTTGGAAGAGTTAGCCAGTGTGCAAGGAAACAGGACTGGCAGCAAGACAGATGTGCTCCTACCTTTTATTATTTATCACCCAAATGATGCTTTGATCAGCCTCTGCGGGAATCACAAACTCTTGCCAGAGATTTTATTTCCACGGAAACCATCTCCTCCAGTTCCCATGTTAGCCAGCTCTCCTTGGCAGTGCCTACCTCACCACTGTGGTATGGCTCCCACTATTTGGTGTCAGTAGAGGATCGCTTATGCCAATTGCACTTTGGTAGCTCTATGCCAGCACCTGCAGGGTGCCTCAGAGGAGCACAAGGAAAGCAAAGATCAGTACTAAAGTCAACAGCCAACACTTGAACTACATTCAGGGTCTGTGTGTTGCACAGTGTTTCCAGTCTAACAACATTACTCCCGAGCAGTACCTCCAGTCCACTCCCAAATCACTAGAGAACAATCCAGCCACAAATGTTTTTGCAGGCGGGAGAGGAAAAGGGACAATCAGCAGGAAAAACAGAAGGGGAAAATGAGGCCATGGGAAGCTTCTGAAAAATTGTTGGTCAAGTCAGTGATTTTCAATCTGTCTGTGGCCATTATTTCTGCCAGTCTAATACTGTTAAATGCCCTTTCATCTGTCATCTGAACTGGTCTGGGTCCCCAACAGCAAGAAAGGATGAAACCAGCCATGGGGTGATGGAGGAGGAAATGGGAGTGAGAGTGAGGTACTGACTGATAAGGAAAAACATTTGCCTCTCCCTGACCTGGCTATGGCCCAGAGGTAGGTGAGAGTCTTCCAGGGAAATTCCTGGGAGCTGCCCAGCTCGCTTTTTGACCAAGGAGGTCCAATCTGGAATCAGCTTTGTTTAAGCCAAATGTGCTTGGTGAAAGGACCATCTTTTCCCTCTCGCACAGCATGCTGCCCCTGGCTCCATGCCACTGCCACACTTCAAACACAATCAAACACATTCCCAAACATTTTCCTGACTCCCCTCCTTTTGGAAGAAGTTCCCAATTGTTCAGATCGACCTTGTTGTTTTCCTATTCCCCTGGAAAGAGCTTGGGAAAGCAGACACCACGCACAGCCTTCTGATGAGGTGAGATAACTTTGGTTCCAGGGAGATTTCAACAAAATGTCACAGCTGTGTTTGACATCGGTAAAACCCGGGCAGAAAGCATTTTGCTTTGAATTCTAGCACTTGTTTTGGCTGAGCTGGGCCTTATCCTAAGGCAACAGTCCATGTATTTGACTATGCTGTGAGGCACAATCCTTCAATTGCCTAATGTTCACAAATCTGTTATGCTGAAAAAGATCTATCCTTTACTCATCCAACACAGTCAGCCACCTTTGTTGGGATCCTGCCCAAGTTTATTTAAGAGGAGGAAAAAGTTATTATGAAAATTACCGCAGCATTTTTTTCTTTTTGAAATGAAACATTTTTGTATCAATGCATAAACCACAAGAATGATCATCAGTTTAATAGTTTCCTGCGGGTGAACTCTTTCAAGTTGAGCTGTCAGTTAGGAGCATGGGTGGGGAGCCCATTTGGAGGAAAAGTGAGAATAATTCACTTTCATAACACCCCCTGAAGGCAGCCAAAGATCAGAATTACTCTGGGACGACTTGCTACACCCTCTACGTGTGGGCAGGTCTCAGCCTTCACCATTCAGCAGCATCAGCATGTGCTGAGGAAAAGCCATTCTTTAGCAGGTTGATAACTCTGAAAACAAGTACACGATGTTCTCTGATCTGCAGGTGAACAGAAAACACTGCGCCACTGCATTTGTGCTGCTGCCCCGAGAGATGAATCATTTCCATGATGCAGAAAAGGAGGTGTTATGTGGGCAGTCAAGATACAGGGCAAGGTCGTAAAGGAATTTTTCTTTACATATGTTAGTGCGGGGAATTTTTTAACGCAGGTTACATGTGTAACCCAAAATGTGAAGCCCTTCTAAAAAGCAGATTTTTTTTTTTTCTTTCAGAAAAGCTGCTTTTGTTGCATTAGATACACATCTAATCACTTTTTGCATTGAAAATGTTAATTGCAGCCATGTAATTAGTGAAACAATAAATTCTTGGGGGGATGGAGGGAATGTGCTAGTACATTGGGATATTCACCCTTCATCTTCTGGTGAACACATTGTATGTTTGGGACCTTGGGTAGCCAAAATCTCTTCCAGGAGCGGCCACGTGATCTTCCATTGACCTTGCAAAGGTTTTCATCCCCAAGCTGTCAGAAAGGGCTTTTAATTCTGTCTAGAACTTGCTGTCATTTTTCATTGCAAAACCATGGCTTTTCTTTAAATACATGCAAAACCCCAAAATATTTTAGTAAGTGTTTTTATTGAAAACCAGTGGGTGAATTTAGAGCTTTGTGATTTTTTTAAAACTTCAAACATACCTTTCAGCTTTGAAGATGTTTCAGCACTGGCACTGCTTCTTTTACCTCTGAGATTTTTACAGGGTATCTGGACAGAAATGAACATTTTCTCATGCTTACTCATAAAAAGTAAATACCAAGTATATTTCCAAGCCACTAGAAGCTGAGGTGCCTGATTTCCAGGTTGCCCAGTTTCAGAGACATCAGTGGGGCTGATGTTAATGATCTGAAATCAAAGCTCACTTTTTAAAATGTCCACCTGAACTAGTCCATTTTTAATTGTACTACTGAGACAATACTGTTTCCCCATTATAACTCATATTATCATTGCACAAATATGTTTGATCAAGTTTGGAAGAGAGATACAAGAGGAAAAAAATGTTTGTTAAAAATCAAAACCAAATAATGATATATAAGCTCAGACAAATCAAAACTAATGATAGAAGAGTAAACACATGGGTGGGAACAAGACAATGTTAATAGTGTAATTCAGCATTTCTCATTTTTTGTGTTGGATAGGGAATTTTTTCTGTGTTGTCTGGGGTCCCATGAAACTGGGATCCTTTCTTGTGATGAAGTTAACAGAATTCCTGCCTCTGTCCCCTCCCACATGCATTACCGTGGTAGCCTAATGCTTCTCCAAAGCACGTAGCATGTACAGAATAGTCTGCCTAGCCCTGCTCCTGACACACAGAATAACCTTGAGTCAAAAGTCACCTACTGCCTGCACCACAGCTTTTCAAGGGCTTAATAATGCCTACAGCAAAAGTAAGTTGTGGGGTAGTTGCCAGCAGTTTAAAGAAGTTCTGCAATCTTTTGATGGAAGGATGATAACTGAACCTGCATTTGAAATAAATTTTCAAATGTCTTTTTGCTAACCCTTCTTTCTACTTCTCTGTTCTCTAAGCTATAAACAGGGCTTTCCTTTTCCTCTGTGTAATAAAAAGAAAGAATAAAAAGCCCTTTGGCAAAATTGGCATCAGAGTATCTTACTTTAATTAACAATGCAGATTTTAAATAATCACAGATCTTTACCCATTATTTAGACTAAAACATTACCATGATCAAATGTAATTTAAATTATTACTGCTGTGGAAAAAGTTCTGTTCTGGCTTGGTAGGAACAGGGACAGAGATATGAATTGTTTCCATTTCCATTCAACAATTTTCTGTTTGAGGACCCTGAATTTTTTTTCCAGTAAGGATGAAGAATGTTTAGAAAATTCACATATGGGATCCTGTATCACACAGCACGACTGATTTTGCCCCATTTCTAGAAGCCTGCTTCACAGACTGAAAATCACTGACCTACGTGGTCTTTCCCTACATCTCTCCATGCACAACCCCCAGAGTTCAAGCCTGCACAATGATATGGAGTGTGATGACAAGGGATCAATTTTTAGGCTGGAAGTGGACCGAGCTTCACTGCGATGGGTGAAAACTATGACAGAGAGTAGTTTAGAACTCCAGAGCTGCCCAAAACCTGGAGGCTGCAAAGACAATTCAACCTTCATCAGTGGGTAATGCTGCATTGCTTCTGTATGGGTGGGTTTTAAGCTGCAGCTTTCAGAAAGGAGCACCACAGGGAAAGTAGCTGTCACTATCTGAAGATACTGGGTTTCTCATATTTGTTTTTCTCCTTTCAGGTCAGCAAATCTGAGCTCTTTCTGGGAAATCCTGTCATCAGCAGACACTGAGACAAAACCACATCTCCCTCTCTCACTCGTGAAGGAAGCATGACAGCTATGTGCTTAGGCATTGGAGCAGATAGTGAAAACTAACTAATTAACAACATGATTGGGATTTGCCAGAAAAACCTGCTCTACTTAAAAACTGTCAACACGAATTTACAGTTGCAAATACAATTGATCGGGGCTAAAAAAAACTTGTTACCTATATACCGTGAACACAGCTGTTAACTTTACTGACTTGCTGTGGTCACAGTAAACACTTGAGCTCCTGTTGTGCCATGTGCTTTCCAAAGAGATGATAAAGATGGTTCCTGCTCTAAAGAGATGGGCTCTATGCCCAGTTTACATTAGAACCTCCCCCTCTTCTTAAAGAGATCATCTTCCTATGCCTGAACAAGCAAACAAAGGGTATCCAGCCCTGAGAACAATTACATGCCTAGTAGCTTGTGATGTATAGGAATACAAAGATCACACTGTAGAGCTATGGAACATGAGGCTGGCATGTTTAGGAGAGAGGCTGAGGTTTCTAACAGGGAATGGGAGGTCCCATCATACATGAGTTCACATGCAGGTAACACTCAACATACCATGTCTATGCACTGTGCCAAATTTTCTGCTGTATTGACTGAATTTCCCACTTGTCCTTGAGCAAGGACATCTTGAGCACCCCAGGAAGGTGGGCTGAAGGCTTGAACATATATTCTTACTGTACATGATTAATCAAATAGAGGATTTTATTCCTCTGAAAGTGTAGTCTGTGCCTTTTTGCTACCTGGAAGGTTGCACTAAATTAGAGCACCAGTCAAAATTTAGAAGCTACCATTTCTTGTTTGTCTTTGTTTGGAGACATATCTTCAACAGGAACAGTCTTTGAGTACATTTCTTCTCATCATTTTGTGTTGTCAATTGCCTAAGCATCTTGATGTTTAAGAGTTCTCATATCATGCACATCATATTCTGTACTCCTCTTTCACTTGTCTCCTGGCCGCTAAGCAGTCGAAGGAAAGCTGTCTCTAGATTAATTCAGATGCCAAGAGTTACAGATTTCTGTTTTAAGAACTCCTTTCTGGGTAGAGGAATTCAGATTTTATGTACAGCCACACACACATTTATTCCTTCTTCTGCCTCTCAGTAGCCCTTCTCAGTGAGGCCCCAGCACATCTCAGACCTAATGCGCCATCCTCCAGAGGAGATGTTTGGCTGCCCCCAGCAACACCACAATTCCCTTTCTCCTCTCGTATTTCTATTGCTCTTCAAGAAACCCCTGGTCAGGACTTGAAAGAACGTAAGTGCTTCACTGTCAACTGCAGTCTAGAAACTCGCATTTGAGATTATGAGGCTGTGCTGTTCCACAGAGCTGCCTAACTCTGCTGGCATGAAGTCAGTGATAAAACTATCATTGGCTTCCACAGAAGCTAAATCAGGCCAAAGCAAGGAGCAAGGCGTACTTGAAAAATTCACCTGCAAGGTCTTCTGGCCATCAATGGTGTATGGCAGCACTTCATCCCTATCTGGTTGCCGTGTGTGAGGCTGGGGTTGGAACTGGTTCTACTCTGACTCAGTTTTTCCATATAGCTTCCCGTAAAACAGAGTACTATTACAGAATTAACAGAAGTTTTTACAGATCAAAAAACCCCAAACAAACCCATGGTGAGAAACAAAATATTGCACAGATGAATCATGACGAGGTTGAAGCAACAGAAACTTCCCTATCAGCCTAAAGAGTGGGAAACATTCAGTTTCATTGCGGTTTCTTCTTTTAGATACTGCAGGCAAAGAGGGGTATCTGGTTATTGTTAGTGATGAGAGGAAGGTGGGGAGGGGCTGGGAGTCTCAAAGCAGCTCCAGAAAGCATCCAGGAGACAGGATCTCTCCAGCAGCCTGTTGCTCAGTGCATGCTCCACAGGCTGGACAGCAGATTACGCAGACAGCTTTCTCTGGCTTGGGTTCCTTCCAAGATCAAAAATTGAATCCACCTGAGGTAAACGGACTCACAAATCACCTTATCTCGCGTGACATGACGGACAGATGTTTTCCTGTTACACTGAACTGCACAAATGGGACATGTTTTCCTCAGGTCATGTTCCCAGGTTAATGCCTGGCACATGGAGCTGCCTTCTTGCTTTTCTTTGGGGGGAGACCAAATGTAAACAGCAGACATCATGGGCTTGCCAACAAGTCAAGGGTTGCAGAAACCAACTAGAAGATCCCAAAGCTGCTAACAGCATCAAGCCACCCCTGAAAATATTCTTTGTGTTGTCTCATTTGGACTATAAGAGATGGAAGCAGGGACATGTCCATTTTTAGATGTTCATACAGCCAGGACTGCAGTAAGAAACCAAAGTCCATCCTGCCTTGTGACTGTACATGAACTATGCAAATATGATATCCACTCTTTTCCCATTTTCTGAATTGCCACACATAAAAAAAGAGGGCTTCTGAGGCCAGATGAGCACTGCTGTGTTCACAGGATTTGAGAAAGAAGTCTACACTGGGATGTAATGATGCTTGTAGTTGCTACTATGCGCACTTATTGACTGCTCCCCAGCTGTGGAGACAGGGGTTAGTATGGCATCAGGACATCCTGCTGCAATGACACATCAGACCTGGTCCCTACAACAGGACAGTGACTGTCTGGCATCCATTCTCCATCCCCCAATCAGCAAATTCTCTTCTAGAAGCTCAATAATAACCTGCCACAGTAAAGCAGAAAGACTTTAAGGTAGTAAATTGGGGGAGCATTTTTAACTGCAGGGGATAGTCCCATCAGCAAAAGGTAACCCCTAATTCAGCACCTTTACAGTCTGCCACCTTATCCTCCTAAGAGAAGGCTCTGGTAAGCAATGTTAAATATTTAAATTATTGCTCCCTTTAACTTCTCTCTCTTCAGTGACTGAAGACAGCACCTACATAAACAGGCTCCCTACATGTGGTGATATGTTTGAGTCATGTGAATTGTCCTCCTTCCTTGTATTTCATCCCACACCAAAATGCTATGGGACACTAGGAGCTTCCTTGCTCACGGAACTCAAGGCAAAACCTTAGGAAAGGTCATGATTTGAGGGTGTTCAGCTTCTTCCAGAGCAGGGGCTTTCATTTTGCTTTCTCTATAGATTTATGGTCAGGACTATAAACTGCCAGATCAGTGTTATGAAGTTTCTGATGATGAACTAGGGGACTGAACATGCTTCTAACACTTTTATCAAAACTTTGAACTGGCATTTTATGTTGTCCAGCCTCGTGGGCTCAGCTTAAGCTGTTTTGTTAAACAACCAAAATTGCATGAAATATTGCTCAGTGCAGTACAATAGCTGGCACCAGACCAACTGAAAGAAGGAGACAGTTTGATATTCCTTACCTTTTCTACACATGTAGAAATCCTTGCTTTTCTGCACAAACAAGATTTGCATATTCAAACACCCGTGCCCATCAACTACTAGTTTGAAAGAAGAATCCTTGAACATTGTGGTATCTAGCCTTCACAGAGACAAGATGTTTCTAAAATCTCAAGAAATAAAGCAGCCTAAGCCAAGATAGATGAAAAATTCGGAGAATTTATCCTCCCTGATTATATGATCATAAAACTGTTGGCACAAATGTCTCCTACCAATACAGAGCATGACACTTGAGCAAACTTGCCTCTATTGCTTGTCTGGGTTTCTTCAACAAGGGGGCCTTGTCCCCTGGATGTGGATCTGGGTGTAAACTAATGTGTATGCAGTGTGAGTGTTTGGGCAAGGAAAACCCTGGAACAGAACAAGGAGCTAAACAGCTTGCCAGTGGAGAGAGACAACTGAGAAAGCTGACCTTCTTGGAGAGCTTCGTAGAACATCAGGCGCGTGTTACTATATTGAACCCAACCTTCACCACCCAAAAGAATGGTAAATGCAATGAAACCATCTCATCTTTATCCACAAAAAGAACTCCACAAACAAAAGATTAAAAAAAGCCCACCCATTAAGCTATTAATGTTTACATTTTAGACACATCGAAAGCATTTTTTAGCCTTTTTAAGCATATTTCCAGGAAAAGGAGACAGTAAAGTTTTTTCTTAACTGTCTAATAGATCTTCTGCCTGATGTGTCAAGAAGATACACCTCAGTTCTTAATTTTACACTGGAATTCAACTATGCTTTATGGATTTACGTAATTAATGTATTTTATATTATTCAATATTTTACATTTATATTGGCACAGAGGTTTTGCTAATGGTATGTGGAGACTGAATCACCAAATACCTTTAGCCTGCACCATGCACTTAGGAAGCTCTTGAATTAACTAAAAGGAAGACATAATTCACACTGCTAATTTATAATTTCCAAACAAAATGCAGGTTTTTGGCCAGGTATTGCTGAATTTTCTGGAGATATTCAGAAGAGAACCCATATTAGTAGTACTCCATTCTAGCTGTGTCATATTGTACTACCCAGCTAAGTTTAAAATCTTACCATGACAATCTGTCATTTCTGGTAGTATCTAGTAAATTAATTTGCCAGAGAGAGAGAGAGAAACAGAATTTTAAAAATTATAAGATTCATTAAAATTCAAACTGAAATGTCAAAAGATCAAAAAAGGTAAAGCATGCCACTCAAAAAATTGCCCAACTGGAGTCCATTTCCTCCTTCCTGAAAAGAATTTTAAAAAACCAAATATATAGATAGATATATATAGATATATATATCAAGCAGTTTATATTAACCCCAAATTTTACTATTCTTTTGTGAAACAACAGTTTTCCCTGTAGATCAATGGCAATGATTTTAGAGCAATTATTCAATTTCTTGAGTGGCTTAAACAGAGCAATTATTTTCCTAATTCTCATTTATGATAGTAAGCATTGAAGCAGATAGTGAACATTTTCAAGGTCAGAGTCAGAAGTTGTATTAGCACATTCCCGCTTTCAAGTTAAGCACGTGCTCAAGTGCTTTGCTAGGCTGAGACCTGGCACCTGTTTAAATCAAAACATAACTCCATTGAACTCAGTGGTGTTGCATCTGTACGTAAGCAGAATATGTGAGAAGAAAATGAGACCCATATGGCTTTGAAAAAAATCCCAGCAAAATGTTGGACTAGTGTTGAGGATTAAAAGGAGGCCTGAAACTCACAGAACTATCTTTATTTTAGTTGACAGTGCTGTATTTATCTTGTATATCCTATCTGCCTATTATATATTTAAGACAACATAGCCTCATTGATTTATACTAGCTAAGACTTTGACCCTAAAAGTGAATTTTAAATATATTATGAACTCCAGAAATCAAATCTTCAGATCTTGGGAATTACACTCTTTTAATCAGGGAAGAGAAGTGACATCATATGCTTATCGCAGCACAGCTCAAATTTCAAATATTGCACTGCTAGGATTAATCCAGCTGAGTGAACAAATAAAATCTTCAGGACTGAAGATGACATCTGAGCAAACCATGAGGCTTCTGCCTATGAAGAAATGATGGCATTCATTAAATGAACTATTTCTTTCCAGAAAAAATATGAAGAGACATCTCATACACACACAGTAAAAGCTACACTTTGATCGTGAAAGTCAGTAAGATAGTTAATGTACCTTGGACTGAGCTCCACGGTCCACAACTAGATTATCAGTAGACATGTTTAGCTAGACCAGAACAAGCTGTGTTTCCATGACCCCAGGAGAGATATCTTCATCATCATTTGATAGAATTTGGAGATAAATGTCAGTCCTCCTGCTGCTTCCGTTGCTTGTGTTGTACTGTACTTCTTTGAGCTATTTGTGAAGGCTCACTGAATGGACCGATCTGTTTTCTCTACAGGCTATGAAACAAAAGTTCATGATTTCTTCTTGAAAAGGCTCTGTTTCAATTGACCTATTCATTCAAGGACGTAAGTAAGTGATACCTAAAGATAAAAAGAGTCAACCTGGATTCCCAGCTGTTACAGCTTGGCAGAGACCCACCAGCGTCCATGTAGCTAAGGTAAAGATCTGGTACTCTCTGGTTTCCTTAAAGATAAGTCAGGAAACTGAATCAGTGATCTGCTAGTGAAAATTATCTCCTGAAAACAGCATAGTATTTACAACTCCCACTTCTTGCCACGAATGTTTCAACCGAGGAAATATTTAACATGATATGCACAATTCCCACTCATTTACCCTTGTTTACTTGAAAGAGAATTACAAAGTGTTCTCAAGATTACACACACACAGAAAAAAAAAAAGGGCAATACCTAGTGCAGTTGTCTTCTGGTGTTTCAGCACAACCCTGAGGAACACTTCAGCTTTATTCCCTGTTAGAATGATGGTATGCACTTTGCAGAGACCATAAGACAAGAAGGCAATATGAATAATGTGAATATCTGACCACTGTCTCAGATGAGAATCAGATACCTTCTACCTTATGATTGCAGTCACTAGAACAGTGCTACACAAGTTCCTTGCAGAACTGTGATAGCCAGGAAATTTCAATTAGCAAATACGAAGTCAGTAATCTTTTCTACCAGGGGGGTGAGCTGGGAGGTAAACACTGACACCCCAGAGCAGATTTCTGCATGGGCACGTCATTGGTGCATCAATCTGACTTGCTACCCAGTGGAGTACAATACCACCAACGCTAACAGACAGTAAATGTCATTAGCAGCAAAGACAAAAATGACAAAAAAAGGTGTGTCTGCGTGCATTGGATAGATGAGCTGCCAAACCCCTCTGCAAGGAACCAGGGACGCTAGGAATTTACACAGACTCAAGGGGAGAGTGAACAAGTTCATGGAAGCAAAATCCACTGAGATTGCCACCAGACTGTGCCTGCCTTAGCAAGTTCAAAATGGTAACAGTTAGAGATCAGGAATGGATTAGGGAGAGAGATTTGTCATACCCTTTGTTAATTCCCTACTCTCAGCCATAACTGGACACAGGTTCCTGAGTTTGATGGAACTGTGGTCTGGTCTATTATGGCCATTCTCATGGGGCTCTCCATGGCAAAAAATCAGAGAGCTGCTTGGCCTGCAATCTGCCATTTTCTAACAATCATTTGCTGGTTGTACACACACTCAGAAGTATTCTGATCATTACCAGTTGCTTTGGTAGGCCAAATACCAACACAAGAGAAAAAAGAAAAAAAAGAAGAAAAAAGCCTTGGTGGCAAGCATATAAAGGCAGTTGACAATGCCGTACTGACATCGGTAAAGAAACTCTGCTGCCCTGGCAATGCGCTGTCTTGGAAAGGCATCAGAGCCGAGCACGAGCCAGGGGAGCCCTGGGGAGATTAATGCAGTGTGTCTGGAATGAAGGCGACATCCGACTTCGCACAAAAGCAAGTGTCTACAACACAGTTGTCATTACTCTTTTGTGTGCCTGAAAAGACGGGACAATTTATAGCTGTCATGGCAAGCGTTCTAGTCAATTCTTCATGCAATGCCTCTGCAATGCTGGTACAGAAGGGCACGATGAGATCTCCACAACTGTGATCTCAGAGTATTGCCAGTCCTCCTCTGCTCTTCAGGAAATCTGGGGCACGCGTCAGTTAGCAGCAAGTTCAAAGCTATCTCTGATGGCCCACTCTGACAGGGTAAAGAGTTGAAAGGCCCTGAAGAAACACTATCAACCCCTGCTTTAGGCAGACCGTTAGCCACAGGGAACAATGCTGACAACCCTGGCTGGGACAGAAGACACCCTGAGTTGTTCCAGGCCAAGAAGAGTAATGATACAGTTCATTACAAACAGTGACACAGGAAAGTAGGCATAAGAAAGTCAAGAAAGCAGGTTTAAGAGTCAGAAATCTGCAGCATTTGCTACCTTGGGGGATTATAAAACTCAGTTTTGTTTCTCAACTGTAAGGCCACTCAATACTTTCAGGTCCTTGCTCTCCAGAGAGTCAGTAAGTGCAAACTGCCACCCTCTTGATGGACCTGCAGATTGAATGGTGGAGCCAGCACTCTCATCTGCCAAGGCATGGCTTACAGCAGTAGATGGTACTGATCCACTAACCCATTCTGCTAACTCAGGATCCTTATCACACAATTTTAATGATGGCTTTTACTCCTGACCCCCTAATTTCCATTCCCGGAATGGAAAAATAGCCATTCCCTGAATACACCATGTTATCAGGAAGCTTTTCTGTGGAATAGCTGTTGTTGCCCATTTTTCTGAAAAGCTGTGATGTATTCTCAAGCACGCTGTGCTTCTGTGGGATATACTGTCCTTTTGTGCTTCAAGTTCCATTTTGCTCCTCAAATGGGTTATTTCACTGTCGTGACTCATGTAGTAAAAGTTGTACAGAGGCTACCTCTTCAATGGTTGCAAGCTCATGTAGCTCTGGTGGAACGTTGTTACTTTTAATTTCCTAACTGTGCTAGCTGCTTGGCAATCAGGAATTGTGTCCTACTAGTTCCAGCAAGTCCCAAAATTTGTATGTAATTGATCAGCTCCTAGAGAGCAAGTCCAACATGGGAATGTGATGACAAGGGTAAAAGCAACTATATGTGTTCCTTTGCAAGCTGATTTAGCATTCAGTGATGACTTTCACATGTCCTACAGTGGATGGGGATGCACTCTTGATCTGTGTATGGGGAGTGGCTATTTTCCCATGTGTAGCTGGTTTTGTGGAGGTTTCTATAGCACTGCTGACAAAGGGAAATGCACTGGATTTTCACTTACAGAAACACTGGCCCAGGGCAGATAGGAACAGCCAAATGGGCCTACAAATGTCCTCTGCGCGTGGAGTTAAAGAAGACCCATACAGAGAGGAGAGCCCCAGGCTGTGGTCTCACTTACTCTGATGTGAACACACAGTGACTCTGCTGGACTCAGCACGGGCTATTAGTCATGTAAAACAACAAAGTTAGCTCTTTTAATCTTTTTTTTTTTTTTTTTTCTTTTCTCTGAACTGTCTCCAATTTGTCAATATTAGGAATTCAGTGTTTGGCCCCACATGCCAGGTACAGCCACAACAGAGAAGCTATTACTTCCTTGCTCTATAAGATGATGCCTTTTGCACATGCAGCCTCAAAGCTTTAGTTGTGAAGGGTTTTTTGCATCCCATTGAATCATTTCATGTGCCAGAATGATCTCTCCAGAAACACTGCTATGCTTCCACCAGTCTTGCTGCTGCATAAGTTTCCTTTTCCTACTAAACAGATTGGTTTCAGATTTATTTTCTCCACAGCCTTCTTGCTTGCTCACTTCTCTCCCTCTTGTGTTATCTTTGTTTTTAGTAACCCATCTCTGTCTTTATCAGGCATCCCATCTCCCAGCTAAAGACTGCAGCAGATTTCATGAGGTAGAACATACGATGCTCTTGAAAATTTGTTTTGCTTCATTTAAAATCAGCTCTGCAAGTCAGGAACCTAGATCTATGCTGATCTCTTTGGTGACCCACCAAAAATAACCCCCTCCCTGCATCTTAAAGCTGCCTGTTTTCATTACTCTCTTAGAGAACATTTTCAAACCACCAACAAAACATCTTTCCAAGACAACTGTGCATTGATTATCTAAGCAGGTTTAGTTGCAAGACACTGTGATTATATGTTTCCCTAAAATCCAAGTAATCTGTTAAAAAAAAAAAAAACAACAAACCAGGTTTGACAGGTAAGATTAACTTTTTATAAACCTATACTGCTGGTTTTCATGATTAAAATAAATGTAAAAATCCAATCTGACAAGAAGATCCACTTCAGGTATGGCAGCCCCAGAACAGATCACTAGAAAAGCAATAGCAACATTTGCAAATTTTTTTCTGAACTTGAAGATGGACTGTGCTGCTTCCCTCTGCTCTTTTGCTACTTCCCATCAAAGTCTTAAGATTATTAAGCTATTCCCTAAATATCCTAGGATGCATAACTTCTTATCGCTGTATGTTCACATGTTCCCCTAACACAGTTATTGAGGCTGAGTCTTTCGACCTGGCTTCGCATATTTTTCTTGGAATAGGATTTATTTTTAAAGGGGATCACTATTTCAGCCAACTTTTGCATCATTAACCACCTCCTCCTCATCATTTATTTATATTTTAATAAGCCACTAATTTCCTAATCAAGGAACAAGGACAGCTTTGGCTAAAAGCCGAACTGAGGCAAAAAGACAACAGTAATAGAAAAAACTACATGACACCATTTGTTTAAAAAAGCAACAGATAGCCTTAAATATCAGTTAGAAGCTATGAACTGCAGCTAACTGATAAAGGAGGCAAGAGATATCAGGAAAACTACTGCTGGCAAAGTGAAAGCCAAAGACAAGTGCTTAAGCAAGAATGTAATAACAGAAATTCTAACAACTACAATTATCTGTTACCTAACTGGAGAGTGTAAAATTGCTGATAAGAGACAACTGAGAAAATAAAAAATTTTCAGAAAGTAGTTTACCTCTTGATTTGGAATACTTATAAAAGAAAATAGAAATATGGAGAAGGATGTTTCACCTTAGACAGTGTGGTCTATGTGCATGTGAGAACTCCTGAAGACTTACCCAAATGTCAGTAGATGATCAGCACGTCATGAAAAGCTGAGAAATTCAAGAGAGCTGACACCTGGCAAATGCAGGGTAAGTTTCAGAAAGAAAAATAATTTTTACCCTGCCAATTTTAATCCAGGGAGCCTGAAACCAGCACAGGCAAAAAAAAAAAAAAAAAAATTTATAGAGGATTCACCTGAAAGGCAAAGGAAGAATGGAAGGTGGAAAATAAAACTAATGCCAATCAAGAAAGTTTTAGGGAAAACAGAGTTTGATATGCAAACCTGATATCAGGTGGACTGATGGTTGGTAAATGTACTGTGCAAAATCTGGGTATGTATTTGACTGTACGTAATACAATATTACACATCCAAACTGGCATAACAACATATCTATAAAGGCATGATTTAGGCAAAGCTTCATTATTTGAGATCTGCAGAAGGCTCTAGAGAGGATATATTGACAAAATGGAAAGGAAGTAAATACATGACTTTTACTTGACTTGATCAACAGAGGAACAGCCAGCCATGTAGGCAGGTGGTTCTCTCTTCCTGTGTAGTCTTGTAGAATACCAAGACAGTTCTTGTGTGAATAATTAAAATACATAACAAAGTGTGGACTGGGGTTTTTGCAGGGAGAAAATACAATACCAGAAGTAAAGGGATAGACAAAACACTTCTTAACAATTAATTTAGACCTTATTGGTTATCAAAATCAATAGAGACAAGTCGATTAGAAGAAATAAAAATATCTTCACCCAGTGAAAACACCACAGGTGAATGGACTCTTTCAGCCAGCAGAGAAAGGCATAGTTAAAGTCTGTGCCTGACAAGCAGAGCCAGAAACTGAGAAATAAAAGAGACATTTTGACTGGAGAGGATGATTAATTTTAGGACAAACTACCAGGGGAAGTGGTGAATTCTCGTACGATTCAGGTCAGCACAAGGTGGGATCCATCAGTCAGTGACAGGCAAGGGATCTGATTAAATCATTTGCAAACCATTTCTGGCATTAAGGTCTCCGAATTGCTGAAGAAACCTAGCAATGAGCCACACCATCTGACCCAATAACCTGCAGCAGGGAAACGTCTCTGGTCAGCTGCAAATTGCAACCTCACTTTTCCTTGCTCCCAGTCGTAGAATGGATTGCTCCCCCATAAAGTGCCCATCCTGGCAACACAGGAGCTTAAGAGATGAACAGAACTGGCTTTGAATTGGAGGGAAACTCATATACATACCTTACCAGCAGGGAAACACATACTTTACAAGGCAAACCTCACCTAAGACTTTTTTTTCCTGCCCTCTCTTTTCAAATCAATCAGGCCCTGTGAGTTTGACTCTATTTACACCTCTCTTGCGCTCTGTCAAAGAAAAAAATTCAATTCTAGGTGAATATACAATCTCTTCCATTCAGGACCAGTGCTGGCAAAGCACAGGATGATGGGAAGCTGCTGCTGGCAACATGGAGATGCGCTGTGGCCACAGAAATTCAACAGGGTTGCCACATGCTGACAGAGCTTAGGTGCCATAGAGAATTTGGGGATTTGGGTCACTGTGCTCTGAGGGGCAGGGTGCAGCAGTCAGGTTTGCTACAACTCACTCAGGAAGCAGCAGCCACCATGGGAACCATCTGTCTGCCACAGACACTGGTCCCATCACCATTGCTGTCTTGTCCCTTCTCCTGCCAGAGCTCATGGCCACACTCAGCCCTTGGCACGTTGTTCCTAATCATGTCAGAACCCACATTTGGGAAGAGCCTGATTGTCCCACATACCCTGAGAGAAGCTGGGTAGCAGTGAGATGCACATCTTAGATCCCTTTTGAAAGACTTCTCTGAGCACAACTCAAACGGTGAAGAGAGAAGATTTTACACTTGCTTGTAATTTGGACTTTGCCAGGTCTGAACATAGAGACCTTCAGTTTTCAAGTCTGTCAATCCCGTTTCCCATGCCAGCTTCATATTCACTGGAGGAAATAAATGAGAAAGAAGGGGTGGGAGAGATGAACTTTGTAACAAGCCACATCAGTGTAGGGAAGCAGGGAAAGGTAAGTAGAGTTTATTTTATCAGCCCTGCACAGGAAGTCTCAGTACCAAAAATTGCTCTCATCCCAGCCAGCGCTCCATGTTATTTCTGGCACCTTTGTAAATTGGTTTGCAAAAAACCTCAGCAGACGGTACCTCTCAGCTCCTTGCACCTTGAGCATTTACTGAAAGTGAGGGCTGTTCTTACGCTGACAGGTTGAAGCATCTCTTGGGGTCTGGTGATGCTGCAGCCAGCTTATTGACTCCAGCTGATAAATAAGAAAGCCTGCCTGTGAGCTGAGGCTGTTCAGAAAGTCAGCTTTGTCAATAGTACTACCCCAATTGAATAAATTAAGTCAGTTATAGTTTGTGGATGCAGAGACTTTGTACCTTCAACTGCAGTGCATATCTGGTTTAAGGGAAATGACCTGGAGCAAGAACCTGCTGCCTTGTTTCCCTGGGAGTGACCTGTCACATTTCATTCATGCCATATTAAACCTGATTAAGAGCCAATAAAGTTTTTTTTAATTTTTTTAATTTCAGCTGTTGTCTTTAAAAAAAAAAATCATGCTCCTGCTTTCTGCGGCAAAAGACATTTTTAGAGCTCAAGTTCAAATTTCGTTTCAAAAAGAACTTGCTAGTTATTCCTCGACGTTGTCTTGGTCAGAAGGGTAAACTGCTCGTTTCACAATCTCCTAAACTGGTTTTGAGGCACAAAAGCTGAAATTACGGGGGTCAGACTCAGGCCCATCGTTTTGATGGGACCCATAGAGGGCACCAGACACTCATTTTTCAGTGCACTGGCCGGGTGCTTATTCTGTCCTCCCCAGTAACTACGCAGAGGGCTGGGGACTCCCGGCATGAGAAGTGGGAACTCCATGGAAATATAAAATTTGAATTCTGATCTGAACTGCTGGAATGATGGGTATTTCAATTTCCTCCCACTTCCAAATCAAATATTAAAATAAAATGTTGGCTTGATCCAAAATTTCTTTCTCAAGTATCTGATGAAATAGGAAAAAAAATCAGCCAAAATATTTTCTTTTCCATTTCAAGAATTCAAACAAGACACAAAAAATAATCTGTGGCTCAGAAATTTAATTTGGAAACCATCAAAAAGAACTGTTCTGACTTCTTCTTTTTCCCTTCTACAACAGAAAATGAAATTCATTTACAGTTTGGTGTCACTGAATCTGCATTTTCCACCAAAAGTGTACAAACAGGACATTCTCCCCTTCTAGCCCCAGTTGTCTCAAATTAACGCTCTCCAGAGGAAGTGTCTCAGTGGCCTTTGTAAAGATCACACTCTGAGAAACCCATTTCACTATTTACCCACCACCAGCGATAAATGAGAGGTAAACGGACGGGAAGAAAACAAACCCACTATGTGACTCACTCTCATGTGAGAAGTGTCCTGTCTGCCATAACCACAAGTCCTGCTATATTATCAAAATGGTTTATTTAATCTCTGAGTGAACTCTAGATATCATCTAATACATCTGCTCCCATCTTGCAGCCCATGGATCTCTGTCCTACACACAGAACCTTTTCCAAGCTCATTTCCACATCTGACAGGGTAAACAGGAACTCAGGCAGTCCCACACCAGCCACAGCCTGATGCACAGGGCATCTGAAGCACCTACCAAGACTGAAATATTACACAGAGAATAAGAACTTATTGTTACACAGACATGGATGTAGCTAGTTAAACAGACAGCATCTAGGAAGTTGCTCTCAGTAAACCTAAATAAATTTGGGAAAGGGAGGGCAGGAACACCAGACTGGGAAGCAAGACTATAATTGAAATACTGAGGTAGTTCCTCTCTCTTGGTAACTGTCCAAACTAGTATCCTCAATTCCAGACCCTCCAAGTCTCCCCGGGTTTGAAAACTGCTTGCTTCTGTGAATTTCTCAGTTCAGAATTCTCTCTTTTTTTCAGCAACCTTTACTCCCCCTTATCTTCCATCTTTCAAATGTCTCTTCACTTCTTGCAGCATGGAAGATGCAACCTTCACAAGTTTTTCATCAACTTTAGTGGAGTTGGATTAAGCCCCAGATTCCTGCAGCAACTATAATTTGGGTGTCTGTCTAGGACCAAATATTTCTTACTGCTAGGACAGACTTTACTCTGTACTCCTCCCCCATTTCTCTTCCTTAAGCAAGAGATTAGATTATCCTTAAATAATATGTTTCCCAACTGTTTTGTGTGGCAAACCCTCTCTGCTTCCTGCTTTATATGTGGTTTGCATCCTGTGCACATGGCCTAAGAGATCAGTTGTTCAGCCTCAGGGGGCGATTAATCCCCAGCACTGTAATCTGCACAGAGGCATTTAATCTTTCAGGAAAGATGCACCTGAAAGAAACTTTCTGAGAAGCACATGGTTGATAGAAACCACTGAGAAAAGCCAACAGCTTAGCCAGAGGCTGGGAATCTCCTTTCTGCTCTGATCAAGTTTCCCCAGCAATTAAATGCGGAGCCTTCCAACAGAAGTATTTTTTCTAAGGCTGATGAGCAAAACTCCCCAGGATTCAATTTCCAGATCTTCTCAGAGATCCCTGTTGCAAAACAGAGCTTCTCCCAGGGGAGTGTTTGGTTCTGCTCCAGCTGCTGGGGGAGTCTCTCGTGGCATTGGGCTGATCTTTCCTCAGCCCTCATATAAAAGTTCAGTCTCCAGATAGTAGATCTACACAGCAGAGACTCTCCCTGTTGCACAAACTCCAAATATGCAGAGGTTCTAATCTCTCCTTTCGGGCTGGAAGTGCAACTAAGGCCACAGTCATTTGAAAGCTCTTTGATGAGGTAATCACAGAGTGATGCATCTTTCATTTTGCCACCTTGCTCCGCACCAAGACATTCTGGATGACTTTTTCAGACTCTTCAACTTCAGGATATTCAGAGCTTTCCAACAGAGCCAATACCAAACCTTCTGCCAGGGATTTCTCTGAATGTTGGCTGAATTTCCAAAGTTCTCTATTTCTTATTTGGCTTCCTCAACTTCTTTTCCATTTAGACTGTCCCTACCTGTCCCCTCCAATAGCTCAACCTTTTTTTGCTTAGAGGGTTGGCTGAGGACATTGGGAAACACATAGGAATCCTACTTCTAAAGCAATAGTGAACTGGAACTACATCCTCTTCTTATGACCCATGCTTAGGTGCCCAAATAGGAAGTAAGAAGTACAAGGATGTGGACATCACCCCTTCCTGCAGCATGCTTTCTGCTCCCCCAGGGACACTTCACAGACTTCGTAACTTCATAACTTAGATTTGTGGCTACAGGGACTTGTTCCAACTGAAGTCCCTCCAGGGACCCCATGTTAGTGCACTATCATATCCTTAAAAAGAGACATCTCATCCTTCTTCCACTGCCTTCCCTGTTTCCACTCTTTCTGCTTTGGCCTCAATCAGGAGTGTTCCCCTTTTTGCACAGCTGCAGACCCTTAAGCATGGGTTAAAAGGGAAAGCTGGCGGGCTCGCTTTTCTGATTTACCCATCTTTAGCACACCTTTTTTTTTTTTTTCCCCCACCCAGTCCACCAGAACCATGGCCCTTGCCTTCAAACCAGTGCAACCCAACTGCATTCCCCCTCTCATACACACAGCTCTCATACACACACCTCCTCTCCAGCAGCTGGCTCAACTGAGTGTAAGAAACAATGCTATGTCCTTCTCCCATGTTTCCAGTAGAGATCTAGGTGTCGTCAGCCAAGTCATCTCCCTACTTCCTGCAAAGTTGCACCACTGAAGCAGTGCCTGGATAAAGTAGTTGCATTTGCAAGGTCTAGTGCTTTCCCTTTGACTTGCCTCACCTATGGAACAGGTCTGCCAGGCACACAGGTGCAGAGACCCCTTCATTTGCAGGAGGTGAGGCTCACAGGTCACCAGCACACATCAAAAGGACCACATAAAGACCTACATTCAGGGCTATGTTTTCAAACACAGGAGACAGACAGTCAAAAAAAGACATTAAGCAGATAATAAGCTTTAGGCAAACATCTCTTGTGAAAATGGCTCCCTGGAAGCCTATAGGCTTTTCCTGCCATTAATGAGGTTCTTGTTCTAGCCTAAGAGATAGATGTCTGCAGTGCATATCACATATGAAAGTGTTCAGGATAACGGGACTTCAAATCAGCAACTAGTGCTGGACAAGCATGAGATGAGGTCAGTCAACAAAACTAAAATTAAATTACATTTGAACTGCTGTCAGATGAAAAGATGTTTTCCACAAAACTGGTCTTCTAGGAAAAGCAGAAGGAAAAAGAAAAAACAAAAACAAACACAAAACAACCAACTTATGAGTCATCAGGTTGAAACAGGTCATTCAATCACAATGTCCTTCAGCCACATTTCCCCTCCAGTAAAATGGATTTGAAGTTTGGAGTCTCATGAAATATTCAGGAAGATGAGCTCAGCAGAATGGACATGAGAAGAGCTGCCTTGCAGACCAGTGTTCTCTGCCAGGTCCAACCCAGGTCCAGCCCTAGCTTGTTGCTGTGGCTCCTTGGACAACGTCAGGGAGTAGCTGGTGCTGCATAAGGAATGTCCCCTTCAGTGTCCCCCTCTGCACGCCTGTTCTTAGTTTTTTTAAAAAATTAATATCTTGCCCCATTCTTTCATTTATTATCTCTATAATTGTTTGGTTTCTCCTCAGTTTCTTTTTCTTTAAACCCCTTTTGTCAAGTATTGTTCTTAGGGTTTTTTTAGGGCTGGGCTGATGACATTTCTAAAGGGAAGACAAATGGGAACAATGGATGTCTTGGGAAAAAGAATAGGAACAGAGAAAATATACGACAACTCTTCTTCTGAAAACCCCCAGCCTCCAAGAGCTTCCTGAGCCAGATTTGGTTGCTTTGTATTTAATAGCCCTTGACAGACTTTTCCCCATAGACTTGTCCAGTCATCCTTTGAACTGCTGTAGGTGTAGAGCAAATATAACTTCCTCCAGCAAGGTGTTCCAGATCTTCGCTATGAACTGGCTACTGTCAAAGATCACATAATTCCATATTACACCTCTTACATATTTAGCATCATTACAGTAGCTGAAATTCTGGTAGACTTGCTGATAGATTTAACACGCACACTACTCACAGATAGCTGCATCCTGAACTCTGGCTGCAAGATTTTTCAGGTGAAAGATGACCTAAATCTAGCTACCAAAATCAGTATTAGTTTGATATTTTTTTACATCATCTGAAGGGAAATGAACTAAGAACTGGTGAACTTTTAAAAGTTTGTAGGATCAAATATACATCAACAGGTATTAGCTGCTCTGAGAAAACTTTAGAGGTCCAGTTTGTACACTGAGATGAAAGAGAAGAAATCCAGTTCTGGAAATCTCCTGTCCCAACTTAAGAAAAAAGGAGAGCAGAAAAAAAAATAAAATGGAATAAAAAGTCCTCAAGGGTATATTTAACTGGTTGTCTCCTCTCTTTCTTGTACCCCCAGCATCATGAACAGCAAGTAACCAAAAGGAGATGTTTAATTGCCTTCAAAATAAAGCGAGGGGGAAAGCAAGCTTGAATGTAAGTTTTAGGCAGAAGCTTCCATGGCTCTTTTATTTAAGTTTTATTCAAGAGCTCCTCCCCAAAACATTCTTCTTAGGGATCCCAAGGAAGAACAATGCAGTGATTTTATCAGTCCTCCCTCGGCGGAGGCATTGCAAGTGCTGGAAAGGGTAGGCTTCCCTGGCAATCAGCTAGGAGTGTCCTGCTCCTCAGCCCCGAATCCAGCCACTGAGTGAGTCAAGGCAAAGGGAGACTGTAAATAACTGCAGCCTGTTGCACAACTGGGTGGTGGGGAGGGAGGAAAACAGCCCCCGGGGAAAGGAGTAGCCAAACAGACTGAAAAGTAAAAGTCACCTGCAGGGACTACCATCCAGAAACCTTAAACTGAACTCCACGAGATTTTCATCAGCATTTCCAAAGGAGAGGTTAGCAAACTGTGGATTGAAATGTGAAATCACTGGGCAAACCGACTGAACCACAAAACGAGTAACTTCCTCCGTGAGCTCCCCCCACAGGGACTGGTATTGCTTTAAGGTGCACGGCCTCTGTTATGTAAATTGTCTTGAACCCTAAGAGGTTTTGCAGATTTACATGATAAGTAATTGTTTTCTCCCCCAGCTATTAAGCACGGTGTGGGGGAGAGATCTCCGAGGGAGGAGGAAAGCAGAAAGGTGGAAGGAGGCTGTAGGGAAGAAGGTTCTCGCAGAACTGCCTGGTGCAGGAGACTGAAAGTCAGCAGTGTGATAAATGATTTTGCCTCAAACAGGATTCCAATTAAAGTTTACAATTTATTAGACGAGTAAAGACAAGCAAACAGCGCTGAGTGCACCGAGAGTCTCCGCTCAACCAAGGCACACAGGTGCAAGTCCCGTTTTGGGTTTATATCGCTTCTCCTAATACATATTCATATAAAGGTTGGCCTATGCTAATGATCTCCAGGGATAGGCGTGTCTTCTTTGGCGCATGCCCTCCTCACCTTCTGGAATCTTCTATGTGTTTTCCTTGGCTCGCCCCCAGGATGACCCCCGACTCCAGGCCTGCGCCCCACAGACCCCTCCCGCTCAGCACCACGCGGCCAGGAACAAAAACTGGTTTCCTGAGGGGTTCTTGCAAGAAACAGAAACTACATACAAACGATCCCGCTTCTCCCCAAGCCCATGGTCATACAAGGACAAACAGAACAGTTAAAGATATTAACACGAATCAGGTGAACATATTTCACAAGCAGGGTAAAGAGAGCGAGGTGGATTTGGGCAGGGTTATGCAAAGGAAACTCCAGGTGGATATAATAATATCTGGAGCAGGCCAGGCCGAAAGCCAATCTACCAGCCTATGCTTTCTCCCTGGGCACCCAGCTGCTGAGAGCTACACAGTAGCCTAGGCCCAACGCAAAGATAGCCCTGCTTCTCTACAACATTCCTCCAAATTTCAGAAATCATAAATTCAGGCAATTCAGGAGCTAGTGGTAGTGTATTAGTTTTTAAAAGGACTTGATGGTCTCTTCTTCCATAAATTCCATAAAACGGCTGAATATGAGGCAGCAGTGTACCCAGGTGGCCAAGAAAGCCAATGGCATTCTGGCTTGTATCAAAAATAGTGTGACCAGCAGAAGTAGGGAGGTGATTGTCCCCCTGTACTCAGCACTGGTGAGGCCACACCTCGAGTATTGTGTCCAGTTTTGGGCACCTCAATACAAGAGAGATACCAAGGTGCTGGAGCGAGTGCAGAGGAGGGCAACGAAGCTGGTGAGGGGGCTGGAAAACAAATCGTATGAGGAGCGGCTGAGGGAGCTGGGGCTGTTTAGTATGAGGAAGAGGAGGCTGAGGGGAGACCTCATCACTCTCTACAATTTTGTGAAAGGACACTGTAGAGAGGTTGGTGCTGGTCTCTTCTCACAGGTAATTAGTGACAGAACGAGAGGGAATGGCTTCAAGCTCCAACAGGGTAGGTTTAGATTGAACATTAGGAAAGAATTTTTCACCGAAAGAGTGATAGGGCATTGGAACAGGCTGCCCAGGGAGGTGGTGGAGTCACCATCCCTGGCTGTGTTTAAGGGCTGTTTAGATGCAGTGCTAAGGGACATGGTGTAGGGGAGGACTTTGTAGAGTAGGGTAGAATGTTGGACTCGATGATCCCAAGGGTCTCTTCCAACCTAGACGATTCTATGATTCTATGATTCTATGAATTTGCCTAAGTTTTTGACCCATACATAAATTTTTTACTTCCATTGTTTCATGTGGCAAGGATTTCCATTATTTAATTAAATATATAACATGTCCCCCTTTCAGAGGTATTGCTTCTCCCAGGAATGGTGCTTTGAACAGACTCTACAATGCAGGAAGAGTTGTGGGGGTTGTCTGAGAGCACCAATCATGCAATCATCCTTTGAGTCTGGGTAACCAATAGAAAGGGTCACAGAGACATCAGGTATTGGAAAGCTCAGGAAGGCAGAAGAGAAGTTCTTTGTGGTGATAGTAACAAGATCAGCCCAGGGAGCAGAGGATACAAGCAATGATTTAGGAGTTGAAGGCCATTTTCAGGCACATCATATATAGAAGGAAATAAATGAGTTGGCATGAGACCAAATCTCTATATGCAGTAGGGATATAAGCTGAGACTGGAGAAGAACCTATGGCTGAAGCGCTCCTCCCACAGAGGAGCAACAAGTCAAGCTTGGGAGCATGGAGTGGCTGAGAGGCTGAGATGAAGATGTGAGATAAATGAATGTGGGGAACTAATATCATTCAATGAGGGCAACAGGAGCAGAAGGCTGACATGGAAGTGATTTCTCTGTGTCTAAAGGAGATTTTCAATTCTTTCAGGGAACATTTTTCTCATCTCCCATTCCTCCAGGAATTGTCACAGGAGAAAGCTGTGTGTCTCTTCATGTTCTCAGTGGTTCAACTCCCTTCACATCAGCAAACTTACGTTAATGAAAGAGAACAGAATGAATCCCAGGGCTGGAAGAACAAAACTCCCTCATCACAAGTCCCTTGGTACAGGATGTGAGAAGGCTCTTTCCTTTTAGCCTTGAAGAAAGTATCAAATTGCTTTTAATGTTGCATCTATCAATGCTGGGACACAAGACATTTGTTTGCTTCAGGTGTCATGGGAGCTGAAAAATCTTTTTGCGGGGAATGATATTATCCCTCTAAAGTCTTATCTTAAGGAAAACATACGCGATCTTGCAGGGAAGCCTCTTTTGGTTGCATTTTAACTTAACAGGAGGTTCCTTTCCTGATGTATCTGTTAGCACAGTAACACACACAAACACACATACCCACACCACTTTAGCAACCAAAGAATGCAGAATCCTCCTCGGATGGGCTGGGGGAGGAAGGCAGCGGGGGGAAGAAGGCTTCTCATGCCATTCCAGCTCGGAGATATCCCTGGAACGAAGGGATAATTACAGAAAAGCCAACAAAGTTGGTTCTGAACGGCTGCCAGCCAGTGGCCTCTGTGTCAGCAGGACCCAGCCCCACCATCCTCCAGCTGCCACCATGGACTCTCCCACACCCCAATGCTGTCAAAGGAATGAGACATCTCCTGGCCTGTGCGGAGAATCCTAAACTTTGCTCTGAAAAAGCACTTACTTGGCTTGTTACAGTGCAATAACTGCACATTGACCATAGTGCTGTGGGTCACGGCCACATTAATGGGAGAAAGCAGCTCACATGTTGCTGACGCTGCCAGAGAGGGAACGAGAGGATTCTGTGGTCTGAGATAGGGCAGAAGAGGTTCAAATTACTGACAGATTTTGGAAAGCTTTTTAAGTGATATCTTCAAAGGGTATGTTACTTGTCCTAACTCTGATGGTGTCAAAGAATGTTTCAAAGGGGGCATTGTTTGAGCACTTTCAGATGTCTCACCTTTAATGTCTCTGAGCTTCTGCTCCTCCTGTATAAATGTAATTGCCTACCTTGTCTGTGTTTCTCTCTACAGGGAAAACTTTTGCCCTCTGGAAGGCTCCCATAGTCCCTGGGGTTGTAAGGAGCAGGATGAATAATCACACCAAGTCTCTCTTGCAGTCCAAGTGTGATTGTTAGAAAATGAATTCTTACATTGTTAGCACAGTTCTATAATAAACTACTGAGTTAATTTATGCCGTTATTCTCTCCTTAGCTTGTGACTGTAAAGATTTTCCAGTATTTTTTTTCTAGAACACTTTTTCAAATCACATTTTCCTTTAACAATGTTAGGTCTTTTTACCCATTGCTATCTTATTTAATTCTAATGAAAACTAAGATTTAAGTAGAAATATGATCATGGCTGGCAGGAAAATCTCTGAGGTCAAAATACAATAAACTAATAAAAAGATAGGTGTCGCTATCATTTTTCCAGCTCATTGGGCACAGTAATCTCTTCTTGGGATGGGTTTGTACAGCACCATGCACAGTATTAGAGCTTGTTTAGGTGCTACAGCTAGAACTAGAGCTTGTCTAAAGTTTGTGGGCTTCCCTTTTAGACAAACAGCAGCAGTAATGCAAAATCCAGCAGCATGAGTTCAGCCCTTCTCAGAAGGAAAAAGCTTCATAGGACCAGCTACTCCTTATCCCTTACGAACCCTGAGGAAAACCTTCGATTACACACCATATCTTGGAAGTGAGCAGCTCTGGGTTGGTATGAACTGGGCGCCTCTTCTAAAACAGACTTGGATCAGCACATATATATATACACCCTCCTGCACACACAAACCACACATACCATTTGTATGATAAAACCCTATCAAAACAAGCAGTCCACTGCTTTCAGATTATTTAGCCCCATAAGAAGACGAAGAGAATGAACAGTGTCATAGACACAAGTCACCTCGACTACCAGTAGTCTAAAACTGTGGTGATAAGGATGGCACGAAAACATGGCTACAATGGAAGAAGAAGCATTTGAAAACATGGGTGTTTTCATGGGGATTGTGACTAGAGAGGGAACAGGCAATGTTAAATGGCAAAAAGGGAAAAAACATAAGGAAAATTCTGAAATTCAGAGGATCTGAAAGACACTGTAAGCATCTCAGGACAGATATTTCTGCCTTCCCTGTCTCCTCCCTGAATATCCTGCTAGAAGACAGGAGGTGGGGTTTAAGGCAGAGGGGAATGTGTCATTTACTGGCACTGCTTAAATCTCCCTTCCCCCGGCACTCCTGCAACCACTGTGGTTTTGCTCACAGGGCCACTGTAGGTAGGAGGAATCCCATAATGAAGTCTGGAAACACCAGGAAGGAATGAAGCAAACCCCAAATAAACTCTGCCCCTGAACCCAGCCAGTGCGTTAGGACTAAAAGTAGAGCTGCTGTGACCACTGCACTAAAGCACAGATCACTTGGTTCTGCCCAGAAGCATCTTACCTTGTCCATCAGCCCAGGCTACTCCCCTTGCTTTGACTGCAACATGACTGGAAACTTCCAGCCAGAGTATTTTTACTTTGTGGGTCAAGTTTCTTTCTGAGGGAGCTGGCTGTTACCTCAAAAGGAAGGGAAAAAAAAAAAAAAAAAAAGAGAAAAAAAAAAGAGAGAAAGAAAGAGCAAGCAAGCGAGTGAGAAAGCATTTGTTGCATTTTACATCCCACAGTGGCCTGAATCAGAACAGCATCCTGCAGCAGAAAAAAAAAAAAAGAGAGAAAGAAAGAGCAAGCAAGCGAGTGAGAAAGCATTTGTTGCATTTTACATCCCACAGTGGCCTGAATCAGAACAGCATCCTGCAGCATCCCAGTCCTCCTCTCAGTGCTGGACTCTGACACTGCTCCCCTTCCTAGAGGTATTAGGGCAACACAACAGCCTGCGACCAGCTCCTCTGTCCTGAGTGAGGGATTAGAAAGATGTCCATTTTTTTGCATTGTGACCGAACATTTTGCCTTGGAGTTTCCAGGTCTTTAGTGCAGTCCTAAAGCTAAGCAGTACTTTAAAAATAAAAAATGTATTTTTCTGGAATTCATTTCTAGAAGAACTGCGAAGAGCCCAATTTAATATGCAAGACTTCAAGAGGTCAAGTAAAATCTATTCCTTGTATACAATCTAATGCTTTTGCCGTAAATTCCGATTTGTTCATGACCACAACAAAGCCCTTCAATGGTTGAGGAAGATCATTACAGGATTTTTCTTGTTATTACAGCCCAGCAGAGAAAGCAGTTTCAGCACAGCTGACAGAAGTTTCCATCTAGCAAACTCTACAGATGGGCCACAGGCTTCCAAAAACTGTATCAGGCAGAGATGAATTGGATTAAAGATAATCTGCAATGTGAAATCCTGTTAGAAAAGCCTACGGGTCTCTACCGCTTCCAGAGCTGAAACTCTCCTGGATTGAAAAAAGGCAGCTGATGTTTGTTTTGACAGCTGTGTAGAGTGAGAGGTGTGCGTGTGCATGCTGGGGAACAACACATATGGTGCCCATGTGACACGACCCACAACCAGATGAAAGAAAATTGTCTAATATCTCCAGCAGCGTGGTTCAAATTCCACTTCAACCAAATTGGCGGGCGTGACAAATGCCAGCTAGTCCCTCTTCCCTACACTGATTTAGGAGCGAATGTACTCCATTTGATCACCTGCATGCTGTGGTTTTCATCTACTCCTAAAATTTTGGGACACCAAATCGGAAAAAGCTGCTGGTTGTTAAATCATCTCATTGCTTCTCTGATTCAAGTTTCTTAGTCTTTCTTCTTTCTTTGTAAAAATGTTTTTGTCCTTGGAGGCTAACGTTACTGTGGCTGTTCTGGGAAATGAAACTTGGTGTCCCTGCAGAAAAGCAGAGTGACGGAGCATCAGAAAATTCACCATCAGGGGACAGGACAGAAGCCCAGACTGGAGCAGAAGGGATCTGACCTGAATACAGACAGGAAGTGACTGGAGAAATTCACAGAAGAGGGATCCATCTGCAGCTATTAAATAAAAAGTGATGTTTGCTCTCAGACCTCTGCTGAAAGGGTCTGCAAGGGAAAGAGTCACTCAGCCTGTGCTAACGGTTCGCTGTCTGCATTGCCATTAATTCTGAGTGACAGAGAGTTCACCGGGTTTATGGCTCTCCCCACTTCACCAGTGCCATTGGAGATGGGGCTTCATTAGCATCTGCTACAGAACATCCTCCTTGAGCCCACACAAATAGTACCTATAATACCTATGGTCTTCTTTTACGTCTGACAATAGCACTCATGACTACTTCATGACCATACAGGACTCCCAAATGTTACTGTGTCCAGAGGAAAAAAGGTTCCTCCTGCCAACCAATCCATGGAGACATCAGTGCTGAAACATAAATAGCATCCACCCTTTTAACATATTTTTATCCTACATCAGTTTTAACACAGAGGAATCCTCAGTGTGTTTATTCCTTATCCCTGTCTGTCTATGACAGGTCACAAAAGGTGGATACTATTTCATGGTGGCTGGGAATGAGGGGGTCAGTCCTACAGACTATGCCACTGAGGTGGGAATTTGGTGACCTATGATTCTAACCTTACTTCTGTAACTGGCCTCCTCTGTGGCTTTGGACAGATCTGTTTTCTTCCTGTACTTGTGTCTGTCTGGTTTCCTCAGGCATGTCCCCCATTATCAAACTACCTGAAAAGAAGTGGCTGTCAGGGTCTGTGTTCAGCCACTGTACATAATGCATAGTACAATAAAGATTTGATGTTGGCCAAGCCCTCCTGGTCCTGCAGCAACATAGTTGACATCAGTGGTTATTTTTCACCCCACTAAGTTATAAAACTGGTAAGAGTCAACATGTAGCTTCACCTGCATTTCCAAAACTGAGCTAGGAAACTTGAAGCTTCAAGTACAGTATTTTCCCATGAAGTTCCAGCTGGACTTGCCAGTGGCACCAGGGAAGATATGAAGACTATTACTGTAAAATATTGAAATGCAATCGTCTCAGTAAGGGAAGGATCCCGCTTCTCTAAAGATGCTGACTAAAGAACAGATGATATAGTCCCAATTGAAGAGAGATCACCTCTCAGTTTGACTATCAAACCTTTCTATGAGCAAACAATCCAGGAAAAGTCCTGACTGAGAAGCTGGAGCAGCTTTTTGAGTTGCTCCTTTCCCAGAGTGGCTTTTCCAGGAAGTGCTCTGGTTGCATGTGTCCCAAAACATTCTGGGCAGAAATCTTGAGAGAAGGAACAGTGTATTTAAACGAGATAAATATGTTACAATGATGATGCTAAAAAGTGTCTTGCCTTTTCCAAATCTCTCCTTTGTGCTGACATCAAAAGCAAAGCAGTTGTATGGATGACACAGCAGCTAATGCTCCCTCCCTGCCCTGAACAGAACCTGTCCACACAGAAATCACTTGAGTTTCATTTGAGTTCTTAAGCTGACTTATTAAATGAGCAGAAAACCACATATAAAGAGTAGTTAGCTAAGTTAAAAACTACTTTTGTTGATCTTACAGCTTTTCCTAGCCATTTTAAATTGGTATTACCAGAAATTTATTTATGTAAGACTATCCACACAAGCTTTACACTAAATCCATTAAGAGAGTAATCATACTTTTAACTCAATCAGCTCGGTGTTGATTGTAGACCAACAACCATTAAGTGGCTGCAAATAGCCTATAGTTTTGTCAAAAATACCCTGTCCAGTTCTGTAGTGAGCTTTGCTAGAAAACAAAGCTTGAAAGCTTGAGCAATGGTAACTCAAGGAAAGATGCTACGATGCTCTTTGCTTTTCCAGTCAAGCTATAAGTCCCTTCTGCAACTGCTTGCTGAACATCACATTAACAAGATATGCTTAAGAAATAAAGACTGTTCCTGACAGTAAAGGGGAGGGG
>NW_015090812.1:7053898-7076949 GCF_001431845.1 Calidris pugnax
GGGAGGAATTACACATGACTCAACTATTTCCTTGCTACAATTTATTAGATTTTAAATGTGTTCATGTTGTACCCATCAGCCTCTCTGCTGCTATGGAGTCTGTGCCAGAATTATGACAAATGAGATTTTTCTGCTCACTACAAGTTTTATCTGAATTATCTACCTTGTTAGAGGTCATGGGTATAACACTTCATTTTTCTCTGTACCATAGATACACGGAAAGTGGATGCCAGATCATGAACTGTTTCACAGGCCCGCTGTCATGAACTCATGTGAAAAAAAATAATGTAATGCACAATTAGCCTTATCTTCAAGAGTTCCCAAGGATGAAGTCCAGTCTACACTGATTTATTTGATCTTTCTTGTAAACCAGAATGAGGATAGTGTCAGGGCACAGTGTTCACCCTGCATGATTGGGCCAGTATGAAAGCAGGGTGGCAAGTACAGTGTACACTACCTGGGGAGTAGAACCCTTATATGTCTTAAATGACCTGGCCTTTGAAACAAGTTGTTTTCTTCTGAACAATGACTTGGTAAACACAAACCACAGGCTGCAATAGCCAGCTGACCCTCACAGCAGAGGAATCTCTGCCACCCGTGTAGAGACAGAGCTCGAGGGAGAGCTTGCTTTCTGCAGCTGTTCTTGACCCTGAGATAGCACTGGAATGACCAAGCTGGGATAAAGCCCAGTTACTGTCTTCCTCTCAAAGACGGTGGTGGTGGAGCTTTGTCAAAGTTCGGGGTTACAAAAGAACTCCAAAAAGAACGAGAAAACAAAGCAAGAACGTGTGAAATGTGGGATTTTCCCAGATGGTGCACTTTAACTTCAGTTGGCAAAACCACGACCCGAGTCACCTAGTGAGATGGATTGCAGTGCAACTGGATGTATATTATCCATATTATTGGCCTAATATTTCAAGCTGATCTTCTGCTTACAGTTCACGTCAGCACATAGACTGGCTTATTCAACCTCTTGAAAACATCTTGCAGAGATAAAACACATGTGTATATATTATAATCTTTGGTAAGTCAGCGTCTTCTTTTGTGAAACAGTGACGGTTATGGGGGGGGACTGATCATTTTCAGATGTTTTGTTTAATTCAACTAAGCAGTTAGACAGATACTCACAATGCAAGAACAGTCCTAAATGTTTTAGAGTCAGAACCTCTTCATCACTCTGGAACCAGACACTGATCTGCAGTCCTGTGAACTACATTCACACTTGGAGTTTCTTCGTCATAAATTGGAACATGGATGTGCCACCAGTTTTAAAAGCTTCTGCAAGACTGTCCCTTTGAGGAGCTCATGGAACTTGGCATTAAGTGGGATGTCACTTCTTTGAGCTAAGCCTTATTCCCCCAAACCCCTTTTTTTTAATAGATGGGAACCTGAAGTAGAGAGAGGGGCAAAGGAAGATGCAAAGCTGAGCAATGAATTAGAGCGGAAAGAAACACTGGAGACACAGTCATTTGAACATACACTGGTTACATGCATAGCCTGGTGAATAAAAGGTTCCAGCCCACTGTAACACAACACCTGAAAAACCACTTGATATCCCAGAAGCTGGCCCCTCTATGTAACAGGAGATTGCTTGTAAATTTAGAAAAGAAATAGCCAAGCTACTGAACTACCGTGGGAAACCTGCCAGGGTATCACCTCAAGAAAGGCAGCCCTAGCTACTGGGACTGTGGTTGCCTCTCATTAAATGCACGAACAGCTTCTGGAATAAGACATTTCTCTGTAGTATTACTCTGGCAGACTGGAATTAGAGTCAGAGAGGACAAGCCCTGCTCTCAGCTAGCAGGAACCTGACAGCCCTTTTCTGGCCCTGCTTTCCCAGCTGCTATTTGGAAAGGATCACCCAGGCTTCCCCTTTTGGGGCACAACTTTAAAAAGCAGGTCTTTTGTCCATTGCTCTTCCTACCATGTGCAGGTTAGGCATGACAGCAAATCAACAACAAAGAATCCATTAGTAAATATATTATAAGAGAAATAAGAAAATGTTTTGCTTATCAACTGTTTGGGCAAGAGTGCTAGCTGGTTTAAATGGCACGGACATGTTGATTTCAAAAGACTGCTACAAGTGACTGTTCAGGTGACACCCAGGCACCTCACTCCTGTGGATGACCATCTGGACTTCCAGAGGGAATATAAGAAAAGGACTGAAGGCTTGAAATGGTGCACAAATCACCAAGATCAGCTGCTCTTCCCAGTTCTCCCTACTTACAGTGGATCAATCTCTGATTTCAAGGCCAGGAAGCTGCATCTACTGCAGGATCAGGATGTGGCTGGCTAAGATTAGGTTATGTGAAAAACTTTACATATAAAGTTTGTTCCATTTTGATGAATGTCATTTGATGAATGTCCTATTGTTTTAAAAAGGACAGAAACAAAGATTATGATGGCTCAGCAGCCAGGTTGTCAAAACACCCTTTTTGCTTTTTTTCACCTAAAAAGTTGAATCAGACTTGTAGTGGTATTTAAATACTTAATGATAATGAAGAACACCAAGAATCAGATCTATCCCTCCCAGCTGCAGAGAGCTACAGAATAAAATATACAAGGTAGAAGATACTTAACTGCACTTTTTCTACAAGGTGAAATGAGAACTTATAACTGTGACTTCTCTGAAGTATTTTGTATGCCTTTGTAAGGATGGGATAAACTGCACTCTTGAGAAGACCCATTTCTCTCTCAGTTTAGTAGTATTCTTCAGAAGCACTGAGACATTCATCTCCTACCGAAGTTGAATTCTCAAACCATATGAGGACTGCCCGTGTGGCAGGCCTTATCTTTGCTCTTCACAAAAGGACGCGTTTTCCTCTCAGGGAACATTTCTTCAATGTGTTTCAAAGCTTGGCTACTCTTTGATACAGTATGCTCAGATTTGGAAGGATCTCTAACACAGACTCTTTGGAAGTCCTGACTATTCTGCAAGAAACACACATGAATTTTTATGCCTTATGACCTTTACAGATATTAAAGGAAATACAATTTTTTTTTTGTTTGCTGTTAATGACTCAGCTTAGCTTCATCCTCCTCATCTGAAAATGTACAGGGATAGTAAAAAAAAAGAGAAAGAATCCGTTGAACTTAATTGCAAAGACAAAGAGCTGGAAATTTGACAACTGGATGGAAGAACCAGTTCCCAACAGCTTTTAGACACTTTCCTCCCTCTTCTGATGGTTACTTCTTCATGTACAACCTTTTCTTCCTGTAAAACCTTTATCTAAAGCCCTGTGCAGAGCTACAGAAGAAGAAAGGATATTTACTGACTGTCGTGCTGTCCCCTTGTTGAGAGAAGAGAGTCTCTATGAAATGCTGCAATTATTCTGCCAGAGTCAGAAGTGCACTGGGCTCATTCTTCATTTCTAGACACTGCTCTCCAAGACTATCTGGAGAGACATTCATCAGCATGGCTGCAAGCACTTGCATCTGCAAAGTACAGCAAAGCCTGAATTTTATCACTCGTTATAGGATGGCTCGTTAGGCTTAGTTAAGTGTGGGGTGGAAAGATATTTTCATTAATAAAACAAAAATGTTTTATATTTTATATAGAAGGGCAAATGCGGCAGAGCATCTAATAGTTTTGAAGCTTATGCAAAATGCAGTGAGAAGCTTTCAAAACCATCTGCTCCAGAAGGTTTTCTGCATCTCCAGCTTATGTGTTTATGACATACTAGCCATTTTCCTTGTCTCTGCTCTCTTCTTTATCACACTGCACTTTGGGAAAGATAAAGGAAAACCCCCCCAAAAAACCCCAAGCCCCCCCAAAACCCCAAACAAATCCCAACAGGCTATTGTACAACTGGAAGTCTCTCTGCCAAGAGTGATAAAATGTTGCTTTTCCCTTTGTTTCAGGATTTCTTTCCTGGAGGTTCTTTCCAATCCTGGGTGAGTCTGAAAATGTTACAATGTCTTCTGGGTTTTTCCCATTTATTTTGAGACCCAGAATGGGACCTGGAGGCAGATTGCCATGGAAACCTGTATAAAATTTTACTAAATGAAACATGGGTTGTGGATTTTGGGGGGGAAGACACTGGGGTGAAGAGTAGAACTTATGTATAGTTTTGTGGTACAAAAAGGCAGCAGGAAAAACATGGCTTGAAATTGAACCTCCAAACTTGTTCTGGGGTGAAAGCCCTATGGCTAGCAGTCTGACAGATACAACCATTTTCTTACCACATACTTTTAAAACATGTAGCCCTTCTTTTTGTGTTCCTTTAGTGCCTTCCTCTACTTTGCTACTTTAAACATAGTTTTCTGCCTTTTAACATTCCATCTGCACCCTTCTCCATATTCTGTGGCACAGGTCTTTGCCTTCATAACCCACCAAAGATTGACTTTGTCTTTTCAGTGTGTTGCCATCATGTTAGGGATCCCCCTGAAGCCATAGAGACAACTTGTTGCTTTCCTTCAGAGCTGCAACGCACCTAAAAGCTTTGATAATAGGCTGACAGACTGAGGCTGGTGCCTCTTATGATGAGGAAACAATGAAAGATTATTTCATCAGCTGTATCTGTTGTTGTCTCTCATCTCACTCTTGAGCGGGGACTGCCTTTATGTACACTACCTTTATCACATAGCGCCAGCAGAGTAAGCTTTTCTCCAGGACAAGGGCTTCTGAGAGTTCTAGTAATGCAACAAAAATTACGTGTGTCCTCTCTCTCCCAGCACCTCTGGCTTCTGAGTTACATCCTGCAACACGCAAGCCCTTAGAAGTGCTGAAAACAGACAAGATGGTATGAGCTACGTGGTAGCCATCAGCAAGCACCGGTGCTTCAATGGCAGTCAAAGTTGCAGCTTGCATCTCTGTTATTCACTTAGCCTATCCCAGAAAATGTTTCTGATGTAGTTACAAGTATTACCATGACGGCAAACTGTCTTCAGCATCAACAACAGCATGCCTTGTGACTTCGACCCTGAATGAAATACTCCTGCCTCAAAATGGGTAAAATCTTTCTGCGAGTCCTGTCTCAGGACAAGGATAGTATCCTATGACTCAAGATGCTTCTAGGATGTAAGCAGTCCAAGTGTGGCTTTCCATGTGAGAGCTGCTGGGTTGTCCAAATTCCTAGTTGTGGCAGGAAATGAACCAGCAGGGACAGCTGAGTCTGAAAAAGATGGGTTACTTTCAGACAACTTCCCAGTGGGACTCTGAAGGGAGCCACTGTCTCTCTCTGAGAAGCAATTCTGTTCTCTGAAAGATCTACTTTGAGTCTTGTGGCTCTTGGCTACATGAAGATTTTGCTGTGAGGCAGAGAAGGCTGAGAAAGTAGGCCACTCCCTCAGAGAAGCCTTTTGCTAGTCTAGAAGTATCATTAAAAGTGAAATCACATTCTTAACTTATGCTGGCAAGAGATTAGGGTAGGCCCAGCGTGAGGCTGCCAATAGCAATATGTCAGAGTAAGTATGAATAACTTGGGTAGGTTTCATTTCTTTAACAACGCAGTGCAACCCGTGGGTCACGCGTCTGCCAGACTTCAGCATTTGAATCGGCATCACTGACATCTGAACAGCCACTGGCCGACATCTGATACTGCTCCACTGAGCTCACTAACTCTCTCTACTTGTCCTGCTGAACTTTTTGTGGCCACTCCATCCATTACAGCCACCCAAAGGGATGGGAAATCAATGCTGGTATCAAGTAAATGCAAATTCTGAGTCAGCCGTGTGGAGCAAAGGAATCACAGCTTCCAAATATGGCATCAGACACAACGTGGAAGCGGAGAATTGTGGTTAACACAGCTCTGAATATTTCTGGGCATTTTACCCAACACAGCAGGAGCGTCTTCAGATGAATGAACTGGGCTCCTGACACTGTGTGTATAAATTTTCAAGTGGGTTTTACTGTCTCCTTTCTCCAAAGGAAACAAGGGCCATGATAGACACACACAAATACACACACACACACACACAAATCATTAACAGAGACACACACAGACAGAAGTCCCCAAGATCAGATTGTTGATGTAAACTGTAATAGAAAACACACATCGGTTTGTGGAAGATTCTCTGGAGACTTGCAAGAAAAAAGAAAAAAAAAAAAAGCATGCATACTTTCTACTATTTTTGAGCCTCAGTTTCAAGTGGATACTCAGGTTCACCTAAGCTGAGCTTTGACAGATGCAGTGTTTAACTGATTGGGAAGAAAATAGCAGGGCGGGATGTGGCAGCAATAAAATATCAGCATTCCATTGTCACGCCTTCTGAATTGCTCAGTGTCTGTGGTGGGACACTGCGCTTTGTGGACCAGCCATCTGGTGGGAGAGTCCCTAGATTTAGGAGAATCTGTCAGATTTCTGGTTTCTCCATGTGTCCTCCTGGGACAAGGGAAGAAGATGTGAACGACCCATGGATGCTTTGTGCAAAAATGTAGCATTCCATTGGTAATGCGCATGGAAAAGTCTAGCTGCTGAGGGCAGAGATAAGATTTGAGAATGATACTTGGCAGCCCTGTTATACTGCCAGCCCCTTCCCCTTCTCCCTCGGGGTCCGTATTTTCTTATTGCTGGGGTTACCAACAAAGGGTTATTGCCAACATAAAAGACATACAGTCAAAGAATTCAGTGACAACCCCCATAATTACCAATTTAGGTATTCCAGTCTGCCCGCCTTTCTCATCTGATTCAAAAAAAAACCAGAGGGTTGAAAGCATGTTCTTGGAGTTGTAAAATCCTAATTTTGGGGACAGTGCTAGAAAATATCTTTTTAGACTATTTCAGTCATCATCTGGATGATGTCTCTTTGCCATTCCGCATCTTTAGCTCAAATGCCTGTGGAAAATTTGGGAGAAAAAGATATTTCTGCTAAAAATGTCACTGATCTCACAAAATGCTTACAGCCACCGCCACCACCACAGGGAACATCAGTGGTGAAATAAGCCCTCAAAACTGAATCTTCCAAAGCCCAGGCTGGTGTACGATCATGAAGAATCCTTCCTCATGACCATCTGATACTCTTTACAGCTACCATAAAAGTTTCAAAAAATGCAGGAAAATGCCAACCTTCTTTAAAACTACAAGAGGCAATTTTTTTTGGTTTTCAGACCTAGATCAAAAAGATTACCCTGTGATCTAAACATTGCATTTTTGCAGCCAGCAGTGAAAGCATTAAAAGGAGAATATTTCTGTCCTGAATTACTGTGAATTTACCATCTGCAGAGAGGAAAAGGCTCAGTTGCCTTCCACAGTTCACATACCAATGGCCTGGTTCTGCCTTTAGCTAAATTCCATTGGATTTCCACCACTGTCCAGTGAGGCCAAAACTGTGCTCAAAATATCTTTCCAACATGGAGAAAAGTGAGTCAAAAATGTAGTCAGTACAAAAACAAGTCTCCCCCTGCCCTACAATGCTAAAAACTTAACTATTACCATGTACTGAAGACTTGCTAAATCCAGAAACTGTGGCCTTGGTAGAGTTTCCCTTTACTATAAGAAGTTATCTTTTCCCCACTTCAAGCTTCATAAAATAGGGAGAAGATCTTTAGTCTGGAATCTGAAAACCATAATCGTTAACATTTTTAATCTTCTTCCAGCAGGTGGAGGTAGATGTGTGCTAGATTTCCTTTGGGAAAACAAGTGAGATATATAGCTCAGAAAGCAATTCTACATGCATCTAAACAACTGTTTGCAGTATTTGCTATATGATCTACTGTTTCCCTTTATTTATGACTCACTGTTGTTTCCTTCTCAACACAGCTGAGGGAATGAAGAGGAAAAAGCTTTCTGCATTTGAGATGTGAAAACACCTTGTCTCCCTTGAACCCTTGGGAAACTCAGTGTGGACACAATTATAAATTCATCACAAAGCTGAAAAAATTCCTATTGCTCTTTATTTGTTGTCTCCAATTTCCAGCTTTTTCCAGAGTCTCAATTTGGAGATGGAAAGTCAGCACTGTGCTGGAAAATGCTTTTTTTGTAGAAGTCTTCTGTCTTACAAACAAGGGCCAAATGTTTGAGGTAACAAGAGTTTGCTCACATCTGGAAAGCCCATGTGAAGCTTTCTTTTCAGGTTTCTTCCCTTCACCTCACCCTTTGCTCAAAACAGTCATGAGAAGGAAGAGTTTAAGGAGATATTTTCCATGTGGGTTCCCTCAGACAACTCTTTTCCAAGCTACGTCTGTGAAATTATTGGTGTCCAGGCACATATGAGAGAGGGGTCACAAACCTTGTGGGGAGCTCTCATGGGGAGCTTTCTCTGAAGAGACTTCACTGGGAATGGGAAGGGCCTCTCTCTACTAATGACTCAGACACTCAACTCCAAACATTCCTATCCCACGTTGATCAGATAATGATCTTTAAAAAATTATAACTGCCATCTCAATGGAGAGCAGGGGAAGCTGAAGACTGAAATTCCTGGAGGATTTGTGTTCCAACCTGAAGGAATCCCTGGCTTGTCAAAGGGATTAGGATGAGCCTAACAAGGCTCATCCGCATCTTCTCATGGAAGTTATTTGAGTACATTTGGGGCAACGAAGATTTTTCTCATCGGGTTTCATTTGCAGCCCCCTTTTGATAAGGGCTTTCCCTGGAAAGCCTCAGTTGTCAGGGTTAATGGCTTAAGCAGTGTTGATAGATGCTGTTTATGTTGGGTGAGCGGGTTCAGGTGGCCCAGTCTAATGTAAGCTTTCCGTCAACTGTAAACAGCAGCTTTTTATGTCAGAGCTGTGTTTCTGCCTTTTGACAAAGCATTAACAGATCTATGAAAGGAAGAACACAGGGTGACGACAGTGGGAAGAGCAAAGAGGTTTAATAGGTCATTTCCACCACAAATTCTGATAATTTGACAAAGTAGCATGCCTTTTCTGCCAAGCCCCAGAGAGAGTTCACATCCGCCATATTCTGGCTCCCGTTCTCAACTCTGCTCCAGGAGCTCTAGGGAAATTAGTGGCAGCGTCTCTGCCAGCTGGGAAGAAAAGTCCTTCTGCTGTCTGCCTAGACCTCCCAAACTTATGGTGAGCTAGTGGAGGTTCTGCCTTTGACCACAGCCTTTTCCTGAGGCACTCATTTAAAAATGGCTTGGCTGAAATGGGTCCTGCCTGGGAGTATTTCCTGTATGGATTCAGAGGAAGCTTCCCATGTGTTGCCTGCAAACAGAGTTATTCCTAGTCTGTCAGCTCTGTGATGACAATCACACTAAATTAAGCCTTACTCTATGCCTGTGGTCTGGCATTAGGACATGACACCTTGGCTGGTATCTTCAATATCTGGTCCCACCCAGAAATGAGACAGATCCAAGACTCTCTGGCTTACAAGATCAGGCAGTTATGAGGAGGATTGGCCACTGGCCCAACATAAGAGCAGAGTGAATGTGGAGCTGTATATTATGTGATGCAGGAACACCATCTTTCCTCTCACATTCCCAGCCCTGGTGGCTGGATATGCAGAAAGGGAGAATGCTATGAGGCACATTCTTTGCTCCAGGAGCACAGATTAAATAGGTCCATGGGACAAAATGTTGACTCTCATGTGTAAGGATGAACATTCAGTCAGGAAGGGCAGTCTGAGCCTAGGAGTCCTCCTTGGAACAGAAGAGAAAGATCGATGTGGGAGATGAAATTAATTTTATTCAAAACATGTGAGAGGGGAGAGGAGGAGGAAGGGGTTCTGTGGGAATTGTGTAGTCAACTTACTGCCACTATGAAGAGACCATCCACACAACAAAAAGTTTGTGATGAAAAGCCAGGTTTTCAGCAACATTATTTACCCTTTTGCCTCAGCCACCAGTAAAGTTAAGTCCTGTTTTAGAGGGGAACTGTGTAACGACACTTGTGTAATCCAAGGACCCCATTACCTTTAGCCTGGGAACATTTTGGAAACTTTAACACATGGGGAGCTCACTCAAAGGACGAAGACCTTAAAACCCTGTGTAAATGTGATGATATGTAAATAAGTTTGGTCGGGTTTTGCCAAGGCCATGTTTACTAAGGGCACTTGCATGTGGTGAAGTAGAAAAGGTACTTGGGTCTGCTCCAGATCCCCCTTTCTGCTGTAGCAAAGACCCCAGCAGGGAAATGGCAAGCTGTGTGGTGTGTGACAAGTCTTCTTTTACTGGATGCAGATACTGGGATTAGAGAAAAATCAGAGACAGAGGGGTTTTAATGAGATCACACATCACAGCCTCACTCACTCCTGACTCCATGAAGCATAACTGCTTCCCAGTGAGGTCTTGCCTACCTTTGCTCTACCAAAAAAAAAAAACCAAGCAGAGACCACCTCTTGCACCTCTTTCTTTTCACAGGGATCTTTTCCATCACCTGCAGGCCTTCAGGATAAGATGGAACTTATCTTTATCACCATTTATTAATGTCATCGACTGATGAACTGGCAGGAGAACAATCTGGCGGAGCAGTGAGTCTGCTGAGAAACGACCGGTGGGAGGGCTGGGTGAGACAGCAGCGGGCTGTAATCGGGCTTGCACCATCTGATTTTGCTTCTCCTATGCTGACAGATTCTTGGCTCAGAACCAGTAACTTGCAGAGGGTAAAGGACGGCAGCTAATATTTTGGCATGGGAATTAGCAGAGCTATCCCGAGATGGCATTGCAGGATGTCAGAGAACCATCAGCTCAGAGGGCTGCAAGGTGGTAAAAATGTGGCTTACAGGGTTAAGCCATGTTAGAATGAACTTGCTCTGCCAGTCCAAACCAGCTGAAAAGTCTGTTATCTCCATTTATTAGTGTAATCCTTTAATCCACCTTGCTGTCCAATTAGATTAATGAAACTAGAATCCTATTTCCAGCTTGACCTGTGTTATCACACTTATAAAATGGGAATAAAGGTATTTATGTGTCTGAAAGGGGCATGGAGATTCCTGGGTGAAGACTGCTACACAGTTTATTTACTGAGGGCAGAATAGCTCATTAGTGACCTGAAGAGCATGGGAGGGCTTGGGGGACTAATCCACTGTCGGAAGACAAGGCGGTGTTCACACTATGATGTTGCCTAACAAAAATTTTAATGGTTCAAAGGAGAATTTATTGCTTTGCTCAAGTGCTCCTGAACTCAGGGATTTTTTATTTTTTATTTTTTTTTAAATACATAATGGCTGCAGCCGAACTGCTTTATATATTAAGAAATGGATCTGCTTGCAAGCAGGATCTGTGATAACTATTTAATGGAAACCAGTGAAATGTTTCGCTGGCACGTCTGTAGGACTTTCCTTAAATTGCTAGAGGTGTTCAGATGAGTTTCCCTGACAAGTGCTGACACTCTTTCTCTCTTCCCTTGGGCCAGATTCTGATCCCGTGATTTACTCTCCAGAGAATTTTCAGTTCAATAGTCCTCTTGACCGATGAGACTGTTTATGGAGAAAGGCCAATGCTGAGCCACTCTTGACACCAGTGACTTTTGGAAGTCAATGGGATTGAAAGAGTAACTGCTCATCAGAGAAAGACTTTTCTGAAAGGACTCCCACGCTCTGCTTCTTTATATAGTGCCTGAGGTGCATATGTCTATCTCGGCATCAAATTAAAATTTGCTCTGTGCCGAAGCATGCTAGGTCGGGAGGCAAAAGTGGTTAAGGCACTCATCAGGATTTGGGAGACCTTTGTTTAATTCTCTGCTCTAAGACTGGTTCCCTGCATGACCCTGAGGCAGTCCCTCAACCCTGCAGTGTTTCATTTGTAAAATGGGCAGGGTATCACAGCGTTCCTACACAGGAATGCAGCAAGGAGAAAGTGTCAGAGACTAGGTTGTCTTTAACGTCCTGGTAAAGATAAGATACCGTGGAAGCCATAAGAGCTTATAATCAATTGAAACAAAGCTCTGGGAATTCTCTCCATTTCTTTATTTCTCTCTGAGCATTATCTGCATTAATAGGTAGAGGGCCCATGAAAGGTCTACTATTTTTTGACAATTTCTCAACTCCTGCCATTTGTTCTTTGCCCCCAAAGTCTTATTGCTACATCTGAGATACTACATAGTAAATTTACCCCTAACCACATTTTTTTAGTTGCTCTGTACTCTGTGATCTCTGAACTAACATCTGTCAGAGACTGCTGCTTCACTCAAAGCCTCAGGAACATGAGGTAACACACAGCTTTCTCATTCTGAAAAAACCTGGTGTGGGAATGACATGAGCTCACCCACCACTTTTGCACTGGGTAAACAGCCTACAAATTGAATTTAAAAAAAAAAGAAAAAAAAAGTGCTTCTGATTGCAAAGGATCCTGGGAAAAACTTTATAAAAAGCCACAGTGGTGAACTGTTTTTAGGCAAGTTTCTGGCAGTTATTGCTCGAAGATAAACCTTGTTCCTGAAGACTAGTATTCCCAAACAAGTATTTTCTGGCACGGGACCTGTCTCACAGAGACTGATTTGATGACCCATAGCCTGTAAAATCATAGAATAATTTAGACTGGATTGCACCTTCGGAAAGCTCTGGTCCAACTCGTGCTACAAGACTCCTGTGGCTTCCACCAGGATCTGTCTGGAGGAACAGGAAAGATAATACAATGAAGATAGCTTTGGGAACTGTAATAGCAACATCTTTGATGATTAGAATGGTTTTATTGCTTTTCCTGTTAGGGAAATTAATAAAGGTGTCTTCATAAGGGAGAAATATCCAGTGGGTTGGGAACAAGGAATTAACAGCCAGACCTTGGCTCTGTTTTGAATATACATTCCCTTGCTGTATAGTGCTGAATAGAACGATTGTTCTTTTTGAATTGCCTAATGAAAATGCTATCATCATCTTCAGCAGTGGTAACAGAGAGCTTTGTCTAGTGGATAAAACACTTCCCTGGAGTCAGGAATCCTGATTCCAGCTCTGACATTGGCTTGCTCTGTCACCTCAGACAATTCTCTTTGGTTCCGTGTCCTCTTTTTCCCCTCATCTGCAAAATGTCCTTTGAGATGTACTGATGAAAATTTCTATGTGAGAACTCAGAAAATACAAGTTATTATATTAATTGGGAGTATATTTATTTCTGCTTGAATGACTGGATGCTTGATATAAAAAGCCTAGAAAACGTAACTTTTGCTTGAAACAAAATCAGGTGAAAGCTGCCAAAGTAGCAGCATTTTTAGCTTTCAGTAGGTATTTACCTGAATCCTACTTGACTTGAAAAGTTCTAGGTTTACTGAAGCCCAAGCTTGGGGTTTGGTCAAGTGAGAAACTTGTTCCTTCTATTTGCAAAACACGGATACTTCTCAGAAGCTGACTTATCACAAGGATGGTCACTTCCTAACAGAGGGCTCTGAGCACAGTCTGACTGTTCTCCCTGTCTGCCTGGCTCACACTGACATTAAGGACAAGCAGCATGTGACAGCCCACAAGGAGTTATGAGCAGAGAAACGGGGTGATAAGTTTCCATTTTTATTAAACATTCAGCTTGGCTCAACAAGTAAATGCCACTGGGGAAAAGCTCTCAGATCCTACATCTTCAAATATGCTGAGGTCAGGCTCTGCTCTTTGGAGGAATCTGGACACAATATTAAGTGGCTTAAGTTCTGTTTTGAAGCTGATTCTACACGTGGAAACAGCACGTTCTGTCATTATGCCTGAACGGGCACAGAAATCCTGGGCAAAGAAATGGGAGAGGACCTCTCTCCCATACAAATGAAACCTTAGCACTCTCTCAATCCAGACAGACGACATCACTGCGGAGTGACTGCACAACCAAGTCTAGAACATGCCCCTTTTCTAGAACATAAACCAGCCATTTCCAGATGGAGGAAGAACAAAGCAGAAAGATCATAATTGGATCTCACTGTTTGTGGTTTTATTTTCTCCCCTCCCTTGGCTCTCTAATGAGAGTCAGCAATTTGAAGAGTTTGTGGACATAGTGTTCACTAGAGGAGCTTTCATTTCATGGTTCCCCATTTGTGTTCATTGCCAACTTTACAGCTAATTGAAACAAAACTGAGCTTGTAGATTAAATGGCAACCCGTGGGATTCGTTTCTGCAATTACCAGCCCTCCTCCTAGACAGATTCTAATTCAATAGCAAGTTCCTGGACCCACATACAGAAAACACTGGGAAAAATCCCACTGCCTGGATGACATCAGAGTTAACTCTGTCCGGTCCATTGCAGTCCCTGCAGTCCTTAACAACCATAGGTGAAATCCTGCCCTGCTGAAATCTGGGAAATTTGCCACCAGCTTCATACAGTTAGATGAAGGCTAGGCTTTCACCTTGGAAGACGTAAGGAATTATCTTTTTTTGACAGCACAACGTTTCCAGCTTCGCAACTTGCCCTGCAATGGCTTCAGTTTTACAGAGTGCATTTTCCCCCAGTGTGGTCAAAGCTATTAATATATTTCATAAAAACACATGCTCAGCTTTGGAGTACAACCTTTTGAAAGCTGCTAGCAGATACCCCTGTGCCCAGATTGAATTCCCTGGTTGGGAAGAAAGAGGACTACAAAATGCAGCATTTGTAAAAAGCTTTTTGAAAGCGCTTTCCAGGGGTTAAAAAGAAACAAGTTGCCTCATTCAGAGGCAACTGATATTCAATTTGAATATCAGGCATTGAATATTGAGGCAACTGATATTCACCAACAGATATTCAATTTGAAAAGTATTCACAGATCAAGGAATGAATACGTGGTTAAGCAGATTCCCAATGTGATCACTAGGCAAGAACAAAGTTGGTTTTTGCTGTACCTTCTCACCGGCAAATAGAACTAGAGAGAATGCACACTGACTGGCAATGGTTTCTACTACCATATCCGTTTCCATGGTGTAAAGCAAAAATCATCTGCCAACTCACTGACGAACTTTCTCCATTTCTAATTGAATTGAACCTGCTCTCATTCCAGACAGTGCAGCTGGAGAGTTAACTTGATAGAACAGAGCAGGAACCAGCCATATCTCGTTCTGGATCACCTTTTCTTGCCCTCTTTCAGCTCACCAGTAGGAATTTAAGCATGGAACAAACCCTAAATTGCTCTAAGTGATGTTACAAGCCAAACAAACCTTGGCTCAGCCCTGGGTAACTGGCAGTTTTCATCCAGCTTTTCACTGAACATCAAAAGACATAGTAAAACTGGAATAGGTATGGGAGAGAATGGCTGCAGAACTTCTGACTGAGAAGGGACTAAGATGCTTGAAGGCAGATATGCTCAAGGTCTATAAAACTACAGGGAGTATTGAGTGAGCGATGAGGGATGGACAGTACCTTGCAAGTTCTGAGAGCTGCAGGACATCAGCTGGAATCAGCTGGAGGTGGGTACAGAGCAGAAAAATTAAACTGTGGAGCTCTCTGCCACGTGTCAGCCATTTACATGGCTCAAAAGTAAGTTAGACAAAAGCATGGAAGAAAAAATCAGTTGCAGAGCTATTAAAACACAACAGATACCACTTCTGGCTCAAAGCCTCTGAACCACAATTTCCCAGAGGCAGAGAGAGAACACCTTGGGGAAGCCTTGTCTTTGTAAGGACATTCTGAGCCAGAGACTGGATACAGATGTTTATTTACCTTGATAGATTTAAAAATGATTGAACAACTCCAATGGGAGGGAAATCCACCTATGATTTCAGTCTTTACAGGAGTTGAGCTGCCTGAGCACCTCTGCCTTCCTCTCTGTCTTCTTTCTGAAGTATTGTCTGATTTAATGAAGCACAACGGAGTTGGAGAGCTCAGTGATGCTACATTTCTCCACATCTTGTAGAAATAGTCAGGTAGAGGGGAATGAAATCTTATTAGCTCTCCCAGGGAGAGGAAACATGCTCAGCCTAAGCCCTATTAGACATCAGAGAACTCACACAGGGTGGTGTGTATTGGAAAGGTGGCACTATGTGTTCTGCCCTCACAGTGTAATTGGTTTCATTGTTGAGTTGGCTGCTGAGACCTGGTCCATTTGCCCAATTCAATCCACACTGGGCTTTCCACATATTTGCTCCAAAGCCCTGTTTATGAAGACAAAAACAGGGACTTGGAAGCTGCCATGCAAATGTCACATTTTATGAACAAGACAATTGCTGTAAAAAGGGCTTTTTTCTTCTTTTTTTTTTTTTTGGCAGGCTTTCAATCCATGGCCTGGGTCTCCATGCCCCACAGCTCCCCGCCACACAGTACAGAAATGGACACTGCAAATTTCTGTCTGAGGCCAGCCTTGGCAACGGAGCCAACAAGAAGAGAAACAGCCTGTGCTCTAATAAGTAAAATATTTATGTCTTGCTTTGGCTAACATACCCTCTCTCAATAAAATATTTTTCCCAGGGGGGAATCTATGAGAGGGAGGGGGTTCCTTTATTATGTCCCCAAATCATTCTTTTCTGCTTCCCTTCAAAAGCCTCAAAATCAAAGGACACTGTACTCTGAAGCTTTTTGTTGCCATTCTTGACTTTGTTATCATTAGTTATTACAATCATTATATTGATTACCATTACGAGTTCTCAAGAGGCCCTGGCTAATCAGCACCCCATTCCAGGAAACGCTCTGACAAATCTCTCACAGCATATGCATACACAAAGCTCACAGTCTGAAAAAAGGAGCTAAATAGACTGTTAACCCGTTCCCATGCCAGGGAACTGAAGCGCGGAAAACTCAAGCTGTTTCGCGACAACCAGTGTGAGAGCCCGGGTCAGAGAGGGAACAGAGCTCTTCACTGGTGCTTTAACTAAAGAGAACAGCCTGGTCACTTCTCACTGCACTTCATGTGACCATTCTGCCGCTTCAGCTCATTGCTAACCTCACTGCCAACCAGTGCTCCAGGTTTACAGTTCAAATAGGAAATAATAGCGTGATTTAGGGCAGGTCCCAGTTCAGGTGGAGGGTTACTGGCCTGACACATACAGGGTAGATTCACCCTGCTGGGAACTGCCACTCCTGTGTATCAGGACAGGATACTGCTGCTGGTCCTGAGTAACTAGCCAAATTTTAACCTCCTTCTGGGCACTTCATCTCCACCGCTCTGCAGTGCCAGCTACAAGATCACTCACGGCAACTGCTCCCCCTCCCTAGAGTTACATTACAGATGTTTTTGGCCTATCTCAGACAGTGACTTGTATCACCTCCCTTATTTAAGGGAGGAGACAGAACTTCCCAAGTGAAGTAGAAGACTCTGAGCTTTGCTGGAGCAAGATTGTACCTTGGAAAGCTACAGATACGCAGTCCAATTTTGATTCTTACAAAGATGTGCCCATCTACTTAGAAAAAAAGTTGTGTTGTCACTAACCAAGTGATACATCCTTGCCAATCTGAAGTTCTTCCCTCTAGTTTTGCTGTGACAGTAACTGACAGGGAATTAACATGAAGGGAGGTAGCAGCCACCTCTGCTGTTGTAGAGGTATCTCCTCCTCAGAACACTTCTTGCTTGCTGCTTACCTGGATTTCAGATCAAACTCACATGCACTTACAGATCATTCTTCACCATATATCTCTGGGTCCCCATTTCCATAACATCACAGATCTTAATCAGCCTTGGTTTCACACTTACAATACCTATGTGTGAATACATGAACTTTTGTTCCTGGGGTTAACAGATGAAACATTGTTTCCTTTAGTTGCCTCAGGCCTTCTCTGCAAAGCTATTGCACCTTGGCCTTGAGAGTTTCCAAAAGGCAGCTGTGGCAAAGGAGGGACAGCTGTGATTTGAGCTGGCTCTAATTAGATCCCCAAAAGTACATGCATGACAGACACTAGGAATGTCTCAATTTTGGAAATGATTTCAGTGGCGACTCACCTTCTTACATCCCAGAAAATCCAGCTGAGTCATAAATCCCTAGCAACCTGTCTGCATTCTGTTTTTGTGATGGAAATCCAGCTACCAGCTTTCAGATGGCAGACCTCTCCTGATATCACTTACTTCAGCTCTGTTTGAACTAATGACCTCAAAGCAAAGGTCTCCACTTGTGCCTATTACATTGCAGACTCCCACAGCCTCTCCTTCTCAGTTGCCATCCTCCCAGAAACCATGGTATGGTGGGGAGGAGGAGGGAAGGAGAACAACAAATAAAAACAGCTCCAGACTCTGTTACCTCTAAAGGAACCACAAGAGGAAAAGTCCCATGGATACCAATGGCAAAAACACACACAAATTGGAAGGAAAAGAGAAAAGAAAACCCTATTTGGGATTTTAAAAGAAGACTTGAGCATGCACACACAATACCCTTTGGCAAAGGAGCCCAGGCCGGAAAGTGTTGCAACTCCAACATGCTGTGCTCAGAGAAGGTGTTAATGGTCCAGCCATCCTGTATTATTGCACACAAACAGGAGAGGCCCTGCAGAACTGTAGGGGTCTTTAAGATCCCCACCCAGATGGAAAGAGCAGAGAGAGTTATGTAGGATTAACACAAGGGGAGAGGAAGGAAAAGGGTGAAGGAAAGGTAACGTCCCCAGCACTAGCGAGCTCTGAGCTAACAAGGCAGGTCTGTTGCGTCTCACACATGGAAATGGGGATGCTCTGGCTGCCCCCCCTCCCACACCTCCCTTTCTGCACTCACGGCAGGACACCAGGGCCGCCCTCCTCTCTAGGACTCTCTGGGCCAGACCTGTGATTTACTGACCAGCTGCATTGAGGGTCACCAATCCCAGACACCTTTGAGCTCCCAGAAGGAGTCAGAGGTTTCAGGCACTGTGCTTGGAAGGAACCACCCAAGACGTGTTTGCAGCTGATGCCTGTTGCTGTGGTCTCTTCAGCATCTCATGATCAGAGATACTGGCTCTTACACTTGGGGAAATGCTGGAAAGGTCGTGACGCTGGCCTATGTGTGTTTGCTTAATGAGAACTAGGGAAATCCTCACCCAAGTGTCAACCTTCCTAGCCCTACAACCACACACCAAAATCTTCACGTGGCTATGAGCTCCCAGCACAAACCTCTGGGTGGAAGCCAGGAGAGTGCAAGCTTGTGGTCTGGGAATTCACATGCAACACGAAATGGGTGGTATCTATCTTCCCCAAAGCCTGCCACCACGAACACAATGGGATACCCAAAAAGCTGCTTTGCCTTGCCAGTGGTGCCGTAACAAAATCTCACATCCAGAAAAAAGAATCGGTTGTATCCAAGTACAGGCTAAAGCTTTGTAACCAATAATGTTGAGAAGAGAGACGTTATTAGACCGCACAGGACCACAGGGTGTGGATGATTCTTCACAGTCCAGAGGCTTTAATAAATACTGAAGTTTTCTAAATCAGCCACAGATTAACTGGGCTTAGATAAAGGAGACACTCAATGAAGTTCTGGTAGTTAACTCTAGAGGACAGCCATTTGTGATAGTATTGGACACTCACAAATCTTTACTGCAACACATAAAGTTCATGTATAGCCTGCATAACCAGCTGCTATGAGAGGTATTGCATGTCCAGAATAAAATACTGCTGAAAATTTAAACAATAAACTGAATTTCTGGGGAGGCCAGCACTGGCTTTCACATTTGCAGACATGATTCATCACCACCATCTCTGCAAGAATTCTTCTCCAAAATGTTTGGAGACCATTTTTAACTGGTCTGTTGAGGGGCAATTCCTGAGTTATAATCAACTGCACACTACTAGGCAAAGTGCTGGACTGTTGAACTCATGTACAATTTTCCTGTGGATTAGATCAAATTCCTGATGTAGGAAAAACTATTAGGGCCTCTGTTCTGTTTTCACTTCTGAGAGCTTAACACACATGTTACTGACTTCAACCAAGTGATTTCCAACCTATACCTGTGAGAATGCAGGATCAAACCACAATGTGTTATGTTTCAAAATATTTTTTCACAATAAGTTGGTTTAGTGAACTCACTTTTCACCCCTAGAGAGCTGGCTGTAATGAGATCACGCAGAGAAAGGATATGGAGTTTCACTCTAATCTCCAGGAGACAACAGGCCATATCCAAAAATCCTCTCTCAAATCAGTAGTACTTTCAGTTGTGGAACAATACCATCTGTGGAGATAATTTGAAGGAAGGAACGAGGTCAGAATTTCACCTGTCACGTGAAGATTTGGAGTGTACGCACCAGGGGTGCTCTAAGGATATGTTTGCTCCCAATTTAGGAAATTCTTCAGTCTGTGCTTTTCCTAAAGCCTCACTGCTTGGACTCTCATGAATGTTTAAGCCATTTTTTTCTATTGCTTTTTTTTTTTCTCTCTACTTCTACTTAGAAAATTAAAAGTTCTTTGGAATCATATTTTCTAATAGGAACAACTTCAAAATGCCTCATGAAGGTGGGACCACATTTAATGTCTTACTGTGGATAAATCTGCTGCAGAAAGCAACACGACAGGTTGATTTCAAGCACTAGCTAGATCAGAGATGAACTGTATTGCTACTAAGAAATAAAAATCATAAAAGCAACTCTCATAAAATCGTGCAGCAAATTAGCACGATCAGATCCAACACTCCAGCTAACAAATCTGTGAGGGAAAATGTTTGTCCCTCCCCTATCTGCATCACTCCAAGATTTAACTGGCGTATTTAATCCTTCATTTTCAACACTAACATTTTACATTCAAGAAAAAAAAAAGTGGTGTTCGTTAGTTCTAATTAAATTACATGCTTTATTTTTTTAATTAAATAGCCTAGAAGGAAATAAACTGGAAGAAATATTCTAACAAATGATTTAGAAGTATTTCATATGTATCTAAGAGGAAAGCCAAATATAAATTGACAGCTTAGTGCAAGAGAACTTCAATCTGGGTTTTATTGCAATAACAAAAGTGCGTATTTAAAAGCCTTCACACAGAGCATCTATTCAGAAGCAAGCCCGAAGACAGTCAGGGAATTAAAAAGAGGATAGTGTTTTGAATTAATCTAGAACATTTTTGTGGATTAGTTTACAAGCCCAGAATGCCTCAGGGGGCTAGGGAGAGCGCAGAGCACTGAAGTCAGAGGGATCTGTCTTTTTCCTGTTGCTGGTGATTAGTTCATATCTCTTTGACACCATGTTTACAAGCCCCTAATTGCCTCATTAATACCTCATTATTACTTAGAAAGTGAAGAAGCTTTTAGCTTTGAAGCTGCTTTGCTGCACTTGAAGGCAAATATAGGGTGAATTTTGAATGTGTTGGTACTAATTAAAGTTGAAGTCTGTTTCCTGTTGCTTGTGGGTGGGTGTTAATAGCTTCAAAGAAAAAATTAGGCATCAATTTATATGACACGCCTCCTAACTTACACACACAGGAATAAGTGCAAGTAAGAAGCCCATTCCTGCAAACTGGATTTACAAAGGGATGCAGATCCACATGTCTATTTTCTTTTACGCTTTTTATATGTGGACCAGGCTCTACGAAAGCTCCTTCACTCAATATCAGAATGTCTGGACCAGACTGAAGATGCCAGTTCAAGTCCATGAGATACAGCACGACTTTCCTATGCTGTCATGCATGTTCAGGGCACCATATTCTCTTTTTGGACCAGAACAAGGAAAAGAAACCAATTAAACACTGTGTAAAACTGACCTGGGTCCATTTGCCTCCTGCTCTGGATGGACATTGTTTCCAGGTTACCCTGAAAAACTTGTTTCAAAGCGGAGCTAAAATTAGGCACAGAAAGCTCATCTCATGATCTTTCACTTCCAACAATGTATTTATTTATATATATATGCATATTAATTTAAAAATAAGTATGCATGTATACATGTAACACAAAGCATATCGCTGCATTCTTCCTGAAACGTGTCTGAAGCTGTGAGATTTTTGAACAGAGATCCAGTTTTCGAGTGATTCTGCACAACTATTTCAGTATACATATTGCAAATAAGCCAGTGACCACAATTATGGTTACTGGAATATTGTATAAATGAATAAATGAGATGTTTAGAACCTCACTTGGGCTGTAGCGATGTACTGGCTGATAATGTTTTCGAGGAATTTTCTTCCAGCCCCAGACAGAAGAGAGACAGAGCAGACATTAACCACAGCAAAATCATTTCCATGGGAAATTTTAAAAAGAATTGTGCTTTCTTTTAATCAGCTTGTTTTCAGGGGTCTGGGGGATGTTGTGAATGGAGAAGGAGGGAAGGGGAAGGAAAAGATATCCATTTTTGGTAAAAGCATTCAGTTTCTTAATAAGAATTTTGGATGAGAAAAATAGTGAAAAATAGTCTTTGCTGAAAGCAAATGGAAAACCTACACAGACTAGAAGATTTGGATACAAAATTAATTTTTTTTCCATACAAATTAAATTCCCAAAGAGGCATTTTTCACCAGCATTGTTTTTCAATGGGGGTGGGAGCAGAAAAAAAATCAAAGTCTAGAAGGTTGAACATTCCCCAATGAAGTAGTCAGGATTTGGCTAACAGTCCCCAAGACTCCGGGTTTAGCTCAGTCTGCTCAGAGTTGCCACTGATTAACGGGCCTTCTTGTCACGGGCCCAGGACAGCGGGGTCTTGGCTTACCATTAGCACTCTCAAGGCAGAGCTCAGAACAACTCAGCCTTTCACGTTCCTCTCATACCTTACATCTCCTCTAAGAGCTGATAAAATTCTGACTTAATTTTATTTCGGCATTAAAAACAATCTAAAAATGTCAATGACATTAAATTACATACCTAACTTGGCAGCACCCATGACTGTACACTCATGACTGTAAAGAATACAAACATGAAACAGAAAATTCACCTAAAATTATTGGTCAGAAACCCAGTCTACAAAACTGGTAAGGAAGGAACCCCCTTCTCCTGAGTTGTATTTACAATGTCTTTGATTTATATCAAACATCTAAAAAAGTATTAAAACAAAAATAATTAAGGCAAGCCAAATCCTTTTCTTGCCAACACGCAAAGTTTGTCCGACTGGACATATTGAGGCTATCAATCGGTGGTGTGTATTTATAACCTAGTGCTCAGACAACTTGGAACGACAAATGCAAACAGCCACAAAGAAGTCACTTTGTTCGCTTGGCACAAACAAATCCCTGAGATGAAAAGCAGCCTGGCGTTTATTTTGGGCCAGGCTTCCTCATCTGACGATCCACAACGTGGCACGGAAAGGGCAGTGTTACCAAAGGACACAAAGCACATGGAGATGCATCATTAGAGCAAACACAGACCAGGGTGCCAGAGTTTGTTATTCTTGCTCTTCTTTCCCAGAATGGATGTCACTTTCCCTCCCTTCTTCTCCCCAAAGCACACTGGTTTGAAGCTTGTTTTTTTTTTTGTTTTTTTTTTTTTTTTTT